>NC_134031.1:13664139-14023306 GCF_964204645.1 Tubulanus polymorphus | reverse complement strand
CAGATGTTGAATCAGTTACCAAGTTTATAGGTTCATCTGTAACTACATCGTGGTGTCCCATCTCGCTGGCTGTCATCAGCCTGGAATTCTGCTGGTGTCGGGTTTTCCTGGCAGTATCTCACTTGTTCGATACGATGCCGATATTCCAATTGTCGGCATTTATTAGGTTCGTGCGTCGGATGTGTGCACGTAATATCGCAAGTCACCCAAGTATGATTGAAGTCATTACAAATCGCGCAATGTTCTGGCTGTCCGGTATAGTAAGCCCGAATGAGTAGATCTCCATATGCCTTACTACTAAGTGGGCTTGACTTTACTATACATAGCACACATGTGTAGGTGCACCGTTTGAAGTGATTCGGTTCATATCAATACACACCGTATACAGTGATTCGGTTCACGTCGAATATACAGCATGTTGTGCATTGAGTCCTACTACGATATTGCCGTGATTCGTACGGCATATGATAATAAGGTCGAATCCCATATATTGATCAGGTTATACACAAATGTGTCTAGGGTTTTATATTGCTTTATATCGTTACATACAACTTGATTTATGTATTCAACTTGAATAATGTAAATTATTATCCCGAAAGTAAATTCAATCAATGTATTAATGAATTTTTGTTTATGTCCAATCTCTTCGTTTATGTACATGTTTCGGACACTCGTTTTGTATTTCTTTAAACAGATTCGCTGTTTCCAGGAATCGACCTGACGGGGTGTTTTGTATATGTTACCATCACTTTCCACCGATACGTTAAGTGTCTATCATTTCTCACAGAAAAAAAAATGAATACCATTTTTAGGAACTATCGTCATGTGTACTCTTTATTTCAACCATAACACACTACAATTCTTTAATATTTCAGATTTTGATTAACACGGACTTTTTTATTACATTAATATAATCAATTTTCATTTGTCCGCCAATGTGGTATTTATGGTGGCTGATTAGGGCCAAGTTAGAAAAAAAAATTCCGTGCAATATACCATGCAAAAAAATATATTGCTTCGTTTCTGCGCTAAAACGCGCAAAAACGGGCAGAGAAACGAAGTTCGTTTCTGCGCTCGTTTTAGCGCGTTTCTGCGCGGTAAATTTCGTTTTTGCGCCGCTCAAAAACGGACGCAAAAACGAAGTTCGTTTTTGCGCGGCGCAAAAACGAGAAATCAATGCGCCAAAACGGGCGCAGAAACGAACTTCGTTTCTGCGCTCGTTTAGGCGCGTTTCTGCGCGGTAAATTTCGTTTTTGCGCGGCGCAAAAACGGACGCAGAAACGAAGCAATATATTTTATGCATTGCACGGAATTTTTTTTTTAACTTGGCCCTAATCAGCCACCATAGGTATTGTCATTTCATTTGCATTATAAATTGTTTTCACGTCATTCAAGAATGAGAGGAATGGATCCGAAGTTCCTACTCGACATCGCCACAACAAGTATTGGCCAAGATAAGAGTCAAAATGTTCTTTCACTGTTCCATATTTCGGAAAGTTTTTTTGCATGAAGCCACTGATTCTCGATCAAATTTGTACATGCATTAGTTTCTGGATCAACAAAAGTGACATTATGATTAACCGTCAAGTGATTATATCCGCGCTCTCCCAAACTAGAATATGCTTTCCATCAATCGCTCATTATCGTGGTTCCCGGTAAAATTCACTTCTCGATTATCGGTACCAACGTTTCCGCATCCCGTTTGCATTATTTCCACGTTCGATTCCACCGAACACCCACTGACCATCCTCCTGTCTTCCGCGATTGTATTTTCTATATATATATTCATAGTCCAATGAAAAGAATAAATCGACGACAGACGACGGAATTCAACTTCCGTCATTGATTCGTAATTGGCACTACATATGCATAACACATATGCATATTCTACGTATTATGTACTTCGACGTTACGCCGGAGCCCAGGTCAAGGTCAGTTTGTTAATGGTCTAGATCTTCTCTGGAACTAAAGCCGAAGCTCACGCCCACACAAACCCTGGCTGCAAACCATTCATCGGCCTATTGCATTGTCATAGATTTATAAGTATTTAAGCCAATCAGATAGGTTGTTTTTCACGCGTGCTATTGGCTAAGTGCAGGTGGCCGCTAAGCGGCCACCCGTGCGCTCTAAAAATCTTAGGCCTACAGACAGAGCTCGTGTTGGCGTGAGCATTTCGACGGGAGACAAACAGAACCTGGTAAGCGAGGATAGACATAGGCTCAACTATCTTTATTTGATATTGAACTCCCAGAGGGAGTGAGCCGATCCTGGAGGTACTGCAATACCAGGCCAACTCGTGGCGAAGGCGGAGCAAGCCCCTGACTCTTCACCTAGTGCCAAAAATCAGTTTAATATCGAAGCTCCCCTATGGGGAGCGTATCAGATATTAAGCTGATAAAAAACAGATACTACACTTTGATCTTTTTTTTTTTTTTTTTTTTTTTTTGATCTTAATCTCTTATTTATTTGACTGGTAATTGTAAAAACTTTTGCGATTAAATTTCGTTTGATTTGGCGACCCTTACATACCCACCACACCTGCCGGGAGCGAAACAGGGGGTTTGTTTTTGAAATCGGAAATCGAAGTACAAAATGTAGTTGAGTTGTCGTCGGTCGCGGTTACATCATTTTTTTAAATCGAAGTACATAATTGAAAATGTCGGTTCCGGTTCGTCGGAACAATCATCCATCCAGCCTGAACCGGCAAGCGACTGATGGGAGTTTATGTTGTTTAAAGCCTAATTAATACATCTAAATTTGAAAATAACTATAAGGGGCTAAGATCGGTAATGTTCGTTTTTTTTTATTTTTTTGGTCGTTTTCCGCGTGTAAATAATCCGAGAGTTTTTGCATTTTCCGAGTAAATATTGGTGTAAATTCCTCTATGTTGTCCGCCCTGCATGTTGATTAGTTTAAAGTAGCACATTTTGAACGCAAATTATCCAGATGAGAGTACGGTCCTGGTATCCGAAGATGCAGCTCCAATGAGGATGGGTTTCTCCGTCAAGGGGTGCGCAGTTGGTACTTCACGTCTGGTGCTGAATTTGCCTGAAAGTATAAGTTTCATACGGGGGCAGTTTTGTGTTTCTATTTACAGTGCATAGACAGGTGCGTGGATGCGTCGCGGCCCAACGGACAGTGCTATGCGCATTGATAGACCGTCAACAGGAAAGCGACACAGGCACGCGAGTATTTGTACATACAATTATTTGATACAGTCTATTTTGGGTTTTATTTACAGTTTTGATCTTAGACACGCGCCGCTTCAATAGCTGGCCGACAGTTCTATGCGTAATGAAAGACCGTCGATGAGTCACCGAGGCGGCAAGTGCGCTGAATCAAATGTCACAGTCAGGTTTTTTAGTTTTTGATGAGACCGATGTCCAGAGGCAACTTTCCAGCCGCCACCGCGCGCAAATAGACTGAGCTTGCTATCCTGAAGCCGAAAAGGAGGCAGCTTTCCAGCTATCGCGGCAATGGGGCTGAGTTTACAGTCCAAACACCAGACTCAATTAAACTATGCGTATGTGATGATATAGAACAAAAGTGGTCAGACAGTTCTATGCGCATTGATAGACCGTCATCCCTGTTCATTCCAAATCAAAACACACCTCGATTGTCATATTTAGGATATGTAGGTTCGAAACTAATGAAGGCACGTAATTAGAGAACAGTGTCGATAGTATCAATCGCAATTTTATTTACTACACTTTGTCCATTTTCATCGAGGCGTATAAGGACGTCATTATGACTCCAAATGTGGAGATGTCGTTGAAGTATTATTTCTTGGTTCAAGCGATCTATAAGAGAGTTTTTGAAGTAAATAATTGTGTTGATGCGGCCAGTGCCTTGTTCTAAATTGTAGTGATTTTTGTACAAAATAAATTGTGCGAGGAATAGAAGGTAGTTTGCGAGCGTGCGTTTGTGGAAATTCTTTTGCATTGTTTTTGTTACACCGGTGTATATGATATCTTGAGTGATTCGTATAGGCGTTCCTATAATGCGTTCAAAAATTGTCTGTATGTGTGAATATAGTTGTCGCGCTTCTGTGCATGAGTATACCACGTGATCATTTGTAGCCGCGCGTCCGCAAATTTTACAGTTAGGATCAGTTTTAATTCGCCAAAGTACTAATTTTGAGGCCGTCGCGAGAGTATTATGTAATAATTTCCAATGAATATCACTAAAACGCCTATCAATGAATTTGTTATAAGTTTCATTCCAAATATCCGGCCAGTTTAATTCGGTATTCAACAATTCAGTAATTTTCGTTTGCCCGATAGGTACATTATTATTCAGATTTTTAGTCAATAGAATTCTATAAATTTGACAAGAAGCAATTTTTTCAATATCACAGTCGATATTTTCAAATTGGACATATATTTTGGGCAGTTCATCGAAATCGAGATTTTGATCTGATAGAATAAATTTCCAGTGCTGCGGTATCGCGTTGCATATAGCTGTATGTTTTAATCCGTCATTTAGAGGAGTTTCTCGCAGGGGTTTCAGATTACCGCTGTTATCGAAAATGTGTTGTAGATTGGTTATCCCGTTGTCTATATACTCTTTGAAATTAATTGTCTTGGAAAGTTTAATCTCAGGATTGTTGAAGATGGGTTTTTGTAGAATTTCCGCGATTGTTTCGGTAGGAAATAAGTCTTTTTGAAATGCTGTCCATGATTTTAGTAGATGTCTATAGAAGTCGTGAGTAATTAACTTTTTAGGTAGTTCATTGTGAAGTATGTTTCGAATATTCCAGCCTGGGCCGAGAAATCTTTGCAAGTTGTAATTGATTAGCGGGTTCCAGTGCGTCGGTTTTGTCGCGTGACTAATTATCGTCTTAATTGCCTGTGTTTGTTGTCTATATTTTATGTTATGTATGTCTAAACCTCCGTGCTCCATTTTCCTGTGTACTATGTCTTTGCCGACGAGATGCTTTTTATAGTCCCACAAGAAATTGATAATTTTTTGCTCAAAAATTCGAATATATCTATCCGGAATCGGAAATACTTCAGAAGTATACCACAAGATCGGCAATATGAATGAGTTGATAACAACTTTTTTACCGTGCAGAGATAATTTCGTTTGTCGCCAAAGATTGATTACATTTTGAACCTTATTAATTTTGTGATGCCAATTTAAATCATCCGTATTTTCATTGCCGAAATGAATGCCACAAATTTTCATAGATCGTTTCCAATTCAAGTCTAAAGGCTTATCGTTCCTGTTTTTCCAAGCTCCAATCCACATACATTCAGTTTTATCTATATTAATTTTTGCGCCCGATGCTCGTTCAAAAAGAGTCACAGTTGTAAAGACCTGATTCAATGATTCTAAGTCGGTTAGACATAGTGTAGTGTCATCAGCGTATTGTTTGATTTTAATGTCTGTGTCGTCTGGTAATTTCACTCCTTTAATGTTGTTATTTTCGCGTATTTTGATTGCTAGTGGTTCAGCCGCTATTATATAGAGTATCGCGCTCATGGGACACCCTTGTCTAACGCCTCTTTCTAAAGAAAATGGCTTAGTTAAGAAACCGTTGCTTTTGATTTTGGATTTTGGATTCGAATAGCAAGTTTTTATATACTGAATTAGATTTTCTCCGAAGCCGAAAGATTCCAAAGTTTTAAACATATACTGCCAGTCGACGCGATCGAAAGCTTTCATTTGATCAATTGTCACCAAAAATGCATCTAAATTGTCGTGATTTACGTAGTCAATTAAATCTCTAATTATATGACAGTTATCTTGAATTCGACGGCCCTTTACGCTACAGGTTTGGTCGGGGTGAATTATGTCTGGTAGACAGTTAATTAGTCTGTTTGCGAGAACTTTTGTTAAAATTTTGTAATCCGTACATAATAAGGAGATCGGTCTCCAATTTTTCAGATCTGTTTTGTCATTTTTCTTATGGATTAAAGATATAATACCTGTCTGCATTGATTTTGAAAGTCTATTTTCTTGTATACATGCATGTACTAATTGTAGAAAGTCATCTTGAAGAATGTGCCAAAATTCTTTATAAAACTCAATAGGTATGCCATCCATTCCAGGAGATTTATTATTTTGAAAAGACTTTACCGAACTATTCAATTCGTCCATGTTTATTTGGGAATCGTGCCGAAGTTTGTTCTGATCCGAAATTTGGGGTAAATTAGCTAGAAAGAAATTTTGAGCATCTTGATCCGTTTCCTCTCGTCTATATAAATCTTTGTAATATTTCAGTTGAATTTTTTCAATATCTTTTTGATTGGTTTTTATTTCACCAAAGTCGTTTTTAAGAGTCTTAATATGATTCGCTTTAGCGCGTTGTTTTTCAAAGTTTGCGAAAAATGTACTCGTTGTTTCTCCAAATTCTCTCCATTCGATTTTAGATCTTACCATAGCGCTTTTTGCGTTTTCAATTTCAAAGTCGCGGATACGTTTGGTCAAATAGTCAATTTGGTTTTGATTAGCGGTTATCCCTAAGTCTGAAAGTTTCTCAAGGACAAATAGTTGAGACTCTAAAGATTTCTTAAGGTTGTTTTTAATTTTCCTGAGTTCGGAAGAGAATTTCATAGATCTTTGTTTTATTTGAACTTTGCTCTCCTCCCACCAGTCTATGATCGAATCGTAAAACTGTTTGTGATTTTGCCATTGTGTCCAAAAGTCTGTCATCATAGTGATGTAATTAGGGTTCTTAAGTAGTTCTTTATTGAGATGCCAATATCCCTTGCCACGTTTGTCTTGAGAAGTGTTGATTGTTAACTCGACGATCCTGTGATCGGAGTGAATAGAGTTGACATGTTTCACGTGCTCTATGTCTGGCTGTAAAGTGTCCGATACATAAAAGCGGTCGATCCGGGTTTTGATAACATTATTGTTTCGTTTTGTTATTCTGGAGAAGGCTGGTCTATTAGGGTGTTTAAGTCTATAGGCATCTGCCAGTCTAAATTGCTGACATAAATTTGCTAATTGTTCTGAGCCATTTTGTATGTTTACATTAACTAGTGGTGAAACTCGATCTAATGGACTTTCTATACAATTAAAATCCCCCGCAATTATCAAGTCTTCATTAGGTTGTACATCCAAATAGTTCCCTATATCTTGTAAGAAAGTTTTTCTGTTGCGATCTTTGTTTGGAGCATAAATACTGACCAAGCTAATAATTTTGCCAAAAAGTGTTAATTTGAGAGCGATTAACCTGCCCATATTGTCATTGTTCTTTTTAATGACGGAATAATCTAAAGATCTTTTTATCCCAATGACCACTCCATTCTTCCTTTCATTAGCATAAATATTATAAAAGATTTCAAAATATTTCTGAAGAGGTTTAAAGATTTTATGCTGTTCAAAATCAGTAGATATATGAGTCTCTTGAAGTAGGAAAATTTCGCAGTTTTTAATTTTCTCAAAAAGTGCATTGGTTCTAGAGTTAGAAAATACTAAACCATTGCAGTTTAAAGATAGAAATTTAATTTTCTCATTATTCGCCATATTATTAAACCTACTTAAAAGTTTGAAAGAATGTATACATTACCTCAGTATTTCAATGATTTCGGTCTTGATTTCACTTTGTTTGCATCTTTTTTCTTCGTAGTTTTTTCACCAGAAGGTGGTTTGTCGAGGGTCGCATCTTGGTCGGGTACTGTTTTCGTCGTCTTTGTTGGCGTCGCCGGCAGCTCTGTTGGCGAAGACGGCCTCTTCTTTCCCGCTGGAACTGTGCTGGTCTTCGATGCTGCCGAGGGTGACGTCTTTCTTTTGTCGGTTGTTTCGTTCACCGCAGTTCGAGCTCCTGAAGTTGACGATTCTGTTACCAAGTTAATTGGTTCAGCTGCCGTTTCCTGGTTATGTCCCTGGTGTTGTTCTGTTGGAGCCTCCGCCGGCGTCGGGTTCTCTTGGCTGAACACCGCTTGCTGGACGCGATGTCTATACCCAAGCTGACGGCATTTATGGGGTTCGTGCGTTGGATGGGTACACGAAATGCTACATGTAACCCATGTATGATCGAAATCATTGCATATCGCACAATGATCCGGCTGTCCAGCGTAGTATGCCCGTATAAGCAACATACCGTACGATTTACTGCTGAGGGTCAAGTTCCTTTGTATCGGGGATTTCAGAACGATCTCCAAAACTCTCTTTTCTCCATTTCGAAAATCAGTTTTGCCGATTGTCGGATGGTATGAGCCGGTTACGATTTCGCCGTATGGTTCAAAAACTTTGTTTACAACTGCATGCGGGCAGTTAGCCGGAATTCCCTCCACCCTGACGATTGTGGGGGTATCGGTCGCACTCCTGAATTTAAGCGACGCGCCACGATATGAAATCACGTGTTTTCGTAAAATTTTGTATGTTTCTTTCGATGTGCAAAACACGCCAACGTTGTTAAAGTTGAAGTCGATAACTTTTTCGATACAGGAGCGGCAAGTCGGGTCGTTCCCAAAAATCTCACAAATTTCCGGCATATCCAATTTTCGAAGTTGCACTCTAATCTTCGGTACTAGCAGAAAGTTCTGTAGATCCTGAGCTACATCCATGTTATATCGGAAATTCTTAGCTGATTGTAGTTCCATATCCATTTTCTGGTTTAAGAATTCTTCGTAATATCGATCGAATGAATGAAATTGCTGGAGAGCGCCGCAAACACGTCTGCATTCAACGACGTCTACACTTTGATCTTAGCCAATAGGCCGAGAAGCGATACCGTTGAATGAACGCAATTCAATATATATGTCGAACAACCGTTATTTACATCAACTGTGTGAGACATATAAAAATGTACGCGCTATACCTTTTTGAATGATTTTAATTTTCGATAGGGCATTCAAATGAAAATTGAATTGATTTCATATATTCCGGTATTAATTTCGAGCCACTACGATGGATCTAAAATTATGCAAATAAATTGTGAACTTCATTATGCCCGGAAAATTTGCTACTACCTACGAATATTCATAATATCGATAATATCCTACACTTTAGTCGCGATAAAAACACTTGTGAAACGCTCAGTGAACCAACCCAAAAGCGTAACCGCTACGATGTCGGTAGGCTACGACACGTGGTTCGCACAATTTGCGGGATGCGTTCGCTGTCCGCCGCCAACATCTTCACTTTACGTAGAAGTGAGTTTCGTTCTCCACATGCCCATCCAAACTTTTGAAATGATAGTCGTCTAGAAAGGAAAAAGGCGGAACGGGATGATTTGAATTTGAATTGGTACCGCCCCGGTGTCGTACGGATATTGCAGGGAATCCCCGAACTGCCACGTTTGGTATGGCGCCGTATTCTAACTTTAAGCAAAATAGTTCCAAGGAATCCTCTATTTTTTCATCGATTTGCCTCTCAGGATCCACGGATTTCGCACATACATCAGTTTTCCGTCGACTCTCCTATTTGTTGAATTAGCCTACCGTTTCACTGCCCTACCTGTGGCTGGTTCCATTGATCTAGGTACTATTTTTGGGGTCCTGCGCTACGCGCTTCCCGGTCTCGGCGAAGCCTACTCAACTCTAGGCCCTTTACTAGTTTGCAGTCAGGGTGAATCTTTCTCGCGTATATGGATAAACGTAGGTCGATACTCGATATTTATTAGGCACACGGTTTGAATACGCTGTGGCCCGATATGACAGCGCAATAAATCGGGACTCGAACCCTTATCATGCCACCGGTTGCTATGATATCACCGAAAAAAGTTGCTATGTTACTCAGTAATGCGGTTGCTAGCTTCGATTTCTTTGCCTCCGGATAAGATGACTTGCCGTGAAATTCAGCGTTGGTTGCTAAAACTTAAGACGGAAAGTATTTCAACTGATTCGGAGATCCCGATTGGGCGATGATTGATGGATCGAAAGTATTCATGGATGGTAAATATATACTCACAGTCCAATGAAGCGAATAAATCGACGACAGACGACGGAATTCAACTTCCGTCATTGATTCGTAATTACGCAACGCATATTCTACGTATTATGTACTTCGACATTACGCCGGAGCCCAGGTCAAGGTCAGTTTGTTAATGGTCTAGATCTTCTCTGGAACTGAAGCCGAAGCTCACGCCCACACAAACCCTGGCCGCAAACCATTCATCGGCCTATTACATCGCCAGAGATTTATAAGTATTTAAGCCAATCAGATACGTTGTTTTTCACGCGTGCGATTGGCTAATCGCTGGTGGCCGCTAAGCGGCCACCCGTGCACCCAAAAAAATCTTAGGCCTACAGACAGAGCTCGTGTTGGCGTGAGCCAAACAGAACCTGGTAAGCGAGGATAGACCTAGGCTCAACTATCTTCATTTGATATTGAACTCCCAGAGGGAGTGAGCCGATCCTGGAGGTACTGCAATACCAGGCCAACTCGTGGCGAAGGCGGAGCAAGCCCCTGACTCTTCACCTAGTGCCAAAAATCAGTTTAATATCGAAGCTCCCCTATGGGGAGCGTATCAGATATTAAGCTGATAAGAACAGATACTACACTTTGATCTTAGCCAATAGGCCGAGAAGCGATACCGTTGAATGAACGCAATTCAATATATATGTCGAACAACCGTTATTTACATCAACTGTGTGAGACATATAAAAATGTACGCGCTATACCTTTTTGAATGATTTTAATTTTCGATAGGGCATTCAAATGAAAATTGAATTGATTTCATATATTCCGGTATTAATTTCGAGCCACTACGATGGATCTAAAATTATGCAAATAAATTGTGAACTTCATTATGCCCGGAAAATTTGCTACTACCTACGAATATTCATAATATCGATAATATCCTACACTTTAGTCGCGATAAAAACACTTGTGAAACGCTCAGTGAACCAACCCAAAAGCGTAACCGCTACGATGTCGGTAGGCTACGACACGTGGTTCGCACAATTTGCGGGATGCGTTCGCTGTCCGCCGCCAACATCTTCACTTTACGTAGAAGTGAGTTTCGTTCTCCACATGCCCATCCAAACTTTTGAAATGATAGTCGTCTAGAAAGGAAAAAGGCGGAACGGGATGATTTGAATTTGAATTGGTACCGCCCCGGTGTCGTACGGATATTGCAGGGAATCCCCGAACTGCCACGTTTGGTATGGCGCCGTATTCTAACTTCAAGCAAAATAGTTCCAAGGAATCCTCTATTTTTTCATCGATTTGCCTCTCAGGATCCACGGATTTCGCACATACATCAGTTTTCCGTCGACTCTCCTATTTGTTGAATTAGCCTACCGTTTCACTGCCCTACCTGTGGCTGGTTCCATTGATCTAGGTACTATTTTTGGGGTCCTGCGCTACGCGCTTCCCGGTCTCGGCGAAGCCTACTCAACTCTAGGCCCTTTACTAGTTTGCAGTCAGGGTGAATCTTTCTCGCGTATATGGATAAACGTAGGTCGATACTCGATATTTATTAGGCACACGGTTTGAATACGCTGTGGCCCGATATGACAGCGCAATAAATCGGGACTCGAACCCTTATCATGCCACCGGTTGCTATGATATCACCGAAAAAAGTTGCTATGTTACTCAGTAATGCGGTTGCTAGCTTCGATTTCTTTGCCTCCGGATAAGATGACTTGCCGTGAAATTCAGCGTTGGTTGCTAAAACTTAAGACGGAAAGTATTTCAACTGATTCGGAGATCCCGATTGGGCGATGATTGATGGATCGAAAGTATTCATGGATGGTAAATATATACTCACAGTCCAATGAAGCGAATAAATCGACGACAGACGACGGAATTCAACTTCCGTCATTGATTCGTAATTACGCAACGCATATTCTACGTATTATGTACTTCGACATTACGCCGGAGCCCAGGTCAAGGTCAGTTTGTTAATGGTCTAGATCTTCTCTGGAACTGAAGCCGAAGCTCACGCCCACACAAACCCTGGCCGCAAACCATTCATCGGCCTATTACATCGCCAGAGATTTATAAGTATTTAAGCCAATCAGATACGTTGTTTTTCACGCGTGCGATTGGCTAATCGCTGGTGGCCGCTAAGCGGCCACCCGTGCACCCAAAAAAATCTTAGGCCTACAGACAGAGCTCGTGTTGGCGTGAGCCAAACAGAACCTGGTAAGCGAGGATAGACCTAGGCTCAACTATCTTTATTTGATATTGAACTCCCAGAGGGAGTGAGCCGATCCTGGAGGTACTGCAATACCAGGCCAACTCGTGGCGAAGGCGGAGCAAGCCCCTGACTCTTCACCTAGTGCCAAAAATCAGTTTAATATCGAAGCTCCCCTATGGGGAGCGTATCAGATATTAAGCTGATAAGAACAGATACTACACTTTGATCTTAGCCAATAGGCCGAGAAGCGATACCGTTGAATGAACGCAATTCAATATATATGTCGAACAACCGTTATTTACATCAACTGTGTGAGACATATAAAAATGTACGCGCTATACCTTTTTGAATGATTTTAATTTTCGATAGGGCATTCAAATGAAAATTGAATTGATTTCATATATTCCGGTATTAATTTCGAGCCACTACGATGGATCTAAAATTATGCAAATAAATTGTGAACTTCATTATGCCCGGAAAATTTGCTACTACCTACGAATATTCATAATATCGATAATATCCTACACTTTAGTCGCGATAAAAACACTTGTGAAACGCTCAGTGAACCAACCCAAAAGCGTAACCGCTACGATGTCGGTAGGCTACGACACGTGGTTCGCACAATTTGCGGGATGCGTTCGCTGTCCGCCGCCAACATCTTCACTTTACGTAGAAGTGAGTTTCGTTCTCCACATGCCCATCCAAACTTTTGAAATGATAGTCGTCTAGAAAGGAAAAAGGCGGAACGGGATGATTTGAATTTGAATTGGTACCGCCCCGGTGTCGTACGGATATTGCAGGGAATCCCCGAACTGCCACGTTTGGTATGGCGCCGTATTCTAACTTCAAGCAAAATAGTTCCAAGGAATCCTCTATTTTTTCATCGATTTGCCTCTCAGGATCCACGGATTTCGCACATACATCAGTTTTCCGTCGACTCTCCTATTTGTTGAATTAGCCTACCGTTTCACTGCCCTACCTGTGGCTGGTTCCATTGATCTAGGTACTATTTTTGGGGTCCTGCGCTACGCGCTTCCCGGTCTCGGCGAAGCCTACTCAACTCTAGGCCCTTTACTAGTTTGCAGTCAGGGTGAATCTTTCTCGCGTATATGGATAAACGTAGGTCGATACTCGATATTTATTAGGCACACGGTTTGAATACGCTGTGGCCCGATATGACAGCGCAATAAATCGGGACTCGAACCCTTATCATGCCACCGGTTGCTATGATATCACCGAAAAAAGTTGCTATGTTACTCAGTAATGCGGTTGCTAGCTTCGATTTCTTTGCCTCCGGATAAGATGACTTGCCGTGAAATTCAGCGTTGGTTGCTAAAACTTAAGACGGAAAGTATTTCAACTGATTCGGAGATCCCGATTGGGCGATGATTGATGGATCGAAAGTATTCATGGATGGTAAATATATACTCACAGTCCAATGAAGCGAATAAATCGACGACAGACGACGGAATTCAACTTCCGTCATTGATTCGTAATTACGCAACGCATATTCTACGTATTATGTACTTCGACATTACGCCGGAGCCCAGGTCAAGGTCAGTTTGTTAATGGTCTAGATCTTCTCTGGAACTGAAGCCGAAGCTCACGCCCACACAAACCCTGGCCGCAAACCATTCATCGGCCTATTACATCGCCAGAGATTTATAAGTATTTAAGCCAATCAGATACGTTGTTTTTCACGCGTGCGATTGGCTAATCGCTGGTGGCCGCTAAGCGGCCACCCGTGCACCCAAAAAAATCTTAGGCCTACAGACAGAGCTCGTGTTGGCGTGAGCCAAACAGAACCTGGTAAGCGAGGATAGACCTAGGCTCAACTATCTTTATTTGATATTGAACTCCCAGAGGGAGTGAGCCGATCCTGGAGGTACTGCAATACCAGGCCAACTCGTGGCGAAGGCGGAGCAAGCCCCTGACTCTTCACCTAGTGCCAAAAATCAGTTTAATATCGAAGCTCCCCTATGGGGAGCGTATCAGATATTAAGCTGATAAGAACAGATACTACACTTTGATCTTAGCCAATAGGCCGAGAAGCGATACCGTTGAATGAACGCAATTCAATATATATGTCGAACAACCGTTATTTACATCAACTGTGTGAGACATATAAAAATGTACGCGCTATACCTTTTTGAATGATTTTAATTTTCGATAGGGCATTCAAATGAAAATTGAATTGATTTCATATATTCCGGTATTAATTTCGAGCCACTACGATGGATCTAAAATTATGCAAATAAATTGTGAACTTCATTATGCCCGGAAAATTTGCTACTACCTACGAATATTCATAATATCGATAATATCCTACACTTTAGTCGCGATAAAAACACTTGTGAAACGCTCAGTGAACCAACCCAAAAGCGTAACCGCTACGATGTCGGTAGGCTACGACACGTGGTTCGCACAATTTGCGGGATGCGTTCGCTGTCCGCCGCCAACATCTTCACTTTACGTAGAAGTGAGTTTCGTTCTCCACATGCCCATCCAAACTTTTGAAATGATAGTCGTCTAGAAAGGAAAAAGGCGGAACGGGATGATTTGAATTTGAATTGGTACCGCCCCGGTGTCGTACGGATATTGCAGGGAATCCCCGAACTGCCACGTTTGGTATGGCGCCGTATTCTAACTTTAAGCAAAATAGTTCCAAGGAATCCTCTATTTTTTCATCGATTTGCCTCTCAGGATCCACGGATTTCGCACATACATCAGTTTTCCGTCGACTCTCCTATTTGTTGAATTAGCCTACCGTTTCACTGCCCTACCTGTGGCTGGTTCCATTGATCTAGGTACTATTTTTGGGGTCCTGCGCTACGCGCTTCCCGGTCTCGGCGAAGCCTACTCAACTCTAGGCCCTTTACTAGTTTGCAGTCAGGGTGAATCTTTCTCGCGTATATGGATAAACGTAGGTCGATACTCGATATTTATTAGGCACACGGTTTGAATACGCTGTGGCCCGATATGACAGCGCAATAAATCGGGACTCGAACCCTTATCATGCCACCGGTTGCTATGATATCACCGAAAAAAGTTGCTATGTTACTCAGTAATGCGGTTGCTAGCTTCGATTTCTTTGCCTCCGGATAAGATGACTTGCCGTGAAATTCAGCGTTGGTTGCTAAAACTTAAGACGGAAAGTATTTCAACTGATTCGGAGATCCCGATTGGGCGATGATTGATGGATCGAAAGTATTCATGGATGGTAAATATATACTCACAGTCCAATGAAGCGAATAAATCGACGACAGACGACGGAATTCAACTTCCGTCATTGATTCGTAATTACGCAACGCATATTCTACGTATTATGTACTTCGACATTACGCCGGAGCCCAGGTCAAGGTCAGTTTGTTAATGGTCTAGATCTTCTCTGGAACTGAAGCCGAAGCTCACGCCCACACAAACCCTGGCCGCAAACCATTCATCGGCCTATTACATCGCCAGAGATTTATAAGTATTTAAGCCAATCAGATACGTTGTTTTTCACGCGTGCGATTGGCTAATCGCTGGTGGCCGCTAAGCGGCCACCCGTGCACCCAAAAAAATCTTAGGCCTACAGACAGAGCTCGTGTTGGCGTGAGCCAAACAGAACCTGGTAAGCGAGGATAGACCTAGGCTCAACTATCTTTATTTGATATTGAACTCCCAGAGGGAGTGAGCCGATCCTGGAGGTACTGCAATACCAGGCCAACTCGTGGCGAAGGCGGAGCAAGCCCCTGACTCTTCACCTAGTGCCAAAAATCAGTTTAATATCGAAGCTCCCCTATGGGGAGCGTATCAGATATTAAGCTGATAAGAACAGATACTACACTTTGATCTTAGCCAATAGGCCGAGAAGCGATACCGTTGAATGAACGCAATTCAATATATATGTCGAACAACCGTTATTTACATCAACTGTGTGAGACATATAAAAATGTACGCGCTATACCTTTTTGAATGATTTTAATTTTCGATAGGGCATTCAAATGAAAATTGAATTGATTTCATATATTCCGGTATTAATTTCGAGCCACTACGATGGATCTAAAATTATGCAAATAAATTGTGAACTTCATTATGCCCGGAAAATTTGCTACTACCTACGAATATTCATAATATCGATAATATCCTACACTTTAGTCGCGATAAAAACACTTGTGAAACGCTCAGTGAACCAACCCAAAAGCGTAACCGCTACGATGTCGGTAGGCTACGACACGTGGTTCGCACAATTTGCGGGATGCGTTCGCTGTCCGCCGCCAACATCTTCACTTTACGTAGAAGTGAGTTTCGTTCTCCACATGCCCATCCAAACTTTTGAAATGATAGTCGTCTAGAAAGGAAAAAGGCGGAACGGGATGATTTGAATTTGAATTGGTACCGCCCCGGTGTCGTACGGATATTGCAGGGAATCCCCGAACTGCCACGTTTGGTATGGCGCCGTATTCTAACTTCAAGCAAAATAGTTCCAAGGAATCCTCTATTTTTTCATCGATTTGCCTCTCAGGATCCACGGATTTCGCACATACATCAGTTTTCCGTCGACTCTCCTATTTGTTGAATTAGCCTACCGTTTCACTGCCCTACCTGTGGCTGGTTCCATTGATCTAGGTACTATTTTTGGGGTCCTGCGCTACGCGCTTCCCGGTCTCGGCGAAGCCTACTCAACTCTAGGCCCTTTACTAGTTTGCAGTCAGGGTGAATCTTTCTCGCGTATATGGATAAACGTAGGTCGATACTCGATATTTATTAGGCACACGGTTTGAATACGCTGTGGCCCGATATGACAGCGCAATAAATCGGGACTCGAACCCTTATCATGCCACCGGTTGCTATGATATCACCGAAAAAAGTTGCTATGTTACTCAGTAATGCGGTTGCTAGCTTCGATTTCTTTGCCTCCGGATAAGATGACTTGCCGTGAAATTCAGCGTTGGTTGCTAAAACTTAAGACGGAAAGTATTTCAACTGATTCGGAGATCCCGATTGGGCGATGATTGATGGATCGAAAGTATTCATGGATGGTAAATATATACTCACAGTCCAATGAAGCGAATAAATCGACGACAGACGACGGAATTCAACTTCCGTCATTGATTCGTAATTACGCAACGCATATTCTACGTATTATGTACTTCGACATTACGCCGGAGCCCAGGTCAAGGTCAGTTTGTTAATGGTCTAGATCTTCTCTGGAACTGAAGCCGAAGCTCACGCCCACACAAACCCTGGCCGCAAACCATTCATCGGCCTATTACATCGCCAGAGATTTATAAGTATTTAAGCCAATCAGATACGTTGTTTTTCACGCGTGCGATTGGCTAATCGCTGGTGGCCGCTAAGCGGCCACCCGTGCACCCAAAAAAATCTTAGGCCTACAGACAGAGCTCGTGTTGGCGTGAGCCAAACAGAACCTGGTAAGCGAGGATAGACCTAGGCTCAACTATCTTCATTTGATATTGAACTCCCAGAGGGAGTGAGCCGATCCTGGAGGTACTGCAATACCAGGCCAACTCGTGGCGAAGGCGGAGCAAGCCCCTGACTCTTCACCTAGTGCCAAAAATCAGTTTAATATCGAAGCTCCCCTATGGGGAGCGTATCAGATATTAAGCTGATAAGAACAGATACTACACTTTGATCTTAGCCAATAGGCCGAGAAGCGATACCGTTGAATGAACGCAATTCAATATATATGTCGAACAACCGTTATTTACATCAACTGTGTGAGACATATAAAAATGTACGCGCTATACCTTTTTGAATGATTTTAATTTTCGATAGGGCATTCAAATGAAAATTGAATTGATTTCATATATTCCGGTATTAATTTCGAGCCACTACGATGGATCTAAAATTATGCAAATAAATTGTGAACTTCATTATGCCCGGAAAATTTGCTACTACCTACGAATATTCATAATATCGATAATATCCTACACTTTAGTCGCGATAAAAACACTTGTGAAACGCTCAGTGAACCAACCCAAAAGCGTAACCGCTACGATGTCGGTAGGCTACGACACGTGGTTCGCACAATTTGCGGGATGCGTTCGCTGTCCGCCGCCAACATCTTCACTTTACGTAGAAGTGAGTTTCGTTCTCCACATGCCCATCCAAACTTTTGAAATGATAGTCGTCTAGAAAGGAAAAAGGCGGAACGGGATGATTTGAATTTGAATTGGTACCGCCCCGGTGTCGTACGGATATTGCAGGGAATCCCCGAACTGCCACGTTTGGTATGGCGCCGTATTCTAACTTCAAGCAAAATAGTTCCAAGGAATCCTCTATTTTTTCATCGATTTGCCTCTCAGGATCCACGGATTTCGCACATACATCAGTTTTCCGTCGACTCTCCTATTTGTTGAATTAGCCTACCGTTTCACTGCCCTACCTGTGGCTGGTTCCATTGATCTAGGTACTATTTTTGGGGTCCTGCGCTACGCGCTTCCCGGTCTCGGCGAAGCCTACTCAACTCTAGGCCCTTTACTAGTTTGCAGTCAGGGTGAATCTTTCTCGCGTATATGGATAAACGTAGGTCGATACTCGATATTTATTAGGCACACGGTTTGAATACGCTGTGGCCCGATATGACAGCGCAATAAATCGGGACTCGAACCCTTATCATGCCACCGGTTGCTATGATATCACCGAAAAAAGTTGCTATGTTACTCAGTAATGCGGTTGCTAGCTTCGATTTCTTTGCCTCCGGATAAGATGACTTGCCGTGAAATTCAGCGTTGGTTGCTAAAACTTAAGACGGAAAGTATTTCAACTGATTCGGAGATCCCGATTGGGCGATGATTGATGGATCGAAAGTATTCATGGATGGTAAATATATACTCACAGTCCAATGAAGCGAATAAATCGACGACAGACGACGGAATTCAACTTCCGTCATTGATTCGTAATTACGCAACGCATATTCTACGTATTATGTACTTCGACATTACGCCGGAGCCCAGGTCAAGGTCAGTTTGTTAATGGTCTAGATCTTCTCTGGAACTGAAGCCGAAGCTCACGCCCACACAAACCCTGGCCGCAAACCATTCATCGGCCTATTACATCGCCAGAGATTTATAAGTATTTAAGCCAATCAGATACGTTGTTTTTCACGCGTGCGATTGGCTAATCGCTGGTGGCCGCTAAGCGGCCACCCGTGCACCCAAAAAAATCTTAGGCCTACAGACAGAGCTCGTGTTGGCGTGAGCCAAACAGAACCTGGTAAGCGAGGATAGACCTAGGCTCAACTATCTTCATTTGATATTGAACTCCCAGAGGGAGTGAGCCGATCCTGGAGGTACTGCAATACCAGGCCAACTCGTGGCGAAGGCGGAGCAAGCCCCTGACTCTTCACCTAGTGCCAAAAATCAGTTTAATATCGAAGCTCCCCTATGGGGAGCGTATCAGATATTAAGCTGATAAGAACAGATACTACACTTTGATCTTAGCCAATAGGCCGAGAAGCGATACCGTTGAATGAACGCAATTCAATATATATGTCGAACAACCGTTATTTACATCAACTGTGTGAGACATATAAAAATGTACGCGCTATACCTTTTTGAATGATTTTAATTTTCGATAGGGCATTCAAATGAAAATTGAATTGATTTCATATATTCCGGTATTAATTTCGAGCCACTACGATGGATCTAAAATTATGCAAATAAATTGTGAACTTCATTATGCCCGGAAAATTTGCTACTACCTACGAATATTCATAATATCGATAATATCCTACACTTTAGTCGCGATAAAAACACTTGTGAAACGCTCAGTGAACCAACCCAAAAGCGTAACCGCTACGATGTCGGTAGGCTACGACACGTGGTTCGCACAATTTGCGGGATGCGTTCGCTGTCCGCCGCCAACATCTTCACTTTACGTAGAAGTGAGTTTCGTTCTCCACATGCCCATCCAAACTTTTGAAATGATAGTCGTCTAGAAAGGAAAAAGGCGGAACGGGATGATTTGAATTTGAATTGGTACCGCCCCGGTGTCGTACGGATATTGCAGGGAATCCCCGAACTGCCACGTTTGGTATGGCGCCGTATTCTAACTTCAAGCAAAATAGTTCCAAGGAATCCTCTATTTTTTCATCGATTTGCCTCTCAGGATCCACGGATTTCGCACATACATCAGTTTTCCGTCGACTCTCCTATTTGTTGAATTAGCCTACCGTTTCACTGCCCTACCTGTGGCTGGTTCCATTGATCTAGGTACTATTTTTGGGGTCCTGCGCTACGCGCTTCCCGGTCTCGGCGAAGCCTACTCAACTCTAGGCCCTTTACTAGTTTGCAGTCAGGGTGAATCTTTCTCGCGTATATGGATAAACGTAGGTCGATACTCGATATTTATTAGGCACACGGTTTGAATACGCTGTGGCCCGATATGACAGCGCAATAAATCGGGACTCGAACCCTTATCATGCCACCGGTTGCTATGATATCACCGAAAAAAGTTGCTATGTTACTCAGTAATGCGGTTGCTAGCTTCGATTTCTTTGCCTCCGGATAAGATGACTTGCCGTGAAATTCAGCGTTGGTTGCTAAAACTTAAGACGGAAAGTATTTCAACTGATTCGGAGATCCCGATTGGGCGATGATTGATGGATCGAAAGTATTCATGGATGGTAAATATATACTCACAGTCCAATGAAGCGAATAAATCGACGACAGACGACGGAATTCAACTTCCGTCATTGATTCGTAATTACGCAACGCATATTCTACGTATTATGTACTTCGACATTACGCCGGAGCCCAGGTCAAGGTCAGTTTGTTAATGGTCTAGATCTTCTCTGGAACTGAAGCCGAAGCTCACGCCCACACAAACCCTGGCCGCAAACCATTCATCGGCCTATTACATCGCCAGAGATTTATAAGTATTTAAGCCAATCAGATACGTTGTTTTTCACGCGTGCGATTGGCTAATCGCTGGTGGCCGCTAAGCGGCCACCCGTGCACCCAAAAAAATCTTAGGCCTACAGACAGAGCTCGTGTTGGCGTGAGCCAAACAGAACCTGGTAAGCGAGGATAGACCTAGGCTCAACTATCTTCATTTGATATTGAACTCCCAGAGGGAGTGAGCCGATCCTGGAGGTACTGCAATACCAGGCCAACTCGTGGCGAAGGCGGAGCAAGCCCCTGACTCTTCACCTAGTGCCAAAAATCAGTTTAATATCGAAGCTCCCCTATGGGGAGCGTATCAGATATTAAGCTGATAAGAACAGATACTACACTTTGATCTTAGCCAATAGGCCGAGAAGCGATACCGTTGAATGAACGCAATTCAATATATATGTCGAACAACCGTTATTTACATCAACTGTGTGAGACATATAAAAATGTACGCGCTATACCTTTTTGAATGATTTTAATTTTCGATAGGGCATTCAAATGAAAATTGAATTGATTTCATATATTCCGGTATTAATTTCGAGCCACTACGATGGATCTAAAATTATGCAAATAAATTGTGAACTTCATTATGCCCGGAAAATTTGCTACTACCTACGAATATTCATAATATCGATAATATCCTACACTTTAGTCGCGATAAAAACACTTGTGAAACGCTCAGTGAACCAACCCAAAAGCGTAACCGCTACGATGTCGGTAGGCTACGACACGTGGTTCGCACAATTTGCGGGATGCGTTCGCTGTCCGCCGCCAACATCTTCACTTTACGTAGAAGTGAGTTTCGTTCTCCACATGCCCATCCAAACTTTTGAAATGATAGTCGTCTAGAAAGGAAAAAGGCGGAACGGGATGATTTGAATTTGAATTGGTACCGCCCCGGTGTCGTACGGATATTGCAGGGAATCCCCGAACTGCCACGTTTGGTATGGCGCCGTATTCTAACTTCAAGCAAAATAGTTCCAAGGAATCCTCTATTTTTTCATCGATTTGCCTCTCAGGATCCACGGATTTCGCACATACATCAGTTTTCCGTCGACTCTCCTATTTGTTGAATTAGCCTACCGTTTCACTGCCCTACCTGTGGCTGGTTCCATTGATCTAGGTACTATTTTTGGGGTCCTGCGCTACGCGCTTCCCGGTCTCGGCGAAGCCTACTCAACTCTAGGCCCTTTACTAGTTTGCAGTCAGGGTGAATCTTTCTCGCGTATATGGATAAACGTAGGTCGATACTCGATATTTATTAGGCACACGGTTTGAATACGCTGTGGCCCGATATGACAGCGCAATAAATCGGGACTCGAACCCTTATCATGCCACCGGTTGCTATGATATCACCGAAAAAAGTTGCTATGTTACTCAGTAATGCGGTTGCTAGCTTCGATTTCTTTGCCTCCGGATAAGATGACTTGCCGTGAAATTCAGCGTTGGTTGCTAAAACTTAAGACGGAAAGTATTTCAACTGATTCGGAGATCCCGATTGGGCGATGATTGATGGATCGAAAGTATTCATGGATGGTAAATATATACTCACAGTCCAATGAAGCGAATAAATCGACGACAGACGACGGAATTCAACTTCCGTCATTGATTCGTAATTACGCAACGCATATTCTACGTATTATGTACTTCGACATTACGCCGGAGCCCAGGTCAAGGTCAGTTTGTTAATGGTCTAGATCTTCTCTGGAACTGAAGCCGAAGCTCACGCCCACACAAACCCTGGCCGCAAACCATTCATCGGCCTATTACATCGCCAGAGATTTATAAGTATTTAAGCCAATCAGATACGTTGTTTTTCACGCGTGCGATTGGCTAATCGCTGGTGGCCGCTAAGCGGCCACCCGTGCACCCAAAAAAATCTTAGGCCTACAGACAGAGCTCGTGTTGGCGTGAGCCAAACAGAACCTGGTAAGCGAGGATAGACCTAGGCTCAACTATCTTTATTTGATATTGAACTCCCAGAGGGAGTGAGCCGATCCTGGAGGTACTGCAATACCAGGCCAACTCGTGGCGAAGGCGGAGCAAGCCCCTGACTCTTCACCTAGTGCCAAAAATCAGTTTAATATCGAAGCTCCCCTATGGGGAGCGTATCAGATATTAAGCTGATAAGAACAGATACTACACTTTGATCTTAATCTCTTATTTATTTGACTGGTAATTGTAAAAACTTTTGCGATTAAATTTCGTTTGATTTGGCGTCCCTTACATACCCACCACACCTGCCGGGAGCGAAACAGGGGGTTTGTTTTTGAAATCGGAAATCGAAGTACAAAATGTAGTTGAGTTGTCGTCGGTCGAGGTTACATCATTTTTTTTAAATCGAAGTACATAATTGAAAATGTCGGTTCCGGTTCGTCGGAACAATCATCCATCCAGCCTGAACCGGCAAGCGACTGATGGGAGTTTATGTTGTTTAAAGCCTAATTAATACATCTAACTTTGAAAATAACTATAAGGGGCTAAGATCGGTAATGTTCGTTTTTTTTAATTTTTTTGGTCGTTTTCCGCGTGTAAATAATCCGAGAGTTTTTGCATTTTCCGAGTAAATATTGGTGTAAATTCCTCTATGTTGTCCGCCCTGCATGTTGATTAGTTTAAAGTAGCACATTTTGAACGCAAATTATCCAGATGAGAGTACGGTCCTGGTATCCGAAGATGCAGCTCCAATGAGGATGGGTTTCTCCGTCAAGGGGTGCGCAGTTGGTACTTCACGTCTGGTGCTGAATTTGCCTGAAAGTATAAGTTTCATACGGGAGCAGTTTTGTGTTTCTATTTACAGTGCATAGACAGGTGCGTGGATGCGTCGCGGCCCAACGGACAGTGCTATGCGCATTGATAGACCGTCAACAGGAAAGCGACACAGGCACGCGAGTATTTGTACATACAATTATTTGATACAGTCTATTTTGGGTTTTATTTACAGTTTTGATCTTAGACACGCGCCGCTTCAATAGCTGGCCGACAGTTCTATGCGTAATGAAAGACCGTCGATGAGTCACCGAGGCGGCAAGTGCGCTGAATCAAATGTCACAGTCAGGTTTTTTAGTTTTTGGTGAGACCGATGTCCAGAGGCAACTTTCCAGCCGCCACCGCGCGCAAATAGACTGAGCTTGCTATCCTGAAGCCAAAAAGGAGGCAGCTTTGATCTTTTTTTTTTTTTTTTTTTTTTTTTTTTTTTTTTTTTTTTTTACATATAAACTTTATTTTACAAAAGGAAGGCTCCATAACAACTACATCACACCAACTGGAGTCAGGTGGGGGACTGGAGGTATTTACATCATATTCCAAGCAATCATAAATGTATATTTAATTCTTTTCAATTCGATTTAAACGTTATTCATAACACTGGTTAGTAACAGTCGTATATGTATATTAAGAAGACAATTCAAACTGCATTAACTGGAACATTTCACTACACATCATACATACATCGTTTAATTCTTTCCAATATTTACACATTATCCGTAATGACACAAATTATTCTTTATATTTACAAAATAGGAATACTTTTGTCTAGTATAGAAATATCAAGTCATCATTCACAGTCACATGTATAGTATGTATGAAACGATTTAATTGCTATTTACAGAAACCTAAACGCTCTTTTCTGGCCTTACAAAATATCATTAATCGTACTGAGTGCTATTTCATTTATAAAGTAATTATTTCCGTTGCATCTGATCAGTGTTTCATTTTGAGTCCAAACATTAATATTTTTCCTGGCCGTAATCTCCTGTTTCAATCGTTTGGCTATAAAATTACGAGCATAATTTTTCATATCTAGTTCAGTTTCTCCTGCGCATGCCTTGCGATGATTCTTATACAGTGTCCATTTCAAGACCGTTATCAAATAGTTACATATACGCCTACTGTGTGGATTTATGATCGCTTGTTTAGAAAAACCAAAACAAATTGTACGTTTAGTTAAGAGGGCTGGTTGTTCTGCTACCTGAGCTATTATCGTTTGAAATCTAGTAAAAAGTCTTACAGCTGCCGGACATTCAATTATGACATGCGTATTAGTGGCTGCACGGCCGCATATTTTACAGGTAGGGTCGTTAGAAACTTGCCATGTCACGAGTTTAGTTGCTGTAGCTAGGGTATCGTGTAGAAACCTCCATTGCATATCCCCTAATTTATTCTCAGTTATTGGATGATAAATGTCTCCCCATATTTGAGCCCAATTTATGTTATGTTCGTTTAGAATTGTTTGGATTTTATTTTGACTAATTGGTTTTATGTGGCCGAATTTTGCATGGACTATGGCATTATATATTTCGCGCATCGAAGTATCAGCTAATGGTTTTCTATAGTTCTGTATTTTAATTGTGTAAGCTGATTTTTTATTATCATCAATGGTTTCGTCACCCAGGGTGACCCGCCATTCGCGAGGTATAGCAGCGTAAATTCGGCTGTGTTTTCCTTCGTCTACTAATATCGGCGTAAAATTATCAATATCTTTGAAATTACCATATTCATCGAAGAAATGCTTGATATTTGTTAAACCTATGTCAGTATATTCTGGATAATTCAAGGTCCTACCATTGACAGTTATTGAGGGGTTATTAAACACTAAGTTATTCTTAATATCGTGCTTCGACCATTTCGGTTCAACGAGAGCCATCACATACTTCCACGCGGTTAAAAGGCTTTTGTAGTATGAATTCCGAGTTTCTCTATTTATGAAATTTTCATTTATAAGGGAATCTATCGACCAGCCCTGTCCTAGCACTTGATTAAGATAATAATTCAGTAATGTTCTCCATTTAGATCCTCGATTCATTTCTACTAGGATAGTTCGTGCCCTTTGGGCCATTACTCTACAACTAATGTTATTAATTGCTAATCCACCACTGCTTAAGGGTTGATAGATTATCTCCGCTCTTACATAATGTTTACCATAAGACCAAAGAAAATCGTTAATTTTTTTCTGAATACGTTCGACGTAAATATTGGGTATAGGATAAATTTCTGAGACATACCATAAGACAGGTAAAATGAACGAATTAATAACTACCCGTTTGCCTTTGTACGACAGTTTAGTCTGTCGCCATTGATTTATTATGTTTGTAATTGTGTTAATCTTTCGTTCCCAATTAAGTTTATCGATGTCACCAAGACCAAAATACATGCCATATATTTTTATGTGTCTGTTTGACCAATTTAGGTTTAGGGGTTTATCCGTTCTATTCTTGGAGGCACCAATCCATAAACCTTCCGTCTTTTCTTTATTTATTTTGGCTCCAGAAGATTGCTCAAATTCCGTTAAAACATGGAAAAGTTTCTTGATTGATTCAATACTTGTTAAGGTTAGGGTTGTATCGTCAGCATATTGTTTCATTTTACACACTTCCCCGTTTGGCAAGGTGATACCCTCAATTTCTGGATCGCGCCTTATTCTAATTGCTAAGGTTTCAGCTACAATAATATAGAGAAGCGCACTCATTGGGCATCCTTGTCTTACTCCTCGTTCAAGAGAGAATGGATTTGTAAGGAAACCATTACTTTTAATCAAGGACTTGGGATCAGAATAACACATTTCGATGTATTTGATTATATTTTCGCCGAAGCCAAACGATTTCAGGGATTTGAACATATATGACCAATCTACTCGATCAAATGCCTTCATCTGATCGATCGCTAATAGAAAGGCCTCAATATTTTCATCGTTGGTATACTGGATTAGGTCACGGATTATGTGACAATTGTCATGGATCCGTCTACCTTTAACATTACATGTTTGATCAGGATCAATAATATCTGTCAAAACAGTAATTAACCTATTTGAAATAGTTTTAGTTATAATCTTATAGTCTGTACAAAGTAAAGTAATCGGTCTCCAATTTCCTAAGCGTGTTCTTTCCCCCCTTTTGTGTATGAGAGTGATTACGCCAATTTTCATAGATTCTGTAATTGTATTTAAACGAATACATTCACACACGACTTCGTGGAAATCGTATTTCAGGCGGAACGGGATGATTTGAATTTGAATTGGTACCGCCCCGGTGTCGTACGGATATTGCAGGGAATCCCCGAACTGCCACGTTTGGTATGGCGCCGTATTCTAACTTCAAGCAAAATAGTTCCAAGGAATCCTCTATTTTTTTCATCGATTTGCCTCTCAGGATCCACGGATTTCGCACATACATCAGTTTTCCGTCGACTCTCCTATTTGTTGAATTAGCCTACCGTTTCACTGCCCTACCTGTGGCTGGTTCCATTGATCTAGGTACTATTTTTGGGGTCCTGCGCTACGCGCTTCCCGGTCTCGGCGAAGCCTACTCAACTCTAGGCCCTTTACTAGTTTGCAGTCAGGGTGAATCTTTCTCGCGTATATGGATAAACGTAGGTCGATACTCGATATTTATTAGGCACACGGTTTGAATACGCTGTGGCCCGATATGACAGCGCAATAAATCGGGACTCGAACCCTTATCATGCCACCGGTTGCTATGATATCACCGAAAAAAGTTGCTATGTTACTCAGTAATGCGGTTGCTAGCTTCGATTTCTTTGCCTCCGGATAAGATGACTTGCCGTGAAATTCAGCGTTGGTTGCTAAAACTTAAGACGGAAAGTATTTCAACTGATTCGGAGATCCCGATTGGGCGATGATTGATGGATCGAAAGTATTCATGGATGGTAAATATATACTCACAGTCCAATGAAGCGAATAAATCGACGACAGACGACGGAATTCAACTTCCGTCATTGATTCGTAATTACGCAACGCATATTCTACGTATTATGTACTTCGACATTACGCCGGAGCCCAGGTCAAGGTCAGTTTGTTAATGGTCTAGATCTTCTCTGGAACTGAAGCCGAAGCTCACGCCCACACAAACCCTGGCCGCAAACCATTCATCGGCCTATTACATCGCCAGAGATTTATAAGTATTTAAGCCAATCAGATACGTTGTTTTTCACGCGTGCGATTGGCTAATCGCTGGTGGCCGCTAAGCGGCCACCCGTGCACCCAAAAAAATCTTAGGCCTACAGACAGAGCTCGTGTTGGCGTGAGCCAAACAGAACCTGGTAAGCGAGGATAGACCTAGGCTCAACTATCTTTATTTGATATTGAACTCCCAGAGGGAGTGAGCCGATCCTGGAGGTACTGCAATACCAGGCCAACTCGTGGCGAAGGCGGAGCAAGCCCCTGACTCTTCACCTAGTGCCAAAAATCAGTTTAATATCGAAGCTTCCCTATGGGGAGCGTATCAGATATTAAGCTGATAAGAACAGATACTACACTTTGATCTTAGCCAATAGGCCGAGAAGCGATACCGTTGAATGAACGCAATTCAATATATATGTCGAACAACCGTTATTTACATCAACTGTGTGAGACATATAAAAATGTACGCGCTATACCTTTTTGAATGATTTTAATTTTCGATAGGGCATTCAAATGAAAATTGAATTGATTTCATATATTCCGGTATTAATTTCGAGCCACTACGATGGATCTAAAATTATGCAAATAAATTGTGAACTTCATTATGCCCGGAAAATTTGCTACTACCTACGAATATTCATAATATCGATAATATCCTACACTTTAGTCGCGATAAAAACACTTGTGAAACGCTCAGTGAACCAACCCAAAAGCGTAACCGCTACGATGTCGGTAGGCTACGACACGTGGTTCGCACAATTTGCGGGATGCGTTCGCTGTCCGCCGCCAACATCTTCACTTTACGTAGAAGTGAGTTTCGTTCTCCACATGCCCATCCAAACTTTTGAAATGATAGTCGTCTAGAAAGGAAAAAGGCGGAACGGGATGATTTGAATTTGAATTGGTACCGCCCCGGTGTCGTACGGATATTGCAGGGAATCCCCGAACTGCCACGTTTGGTATGGCGCCGTATTCTAACTTCAAGCAAAATAGTTCCAAGGAATCCTCTATTTTTTCATCGATTTGCCTCTCAGGATCCACGGATTTCGCACATACATCAGTTTTCCGTCGACTCTCCTATTTGTTGAATTAGCCTACCGTTTCACTGCCCTACCTGTGGCTGGTTCCATTGATCTAGGTACTATTTTTGGGGTCCTGCGCTACGCGCTTCCCGGTCTCGGCGAAGCCTACTCAACTCTAGGCCCTTTACTAGTTTGCAGTCAGGGTGAATCTTTCTCGCGTATATGGATAAACGTAGGTCGATACTCGATATTTATTAGGCACACGGTTTGAATACGCTGTGGCCCGATATGACAGCGCAATAAATCGGGACTCGAACCCTTATCATGCCACCGGTTGCTATGATATCACCGAAAAAAGTTGCTATGTTACTCAGTAATGCGGTTGCTAGCTTCGATTTCTTTGCCTCCGGATAAGATGACTTGCCGTGAAATTCAGCGTTGGTTGCTAAAACTTAAGACGGAAAGTATTTCAACTGATTCGGAGATCCCGATTGGGCGATGATTGATGGATCGAAAGTATTCATGGATGGTAAATATATACTCACAGTCCAATGAAGCGAATAAATCGACGACAGACGACGGAATTCAACTTCCGTCATTGATTCGTAATTACGCAACGCATATTCTACGTATTATGTACTTCGACATTACGCCGGAGCCCAGGTCAAGGTCAGTTTGTTAATGGTCTAGATCTTCTCTGGAACTGAAGCCGAAGCTCACGCCCACACAAACCCTGGCCGCAAACCATTCATCGGCCTATTACATCGCCAGAGATTTATAAGTATTTAAGCCAATCAGATACGTTGTTTTTCACGCGTGCGATTGGCTAATCGCTGGTGGCCGCTAAGCGGCCACCCGTGCACCCAAAAAAATCTTAGGCCTACAGACAGAGCTCGTGTTGGCGTGAGCCAAACAGAACCTGGTAAGCGAGGATAGACCTAGGCTCAACTATCTTTATTTGATATTGAACTCCCAGAGGGAGTGAGCCGATCCTGGAGGTACTGCAATACCAGGCCAACTCGTGGCGAAGGCGGAGCAAGCCCCTGACTCTTCACCTAGTGCCAAAAATCAGTTTAATATCGAAGCTCCCCTATGGGGAGCGTATCAGATATTAAGCTGATAAGAACAGATACTACACTTTGATCTTAGCCAATAGGCCGAGAAGCGATACCGTTGAATGAACGCAATTCAATATATATGTCGAACAACCGTTATTTACATCAACTGTGTGAGACATATAAAAATGTACGCGCTATACCTTTTTGAATGATTTTAATTTTCGATAGGGCATTCAAATGAAAATTGAATTGATTTCATATATTCCGGTATTAATTTCGAGCCACTACGATGGATCTAAAATTATGCAAATAAATTGTGAACTTCATTATGCCCGGAAAATTTGCTACTACCTACGAATATTCATAATATCGATAATATCCTACACTTTAGTCGCGATAAAAACACTTGTGAAACGCTCAGTGAACCAACCCAAAAGCGTAACCGCTACGATGTCGGTAGGCTACGACACGTGGTTCGCACAATTTGCGGGATGCGTTCGCTGTCCGCCGCCAACATCTTCACTTTACGTAGAAGTGAGTTTCGTTCTCCACATGCCCATCCAAACTTTTGAAATGATAGTCGTCTAGAAAGGAAAAAGGCGGAACGGGATGATTTGAATTTGAATTGGTACCGCCCCGGTGTCGTACGGATATTGCAGGGAATCCCCGAACTGCCACGTTTGGTATGGCGCCGTATTCTAACTTCAAGCAAAATAGTTCCAAGGAATCCTCTATTTTTTCATCGATTTGCCTCTCAGGATCCACGGATTTCGCACATACATCAGTTTTCCGTCGACTCTCCTATTTGTTGAATTAGCCTACCGTTTCACTGCCCTACCTGTGGCTGGTTCCATTGATCTAGGTACTATTTTTGGGGTCCTGCGCTACGCGCTTCCCGGTCTCGGCGAAGCCTACTCAACTCTAGGCCCTTTACTAGTTTGCAGTCAGGGTGAATCTTTCTCGCGTATATGGATAAACGTAGGTCGATACTCGATATTTATTAGGCACACGGTTTGAATACGCTGTGGCCCGATATGACAGCGCAATAAATCGGGACTCGAACCCTTATCATGCCACCGGTTGCTATGATATCACCGAAAAAAGTTGCTATGTTACTCAGTAATGCGGTTGCTAGCTTCGATTTCTTTGCCTCCGGATAAGATGACTTGCCGTGAAATTCAGCGTTGGTTGCTAAAACTTAAGACGGAAAGTATTTCAACTGATTCGGAGATCCCGATTGGGCGATGATTGATGGATCGAAAGTATTCATGGATGGTAAATATATACTCACAGTCCAATGAAGCGAATAAATCGACGACAGACGACGGAATTCAACTTCCGTCATTGATTCGTAATTACGCAACGCATATTCTACGTATTATGTACTTCGACATTACGCCGGAGCCCAGGTCAAGGTCAGTTTGTTAATGGTCTAGATCTTCTCTGGAACTGAAGCCGAAGCTCACGCCCACACAAACCCTGGCCGCAAACCATTCATCGGCCTATTACATCGCCAGAGATTTATAAGTATTTAAGCCAATCAGATACGTTGTTTTTCACGCGTGCGATTGGCTAATCGCTGGTGGCCGCTAAGCGGCCACCCGTGCACCCAAAAAAATCTTAGGCCTACAGACAGAGCTCGTGTTGGCGTGAGCCAAACAGAACCTGGTAAGCGAGGATAGACCTAGGCTCAACTATCTTTATTTGATATTGAACTCCCAGAGGGAGTGAGCCGATCCTGGAGGTACTGCAATACCAGGCCAACTCGTGGCGAAGGCGGAGCAAGCCCCTGACTCTTCACCTAGTGCCAAAAATCAGTTTAATATCGAAGCTCCCCTATGGGGAGCGTATCAGATATTAAGCTGATAAGAACAGATACTACACTTTGATCTTAGCCAATAGGCCGAGAAGCGATACCGTTGAATGAACGCAATTCAATATATATGTCGAACAACCGTTATTTACATCAACTGTGTGAGACATATAAAAATGTACGCGCTATACCTTTTTGAATGATTTTAATTTTCGATAGGGCATTCAAATGAAAATTGAATTGATTTCATATATTCCGGTATTAATTTCGAGCCACTACGATGGATCTAAAATTATGCAAATAAATTGTGAACTTCATTATGCCCGGAAAATTTGCTACTACCTACGAATATTCATAATATCGATAATATCCTACACTTTAGTCGCGATAAAAACACTTGTGAAACGCTCAGTGAACCAACCCAAAAGCGTAACCGCTACGATGTCGGTAGGCTACGACACGTGGTTCGCACAATTTGCGGGATGCGTTCGCTGTCCGCCGCCAACATCTTCACTTTACGTAGAAGTGAGTTTCGTTCTCCACATGCCCATCCAAACTTTTGAAATGATAGTCGTCTAGAAAGGAAAAAGGCGGAACGGGATGATTTGAATTTGAATTGGTACCGCCCCGGTGTCGTACGGATATTGCAGGGAATCCCCGAACTGCCACGTTTGGTATGGCGCCGTATTCTAACTTCAAGCAAAATAGTTCCAAGGAATCCTCTATTTTTTCATCGATTTGCCTCTCAGGATCCACGGATTTCGCACATACATCAGTTTTCCGTCGACTCTCCTATTTGTTGAATTAGCCTACCGTTTCACTGCCCTACCTGTGGCTGGTTCCATTGATCTAGGTACTATTTTTGGGGTCCTGCGCTACGCGCTTCCCGGTCTCGGCGAAGCCTACTCAACTCTAGGCCCTTTACTAGTTTGCAGTCAGGGTGAATCTTTCTCGCGTATATGGATAAACGTAGGTCGATACTCGATATTTATTAGGCACACGGTTTGAATACGCTGTGGCCCGATATGACAGCGCAATAAATCGGGACTCGAACCCTTATCATGCCACCGGTTGCTATGATATCACCGAAAAAAGTTGCTATGTTACTCAGTAATGCGGTTGCTAGCTTCGATTTCTTTGCCTCCGGATAAGATGACTTGCCGTGAAATTCAGCGTTGGTTGCTAAAACTTAAGACGGAAAGTATTTCAACTGATTCGGAGATCCCGATTGGGCGATGATTGATGGATCGAAAGTATTCATGGATGGTAAATATATACTCACAGTCCAATGAAGCGAATAAATCGACGACAGACGACGGAATTCAACTTCCGTCATTGATTCGTAATTACGCAACGCATATTCTACGTATTATGTACTTCGACATTACGCCGGAGCCCAGGTCAAGGTCAGTTTGTTAATGGTCTAGATCTTCTCTGGAACTGAAGCCGAAGCTCACGCCCACACAAACCCTGGCCGCAAACCATTCATCGGCCTATTACATCGCCAGAGATTTATAAGTATTTAAGCCAATCAGATACGTTGTTTTTCACGCGTGCGATTGGCTAATCGCTGGTGGCCGCTAAGCGGCCACCCGTGCACCCAAAAAAATCTTAGGCCTACAGACAGAGCTCGTGTTGGCGTGAGCCAAACAGAACCTGGTAAGCGAGGATAGACCTAGGCTCAACTATCTTTATTTGATATTGAACTCCCAGAGGGAGTGAGCCGATCCTGGAGGTACTGCAATACCAGGCCAACTCGTGGCGAAGGCGGAGCAAGCCCCTGACTCTTCACCTAGTGCCAAAAATCAGTTTAATATCGAAGCTCCCCTATGGGGAGCGTATCAGATATTAAGCTGATAAGAACAGATACTACACTTTGATCTTAGCCAATAGGCCGAGAAGCGATACCGTTGAATGAACGCAATTCAATATATATGTCGAACAACCGTTATTTACATCAACTGTGTGAGACATATAAAAATGTACGCGCTATACCTTTTTGAATGATTTTAATTTTCGATAGGGCATTCAAATGAAAATTGAATTGATTTCATATATTCCGGTATTAATTTCGAGCCACTACGATGGATCTAAAATTATGCAAATAAATTGTGAACTTCATTATGCCCGGAAAATTTGCTACTACCTACGAATATTCATAATATCGATAATATCCTACACTTTAGTCGCGATAAAAACACTTGTGAAACGCTCAGTGAACCAACCCAAAAGCGTAACCGCTACGATGTCGGTAGGCTACGACACGTGGTTCGCACAATTTGCGGGATGCGTTCGCTGTCCGCCGCCAACATCTTCACTTTACGTAGAAGTGAGTTTCGTTCTCCACATGCCCATCCAAACTTTTGAAATGATAGTCGTCTAGAAAGGAAAAAGGCGGAACGGGATGATTTGAATTTGAATTGGTACCGCCCCGGTGTCGTACGGATATTGCAGGGAATCCCCGAACTGCCACGTTTGGTATGGCGCCGTATTCTAACTTCAAGCAAAATAGTTCCAAGGAATCCTCTATTTTTTCATCGATTTGCCTCTCAGGATCCACGGATTTCGCACATACATCAGTTTTCCGTCGACTCTCCTATTTGTTGAATTAGCCTACCGTTTCACTGCCCTACCTGTGGCTGGTTCCATTGATCTAGGTACTATTTTTGGGGTCCTGCGCTACGCGCTTCCCGGTCTCGGCGAAGCCTACTCAACTCTAGGCCCTTTACTAGTTTGCAGTCAGGGTGAATCTTTCTCGCGTATATGGATAAACGTAGGTCGATACTCGATATTTATTAGGCACACGGTTTGAATACGCTGTGGCCCGATATGACAGCGCAATAAATCGGGACTCGAACCCTTATCATGCCACCGGTTGCTATGATATCACCGAAAAAAGTTGCTATGTTACTCAGTAATGCGGTTGCTAGCTTCGATTTCTTTGCCTCCGGATAAGATGACTTGCCGTGAAATTCAGCGTTGGTTGCTAAAACTTAAGACGGAAAGTATTTCAACTGATTCGGAGATCCCGATTGGGCGATGATTGATGGATCGAAAGTATTCATGGATGGTAAATATATACTCACAGTCCAATGAAGCGAATAAATCGACGACAGACGACGGAATTCAACTTCCGTCATTGATTCGTAATTACGCAACGCATATTCTACGTATTATGTACTTCGACATTACGCCGGAGCCCAGGTCAAGGTCAGTTTGTTAATGGTCTAGATCTTCTCTGGAACTGAAGCCGAAGCTCACGCCCACACAAACCCTGGCCGCAAACCATTCATCGGCCTATTACATCGCCAGAGATTTATAAGTATTTAAGCCAATCAGATACGTTGTTTTTCACGCGTGCGATTGGCTAATCGCTGGTGGCCGCTAAGCGGCCACCCGTGCACCCAAAAAAATCTTAGGCCTACAGACAGAGCTCGTGTTGGCGTGAGCCAAACAGAACCTGGTAAGCGAGGATAGACCTAGGCTCAACTATCTTTATTTGATATTGAACTCCCAGAGGGAGTGAGCCGATCCTGGAGGTACTGCAATACCAGGCCAACTCGTGGCGAAGGCGGAGCAAGCCCCTGACTCTTCACCTAGTGCCAAAAATCAGTTTAATATCGAAGCTCCCCTATGGGGAGCGTATCAGATATTAAGCTGATAAGAACAGATACTACACTTTGATCTTAGCCAATAGGCCGAGAAGCGATACCGTTGAATGAACGCAATTCAATATATATGTCGAACAACCGTTATTTACATCAACTGTGTGAGACATATAAAAATGTACGCGCTATACCTTTTTGAATGATTTTAATTTTCGATAGGGCATTCAAATGAAAATTGAATTGATTTCATATATTCCGGTATTAATTTCGAGCCACTACGATGGATCTAAAATTATGCAAATAAATTGTGAACTTCATTATGCCCGGAAAATTTGCTACTACCTACGAATATTCATAATATCGATAATATCCTACACTTTAGTCGCGATAAAAACACTTGTGAAACGCTCAGTGAACCAACCCAAAAGCGTAACCGCTACGATGTCGGTAGGCTACGACACGTGGTTCGCACAATTTGCGGGATGCGTTCGCTGTCCGCCGCCAACATCTTCACTTTACGTAGAAGTGAGTTTCGTTCTCCACATGCCCATCCAAACTTTTGAAATGATAGTCGTCTAGAAAGGAAAAAGGCGGAACGGGATGATTTGAATTTGAATTGGTACCGCCCCGGTGTCGTACGGATATTGCAGGGAATCCCCGAACTGCCACGTTTGGTATGGCGCCGTATTCTAACTTCAAGCAAAATAGTTCCAAGGAATCCTCTATTTTTTCATCGATTTGCCTCTCAGGATCCACGGATTTCGCACATACATCAGTTTTCCGTCGACTCTCCTATTTGTTGAATTAGCCTACCGTTTCACTGCCCTACCTGTGGCTGGTTCCATTGATCTAGGTACTATTTTTGGGGTCCTGCGCTACGCGCTTCCCGGTCTCGGCGAAGCCTACTCAACTCTAGGCCCTTTACTAGTTTGCAGTCAGGGTGAATCTTTCTCGCGTATATGGATAAACGTAGGTCGATACTCGATATTTATTAGGCACACGGTTTGAATACGCTGTGGCCCGATATGACAGCGCAATAAATCGGGACTCGAACCCTTATCATGCCACCGGTTGCTATGATATCACCGAAAAAAGTTGCTATGTTACTCAGTAATGCGGTTGCTAGCTTCGATTTCTTTGCCTCCGGATAAGATGACTTGCCGTGAAATTCAGCGTTGGTTGCTAAAACTTAAGACGGAAAGTATTTCAACTGATTCGGAGATCCCGATTGGGCGATGATTGATGGATCGAAAGTATTCATGGATGGTAAATATATACTCACAGTCCAATGAAGCGAATAAATCGACGACAGACGACGGAATTCAACTTCCGTCATTGATTCGTAATTACGCAACGCATATTCTACGTATTATGTACTTCGACATTACGCCGGAGCCCAGGTCAAGGTCAGTTTGTTAATGGTCTAGATCTTCTCTGGAACTGAAGCCGAAGCTCACGCCCACACAAACCCTGGCCGCAAACCATTCATCGGCCTATTACATCGCCAGAGATTTATAAGTATTTAAGCCAATCAGATACGTTGTTTTTCACGCGTGCGATTGGCTAATCGCTGGTGGCCGCTAAGCGGCCACCCGTGCACCCAAAAAAATCTTAGGCCTACAGACAGAGCTCGTGTTGGCGTGAGCCAAACAGAACCTGGTAAGCGAGGATAGACCTAGGCTCAACTATCTTTATTTGATATTGAACTCCCAGAGGGAGTGAGCCGATCCTGGAGGTACTGCAATACCAGGCCAACTCGTGGCGAAGGCGGAGCAAGCCCCTGACTCTTCACCTAGTGCCAAAAATCAGTTTAATATCGAAGCTCCCCTATGGGGAGCGTATCAGATATTAAGCTGATAAGAACAGATACTACACTTTGATCTTAGCCAATAGGCCGAGAAGCGATACCGTTGAATGAACGCAATTCAATATATATGTCGAACAACCGTTATTTACATCAACTGTGTGAGACATATAAAAATGTACGCGCTATACCTTTTTGAATGATTTTAATTTTCGATAGGGCATTCAAATGAAAATTGAATTGATTTCATATATTCCGGTATTAATTTCGAGCCACTACGATGGATCTAAAATTATGCAAATAAATTGTGAACTTCATTATGCCCGGAAAATTTGCTACTACCTACGAATATTCATAATATCGATAATATCCTACACTTTAGTCGCGATAAAAACACTTGTGGAACGCTCAGTGAACCAACCCAAAAGCGTAACCGCTACGATGTCGGTAGGCTACGACACGTGGTTCGCACAATTTGCGGGATGCGTTCGCTGTCCGCCGCCAACATCTTCACTTTACGTAGAAGTGAGTTTCGTTCTCCACATGCCCATCCAAACTTTTGAAATGATAGTCGTCTAGAAAGGAAAAAGGCGGAACGGGATGATTTGAATTTGAATTGGTACCGCCCCGGTGTCGTACGGATATTGCAGGGAATCCCCGAACTGCCACGTTTGGTATGGCGCCGTATTCTAACTTCAAGCAAAATAGTTCCAAGGAATCCTCTATTTTTTCATCGATTTGCCTCTCAGGATCCACGGATTTCGCACATACATCAGTTTTCCGTCGACTCTCCTATTTGTTGAATTAGCCTACCGTTTCACTGCCCTACCTGTGGCTGGTTCCATTGATCTAGGTACTATTTTTGGGGTCCTGCGCTACGCGCTTCCCGGTCTCGGCGAAGCCTACTCAACTCTAGGCCCTTTACTAGTTTGCAGTCAGGGTGAATCTTTCTCGCGTATATGGATAAACGTAGGTCGATACTCGATATTTATTAGGCACACGGTTTGAATACGCTGTGGCCCGATATGACAGCGCAATAAATCGGGACTCGAACCCTTATCATGCCACCGGTTGCTATGATATCACCGAAAAAAGTTGCTATGTTACTCAGTAATGCGGTTGCTAGCTTCGATTTCTTTGCCTCCGGATAAGATGACTTGCCGTGAAATTCAGCGTTGGTTGCTAAAACTTAAGACGGAAAGTATTTCAACTGATTCGGAGATCCCGATTGGGCGATGATTGATGGATCGAAAGTATTCATGGATGGTAAATATATACTCACAGTCCAATGAAGCGAATAAATCGACGACAGACGACGGAATTCAACTTCCGTCATTGATTCGTAATTACGCAACGCATATTCTACGTATTATGTACTTCGACATTACGCCGGAGCCCAGGTCAAGGTCAGTTTGTTAATGGTCTAGATCTTCTCTGGAACTGAAGCCGAAGCTCACGCCCACACAAACCCTGGCCGCAAACCATTCATCGGCCTATTACATCGCCAGAGATTTATAAGTATTTAAGCCAATCAGATACGTTGTTTTTCACGCGTGCGATTGGCTAATCGCTGGTGGCCGCTAAGCGGCCACCCGTGCACCCAAAAAAATCTTAGGCCTACAGACAGAGCTCGTGTTGGCGTGAGCCAAACAGAACCTGGTAAGCGAGGATAGACCTAGGCTCAACTATCTTTATTTGATATTGAACTCCCAGAGGGAGTGAGCCGATCCTGGAGGTACTGCAATACCAGGCCAACTCGTGGCGAAGGCGGAGCAAGCCCCTGACTCTTCACCTAGTGCCAAAAATCAGTTTAATATCGAAGCTCCCCTATGGGGAGCGTATCAGATATTAAGCTGATAAGAACAGATACTACACTTTGATCTTAGCCAATAGGCCGAGAAGCGATACCGTTGAATGAACGCAATTCAATATATATGTCGAACAACCGTTATTTACATCAACTGTGTGAGACATATAAAAATGTACGCGCTATACCTTTTTGAATGATTTTAATTTTCGATAGGGCATTCAAATGAAAATTGAATTGATTTCATATATTCCGGTATTAATTTCGAGCCACTACGATGGATCTAAAATTATGCAAATAAATTGTGAACTTCATTATGCCCGGAAAATTTGCTACTACCTACGAATATTCATAATATCGATAATATCCTACACTTTAGTCGCGATAAAAACACTTGTGAAACGCTCAGTGAACCAACCCAAAAGCGTAACCGCTACGATGTCGGTAGGCTACGACACGTGGTTCGCACAATTTGCGGGATGCGTTCGCTGTCCGCCGCCAACATCTTCACTTTACGTAGAAGTGAGTTTCGTTCTCCACATGCCCATCCAAACTTTTGAAATGATAGTCGTCTAGAAAGGAAAAAGGCGGAACGGGATGATTTGAATTTGAATTGGTACCGCCCCGGTGTCGTACGGATATTGCAGGGAATCCCCGAACTGCCACGTTTGGTATGGCGCCGTATTCTAACTTCAAGCAAAATAGTTCCAAGGAATCCTCTATTTTTTCATCGATTTGCCTCTCAGGATCCACGGATTTCGCACATACATCAGTTTTCCGTCGACTCTCCTATTTGTTGAATTAGCCTACCGTTTCACTGCCCTACCTGTGGCTGGTTCCATTGATCTAGGTACTATTTTTGGGGTCCTGCGCTACGCGCTTCCCGGTCTCGGCGAAGCCTACTCAACTCTAGGCCCTTTACTAGTTTGCAGTCAGGGTGAATCTTTCTCGCGTATATGGATAAACGTAGGTCGATACTCGATATTTATTAGGCACACGGTTTGAATACGCTGTGGCCCGATATGACAGCGCAATAAATCGGGACTCGAACCCTTATCATGCCACCGGTTGCTATGATATCACCGAAAAAAGTTGCTATGTTACTCAGTAATGCGGTTGCTAGCTTCGATTTCTTTGCCTCCGGATAAGATGACTTGCCGTGAAATTCAGCGTTGGTTGCTAAAACTTAAGACGGAAAGTATTTCAACTGATTCGGAGATCCCGATTGGGCGATGATTGATGGATCGAAAGTATTCATGGATGGTAAATATATACTCACAGTCCAATGAAGCGAATAAATCGACGACAGACGACGGAATTCAACTTCCGTCATTGATTCGTAATTACGCAACGCATATTCTACGTATTATGTACTTCGACATTACGCCGGAGCCCAGGTCAAGGTCAGTTTGTTAATGGTCTAGATCTTCTCTGGAACTGAAGCCGAAGCTCACGCCCACACAAACCCTGGCCGCAAACCATTCATCGGCCTATTACATCGCCAGAGATTTATAAGTATTTAAGCCAATCAGATACGTTGTTTTTCACGCGTGCGATTGGCTAATCGCTGGTGGCCGCTAAGCGGCCACCCGTGCACCCAAAAAAATCTTAGGCCTACAGACAGAGCTCGTGTTGGCGTGAGCCAAACAGAACCTGGTAAGCGAGGATAGACCTAGGCTCAACTATCTTTATTTGATATTGAACTCCCAGAGGGAGTGAGCCGATCCTGGAGGTACTGCAATACCAGGCCAACTCGTGGCGAAGGCGGAGCAAGCCCCTGACTCTTCACCTAGTGCCAAAAATCAGTTTAATATCGAAGCTCCCCTATGGGGAGCGTATCAGATATTAAGCTGATAAGAACAGATACTACACTTTGATCTTAGCCAATAGGCCGAGAAGCGATACCGTTGAATGAACGCAATTCAATATATATGTCGAACAACCGTTATTTACATCAACTGTGTGAGACATATAAAAATGTACGCGCTATACCTTTTTGAATGATTTTAATTTTCGATAGGGCATTCAAATGAAAATTGAATTGATTTCATATATTCCGGTATTAATTTCGAGCCACTACGATGGATCTAAAATTATGCAAATAAATTGTGAACTTCATTATGCCCGGAAAATTTGCTACTACCTACGAATATTCATAATATCGATAATATCCTACACTTTAGTCGCGATAAAAACACTTGTGAAACGCTCAGTGAACCAACCCAAAAGCGTAACCGCTACGATGTCGGTAGGCTACGACACGTGGTTCGCACAATTTGCGGGATGCGTTCGCTGTCCGCCGCCAACATCTTCACTTTACGTAGAAGTGAGTTTCGTTCTCCACATGCCCATCCAAACTTTTGAAATGATAGTCGTCTAGAAAGGAAAAAGGCGGAACGGGATGATTTGAATTTGAATTGGTACCGCCCCGGTGTCGTACGGATATTGCAGGGAATCCCCGAACTGCCACGTTTGGTATGGCGCCGTATTCTAACTTCAAGCAAAATAGTTCCAAGGAATCCTCTATTTTTTCATCGATTTGCCTCTCAGGATCCACGGATTTCGCACATACATCAGTTTTCCGTCGACTCTCCTATTTGTTGAATTAGCCTACCTTTTCACTGCCCTACCTGTGGCTGGTTCCATTGATCTAGGTACTATTTTGGGGTCCTGCGCTACGCGCTTCCCGGTCTCGGCGAAGCCTACTCAACTCTAGGCCCTTTACTAGTTTGCAGTCAGGGTGAATCTTTCTCGCGTATATGGATAAACGTAGGTCGATACTCGATATTTATTAGGCACACGGTTTGAATACGCTGTGGCCCGATATGACAGCGCAATAAATCGGGACTCGAACCCTTATCATGCCACCGGTTGCTATGATATCACCGAAAAAAGTTGCTATGTTACTCAGTAATGCGGTTGCTAGCTTCGATTTCTTTGCCTCCGGATAAGATGACTTGCCGTGAAATTCAGCGTTGGTTGCTAAAACTTAAGACGGAAAGTATTTCAACTGATTCGGAGATCCCGATTGGGCGATGATTGATGGATCGAAAGTATTCATGGATGGTAAATATATACTCACAGTCCAATGAAGCGAATAAATCGACGACAGACGACGGAATTCAACTTCCGTCATTGATTCGTAATTACGCAACGCATATTCTACGTATTATGTACTTCGACATTACGCCGGAGCCCAGGTCAAGGTCAGTTTGTTAATGGTCTAGATCTTCTCTGGAACTGAAGCCGAAGCTCACGCCCACACAAACCCTGGCCGCAAACCATTCATCGGCCTATTACATCGCCAGAGATTTATAAGTATTTAAGCCAATCAGATACGTTGTTTTTCACGCGTGCGATTGGCTAATCGCTGGTGGCCGCTAAGCGGCCACCCGTGCACCCAAAAAAATCTTAGGCCTACAGACAGAGCTCGTGTTGGCGTGAGCCAAACAGAACCTGGTAAGCGAGGATAGACCTAGGCTCAACTATCTTTATTTGATATTGAACTCCCAGAGGGAGTGAGCCGATCCTGGAGGTACTGCAATACCAGGCCAACTCGTGGCGAAGGCGGAGCAAGCCCCTGACTCTTCACCTAGTGCCAAAAATCAGTTTAATATCGAAGCTCCCCTATGGGGAGCGTATCAGATATTAAGCTGATAAGAACAGATACTACACTTTGATCTTAGCCAATAGGCCGAGAAGCGATACCGTTGAATGAACGCAATTCAATATATATGTCGAACAACCGTTATTTACATCAACTGTGTGAGACATATAAAAATGTACGCGCTATACCTTTTTGAATGATTTTAATTTTCGATAGGGCATTCAAATGAAAATTGAATTGATTTCATATATTCCGGTATTAATTTCGAGCCACTACGATGGATCTAAAATTATGCAAATAAATTGTGAACTTCATTATGCCCGGAAAATTTGCTACTACCTACGAATATTCATAATATCGATAATATCCTACACTTTAGTCGCGATAAAAACACTTGTGAAACGCTCAGTGAACCAACCCAAAAGCGTAACCGCTACGATGTCGGTAGGCTACGACACGTGGTTCGCACAATTTGCGGGATGCGTTCGCTGTCCGCCGCCAACATCTTCACTTTACGTAGAAGTGAGTTTCGTTCTCCACATGCCCATCCAAACTTTTGAAATGATAGTCGTCTAGAAAGGAAAAAGGCGGAACGGGATGATTTGAATTTGAATTGGTACCGCCCCGGTGTCGTACGGATATTGCAGGGAATCCCCGAACTGCCACGTTTGGTATGGCGCCGTATTCTAACTTCAAGCAAAATAGTTCCAAGGAATCCTCTATTTTTTCATCGATTTGCCTCTCAGGATCCACGGATTTCGCACATACATCAGTTTTCCGTCGACTCTCCTATTTGTTGAATTAGCCTACCGTTTCACTGCCCTACCTGTGGCTGGTTCCATTGATCTAGGTACTATTTTTGGGGTCCTGCGCTACGCGCTTCCCGGTCTCGGCGAAGCCTACTCAACTCTAGGCCCTTTACTAGTTTGCAGTCAGGGTGAATCTTTCTCGCGTATATGGATAAACGTAGGTCGATACTCGATATTTATTAGGCACACGGTTTGAATACGCTGTGGCCCGATATGACAGCGCAATAAATCGGGACTCGAACCCTTATCATGCCACCGGTTGCTATGATATCACCGAAAAAAGTTGCTATGTTACTCAGTAATGCGGTTGCTAGCTTCGATTTCTTTGCCTCCGGATAAGATGACTTGCCGTGAAATTCAGCGTTGGTTGCTAAAACTTAAGACGGAAAGTATTTCAACTGATTCGGAGATCCCGATTGGGCGATGATTGATGGATCGAAAGTATTCATGGATGGTAAATATATACTCACAGTCCAATGAAGCGAATAAATCGACGACAGACGACGGAATTCAACTTCCGTCATTGATTCGTAATTACGCAACGCATATTCTACGTATTATGTACTTCGACATTACGCCGGAGCCCAGGTCAAGGTCAGTTTGTTAATGGTCTAGATCTTCTCTGGAACTGAAGCCGAAGCTCACGCCCACACAAACCCTGGCCGCAAACCATTCATCGGCCTATTACATCGCCAGAGATTTATAAGTATTTAAGCCAATCAGATACGTTGTTTTTCACGCGTGCGATTGGCTAATCGCTGGTGGCCGCTAAGCGGCCACCCGTGCACCCAAAAAAATCTTAGGCCTACAGACAGAGCTCGTGTTGGCGTGAGCCAAACAGAACCTGGTAAGCGAGGATAGACCTAGGCTCAACTATCTTTATTTGATATTGAACTCCCAGAGGGAGTGAGCCGATCCTGGAGGTACTGCAATACCAGGCCAACTCGTGGCGAAGGCGGAGCAAGCCCCTGACTCTTCACCTAGTGCCAAAAATCAGTTTAATATCGAAGCTCCCCTATGGGGAGCGTATCAGATATTAAGCTGATAAGAACAGATACTACACTTTGATCTTAGCCAATAGGCCGAGAAGCGATACCGTTGAATGAACGCAATTCAATATATATGTCGAACAACCGTTATTTACATCAACTGTGTGAGACATATAAAAATGTACGCGCTATACCTTTTTGAATGATTTTAATTTTCGATAGGGCATTCAAATGAAAATTGAATTGATTTCATATATTCCGGTATTAATTTCGAGCCACTACGATGGATCTAAAATTATGCAAATAAATTGTGAACTTCATTATGCCCGGAAAATTTGCTACTACCTACGAATATTCATAATATCGATAATATCCTACACTTTAGTCGCGATAAAAACACTTGTGAAACGCTCAGTGAACCAACCCAAAAGCGTAACCGCTACGATGTCGGTAGGCTACGACACGTGGTTCGCACAATTTGCGGGATGCGTTCGCTGTCCGCCGCCAACATCTTCACTTTACGTAGAAGTGAGTTTCGTTCTCCACATGCCCATCCAAACTTTTGAAATGATAGTCGTCTAGAAAGGAAAAAGGCGGAACGGGATGATTTGAATTTGAATTGGTACCGCCCCGGTGTCGTACGGATATTGCAGGGAATCCCCGAACTGCCACGTTTGGTATGGCGCCGTATTCTAACTTCAAGCAAAATAGTTCCAAGGAATCCTCTATTTTTTCATCGATTTGCCTCTCAGGATCCACGGATTTCGCACATACATCAGTTTTCCGTCGACTCTCCTATTTGTTGAATTAGCCTACCTTTTCACTGCCCTACCTGTGGCTGGTTCCATTGATCTAGGTACTATTTTGGGGTCCTGCGCTACGCGCTTCCCGGTCTCGGCGAAGCCTACTCAACTCTAGGCCCTTTACTAGTTTGCAGTCAGGGTGAATCTTTCTCGCGTATATGGATAAACGTAGGTCGATACTCGATATTTATTAGGCACACGGTTTGAATACGCTGTGGCCCGATATGACAGCGCAATAAATCGGGACTCGAACCCTTATCATGCCACCGGTTGCTATGATATCACCGAAAAAAGTTGCTATGTTACTCAGTAATGCGGTTGCTAGCTTCGATTTCTTTGCCTCCGGATAAGATGACTTGCCGTGAAATTCAGCGTTGGTTGCTAAAACTTAAGACGGAAAGTATTTCAACTGATTCGGAGATCCCGATTGGGCGATGATTGATGGATCGAAAGTATTCATGGATGGTAAATATATACTCACAGTCCAATGAAGCGAATAAATCGACGACAGACGACGGAATTCAACTTCCGTCATTGATTCGTAATTACGCAACGCATATTCTACGTATTATGTACTTCGACATTACGCCGGAGCCCAGGTCAAGGTCAGTTTGTTAATGGTCTAGATCTTCTCTGGAACTGAAGCCGAAGCTCACGCCCACACAAACCCTGGCCGCAAACCATTCATCGGCCTATTACATCGCCAGAGATTTATAAGTATTTAAGCCAATCAGATACGTTGTTTTTCACGCGTGCGATTGGCTAATCGCTGGTGGCCGCTAAGCGGCCACCCGTGCACCCAAAAAAATCTTAGGCCTACAGACAGAGCTCGTGTTGGCGTGAGCCAAACAGAACCTGGTAAGCGAGGATAGACCTAGGCTCAACTATCTTTATTTGATATTGAACTCCCAGAGGGAGTGAGCCGATCCTGGAGGTACTGCAATACCAGGCCAACTCGTGGCGAAGGCGGAGCAAGCCCCTGACTCTTCACCTAGTGCCAAAAATCAGTTTAATATCGAAGCTCCCCTATGGGGAGCGTATCAGATATTAAGCTGATAAGAACAGATACTACACTTTGATCTTAGCCAATAGGCCGAGAAGCGATACCGTTGAATGAACGCAATTCAATATATATGTCGAACAACCGTTATTTACATCAACTGTGTGAGACATATAAAAATGTACGCGCTATACCTTTTTGAATGATTTTAATTTTCGATAGGGCATTCAAATGAAAATTGAATTGATTTCATATATTCCGGTATTAATTTCGAGCCACTACGATGGATCTAAAATTATGCAAATAAATTGTGAACTTCATTATGCCCGGAAAATTTGCTACTACCTACGAATATTCATAATATCGATAATATCCTACACTTTAGTCGCGATAAAAACACTTGTGAAACGCTCAGTGAACCAACCCAAAAGCGTAACCGCTACGATGTCGGTAGGCTACGACACGTGGTTCGCACAATTTGCGGGATGCGTTCGCTGTCCGCCGCCAACATCTTCACTTTACGTAGAAGTGAGTTTCGTTCTCCACATGCCCATCCAAACTTTTGAAATGATAGTCGTCTAGAAAGGAAAAAGGCGGAACGGGATGATTTGAATTTGAATTGGTACCGCCCCGGTGTCGTACGGATATTGCAGGGAATCCCCGAACTGCCACGTTTGGTATGGCGCCGTATTCTAACTTCAAGCAAAATAGTTCCAAGGAATCCTCTATTTTTTCATCGATTTGCCTCTCAGGATCCACGGATTTCGCACATACATCAGTTTTCCGTCGACTCTCCTATTTGTTGAATTAGCCTACCTTTTCACTGCCCTACCTGTGGCTGGTTCCATTGATCTAGGTACTATTTTGGGGTCCTGCGCTACGCGCTTCCCGGTCTCGGCGAAGCCTACTCAACTCTAGGCCCTTTACTAGTTTGCAGTCAGGGTGAATCTTTCTCGCGTATATGGATAAACGTAGGTCGATACTCGATATTTATTAGGCACACGGTTTGAATACGCTGTGGCCCGATATGACAGCGCAATAAATCGGGACTCGAACCCTTATCATGCCACCGGTTGCTATGATATCACCGAAAAAAGTTGCTATGTTACTCAGTAATGCGGTTGCTAGCTTCGATTTCTTTGCCTCCGGATAAGATGACTTGCCGTGAAATTCAGCGTTGGTTGCTAAAACTTAAGACGGAAAGTATTTCAACTGATTCGGAGATCCCGATTGGGCGATGATTGATGGATCGAAAGTATTCATGGATGGTAAATATATACTCACAGTCCAATGAAGCGAATAAATCGACGACAGACGACGGAATTCAACTTCCGTCATTGATTCGTAATTACGCAACGCATATTCTACGTATTATGTACTTCGACATTACGCCGGAGCCCAGGTCAAGGTCAGTTTGTTAATGGTCTAGATCTTCTCTGGAACTGAAGCCGAAGCTCACGCCCACACAAACCCTGGCCGCAAACCATTCATCGGCCTATTACATCGCCAGAGATTTATAAGTATTTAAGCCAATCAGATACGTTGTTTTTCACGCGTGCGATTGGCTAATCGCTGGTGGCCGCTAAGCGGCCACCCGTGCACCCAAAAAAATCTTAGGCCTACAGACAGAGCTCGTGTTGGCGTGAGCCAAACAGAACCTGGTAAGCGAGGATAGACCTAGGCTCAACTATCTTTATTTGATATTGAACTCCCAGAGGGAGTGAGCCGATCCTGGAGGTACTGCAATACCAGGCCAACTCGTGGCGAAGGCGGAGCAAGCCCCTGACTCTTCACCTAGTGCCAAAAATCAGTTTAATATCGAAGCTCCCCTATGGGGAGCGTATCAGATATTAAGCTGATAAGAACAGATACTACACTTTGATCTTAGCCAATAGGCCGAGAAGCGATACCGTTGAATGAACGCAATTCAATATATATGTCGAACAACCGTTATTTACATCAACTGTGTGAGACATATAAAAATGTACGCGCTATACCTTTTTGAATGATTTTAATTTTCGATAGGGCATTCAAATGAAAATTGAATTGATTTCATATATTCCGGTATTAATTTCGAGCCACTACGATGGATCTAAAATTATGCAAATAAATTGTGAACTTCATTATGCCCGGAAAATTTGCTACTACCTACGAATATTCATAATATCGATAATATCCTACACTTTAGTCGCGATAAAAACACTTGTGAAACGCTCAGTGAACCAACCCAAAAGCGTAACCGCTACGATGTCGGTAGGCTACGACACGTGGTTCGCACAATTTGCGGGATGCGTTCGCTGTCCGCCGCCAACATCTTCACTTTACGTAGAAGTGAGTTTCGTTCTCCACATGCCCATCCAAACTTTTGAAATGATAGTCGTCTAGAAAGGAAAAAGGCGGAACGGGATGATTTGAATTTGAATTGGTACCGCCCCGGTGTCGTACGGATATTGCAGGGAATCCCCGAACTGCCACGTTTGGTATGGCGCCGTATTCTAACTTCAAGCAAAATAGTTCCAAGGAATCCTCTATTTTTTCATCGATTTGCCTCTCAGGATCCACGGATTTCGCACATACATCAGTTTTCCGTCGACTCTCCTATTTGTTGAATTAGCCTACCTTTTCACTGCCCTACCTGTGGCTGGTTCCATTGATCTAGGTACTATTTTGGGGTCCTGCGCTACGCGCTTCCCGGTCTCGGCGAAGCCTACTCAACTCTAGGCCCTTTACTAGTTTGCAGTCAGGGTGAATCTTTCTCGCGTATATGGATAAACGTAGGTCGATACTCGATATTTATTAGGCACACGGTTTGAATACGCTGTGGCCCGATATGACAGCGCAATAAATCGGGACTCGAACCCTTATCATTTGACTTGGTTTATATGGTGGCAGCACCTCCTGTTCGAATAGAAATGTCCGACGTCATGCCGAAGAGAGGTTACATGTGCACAATTCCATTCTGGTCGTTATTAATTGATTAGCTCTGTTATCACCAGCGATAAGAGGATAACAAGGTTTGAGTTCTAGGTTTGATTCCTAACCTTTTTATTTTTCGACCGCACATCCGTCTTTTACCTTTAAAGTTTGTGTGCGTGCGTTGTTTCTCCCTTCTCGTTCTATCTGACTTAGTTAGTTACCTAATCGTTGGTGGTAAGCTTTTTATAATCGGATGGGCTTATACCAACGTTAGGGATGACAAGGACCAAAACACGGTTGAAAAAAGTAACACTTCAAAAATATACTTTCTATCCACTTCAGTCCACAATTAATGGCTTAATTCACAAACTAACACAGGTACCTTTCGAAATAATCCAATTCTATGTATGTTTCGAGTGATTAATCAACATAATTTTGAGAAATTAATTAATTTCCTTACAAATTTCACCATTGGCCGCCATTTCTCTGTATTGCACATGTGGCATGATAAGACAAGGGGACCTACAAGGATTTAGATAAAACTTTCAAGACGAAACGACAATTTTTATTTTTGATGGTTTTCCAACCTATATTTCAAATCTTCGTGTTTTCCATTATAAATAATGAAATAATAAATTCTGGTAAAAGAAAAATGTGAATAAGTGTTGATTTCTTAATATTTTTCAATTTCGTCGTTTCGCTTCGTTAGTTTGTGCTGTAGTCCTGGCCTCAGTCCACAGGTGCCAGCACCTCCAGTAATTTTCAAAATGGCAGCTGTTGACTCTACGGAAATTTACTCTCACTTTACGGCCGATTTGCACATGGATTAAGATCGTCAGGTGAGGTGTTATAGGTATCAGACAAACTACGAATCTGTTGTGTGTCGATTACAACAAAAATTTGACGGATATCTTAAGAGACAATGAAATGCCAGGCAAATTACTCGTCAGTCAAATTGGCTGACGAAGATTTCATACAAAAATGACCTTCCCATTCCTGACTGTGGTTTGTGAAAATATCCGATCGTGAAACTAAACCACCGACAGGTTACTGACTATGTCTGACTCTGACTGACTGCTGACTTCTTAACTTTTAATTAAAATCACAGTAGACACAGGGGTTTGGCAATGGGCTTAGATTTTATTTCCGGGTTGTTGATAATCTCGCGAGAATGGCACTAAAATTATTTGCAGTTCATATTTAGCGCCATTCTCATGAGATTATCAACAACGCGGTAATAAAATCCAAGTCCATCGCCAAACCCCTGTGATTACCTTAATTCCACAGGGGTTTGGCGATGGGCTTGGATTTTTTATTTCCGGGTTGTTGATAATCTCGCGAGAATGGCGCTAAATATGAACTGCGAATAAATTCAAAATATCACGGAAATACCTTGTGTTTATATTGTTTATTTATCCGCTATAAAGTTCCGATAAACAATTGGTTGTTAAGGATCATCATCAGACAGTCGTCACGCTTTACTACATTAAATAACAAGGGATGAAACAGTTCAATTCGTGCCAGCCAGAAAGTTGGGACAGTCACGTGACAGTTGCACTTCTTATTTGACTGAATGCAAACCCGAAGCATCTAAGATGGAAACTATGATACGAAGAATATTTGAGAATAAATTACATTCAAATGCATTTTTTTCTATGAATTATATATTTGATCATAATTTATTCTTTATAAGTTATTGATTTCATATGAATAGTAATCTGACAATTGATATCGGTCTGTAAATATGTTAACTTTTCATGTTAAAGTTTTAAATGTGATGACATCATCAGAATGTCACGTGACTGTCCCAACTTTCTGGCTGGCACAACTCTCAAGGCGTTTCATCCCTTGTTATTTCATATAGTAGCGTGACGACCGTCTGATAATGATTCTTGACCAATTGTTTATCGAAACTTTATAGCGGATAAATAAACAATATAAACACAAGGTATTTCCGTGATATTTTGAATTTATTCGCAGTTCATATTTAGCGCCATTCTCGCGAGATTATCAACAACCCGGAAATAAAATCCAAGCCCATCGCCAAACCCCTGTGCTTAATTCCGCTACAACAATGAATAATAATTCATAGTCAGTAACCTGTCTGTAGTTTAGTTTCACGATCGCATATTTTCACAAACCACAGTCAGGAATGGGAAGGTAATTTTTTTATGCAATCTTCGAACAGCGTTTCATCCCTTGTGATTTTATATAGAGCGTGACGACCGTCTGATAATGATTCTTAACGACCAATTGTTTATCGAAACTTTATAGCGGATAAGTCAACTATTACCGGTAGGCCCTAGTCTGAATACCAGTCATTGTTACGGTACCCTACAACGTCTGATGCTAAGAGGTTAACTCCTGTTAATTGCAATGCAACAACTGATAATTGCAATGCAACAACTGATTTTGGTGTCAAATCAAACCTTTGTACTAAAATAAATAAATTAGTTACCTTGTTGACTTTGAAAACGTGTTTTATGATAAAATTTTTGATGATTTAAATCGCGAACCGGAGAATTTATTGAATTGAATTGATTGCCACTATCGGGATTTCCAATACGGACTAAATTAATAAAATGTGAAAATTCAATATGTCTCTCTCAAATTACTCTAAATATTATTTTTTGTTGATAAAACGCATAAATTTTGGTCAATTTTAACCTTAATAATTTGAAACAAGAATAATATCTGCATTGGCACCAAGTTAAAGTTCGAATCCGTAATTTACACTCCCATCATGCACCACGAAAAGCCGCCATATTTGTTATGTTGCTTCACTTCAACTGTTTTTTGAGGCGACTAGTCAAAAGTTTTGAGCTACTACGATCGTCAAAAGCTACTTAGGATTACAAATTTATGCACAAACAATAGTTAACTTCCATCTGATTACAGGACAGTCAATTTGAGGTAAGTTGATGGTGTTTTAAGGGATGAAATAGATGCTCAAAGCCTCGTCCCTTAAAATGAGGGACGCAAATTAACCTTATATGAGCACTGTCACCCTAGACGTTGTTTCAGGAACAACGGCTAGCTACTAGACTACGGTAGGCCCTAACACAAGGTATTAACGTGATATTTTGAATTTATTCGCAGTTCATGTTTAGCGCCATTCTCGCGAGATTATCAACAACCCGGAAATAAAATCCAAGCACATCGCCAAACCCCTGTGATTAAAATCACATGGACTTGTCACAATTGGCAGTGAATGAATATAACCAGTATCAATGACCAACCCCAGTATCCTTGTATAATAAAAAAACAAGGGTGGCAACTAATCATCAATCTGAAAATGACCTCTCCACTTCAATTGACTGTAATTCCAAAAATCCTCAACCAATTCACATGAAATTAGCTTTAAAAAATCCGTTGGTACCGCACCCGCCTGGAAGTAAATATGACCATGATTTTTTAAAACAAACTGCTTTCGACCAGTAAATCTGAACTGATTTTTACAAATGATGGTTCATATCGATGGTTCTGTAGGAACCAGGAAATCAAGTCCTGGCAAGCAAGGACGCCTGCGATTCAGTGATAACAATCGTCTAATGTGCGGTCACTGACGTTGGACGGCGATTTCATAATAATTGCCGACGATTTAAGATCTTTCTACTGTCGACTAAAAATCGCCTAGCTTGGGTCCTAATTTTGCAGAAAAGTACTTCTTTTTGTCCTGGCCTAACCACTGGAAACCCTGATAGGGTAAGGGTAAGACGAGGCTATATATAATTCAACTCACCAAACCTCCAGTCATGTGCTGTGGCGCATTGGGTGCTCTACTACTTTTTGGTTTGGTTTCGAATCCCAATATTACAAGTCAGAATTTTACTCTATTGCGCATGCGCTAACTGTCCTCCGTAACCGTAGCTGTCGCACTCCATTTATGGACTCTGTAACTGGAGCCACAGGGTAAATTCAAAATATCATGGAAATAACTTGATTTTATATTGTTTATTTATCGGCTATTAAGTTCCAATAAGCAATTGGTCGTTAAGGATCATTATCAGAAGGTCGCGACGCTTTTCTATGGAATGTTTCATAGTTTACAAATTGGGATCATTCATTATTACGTCCACATTAGGCGAGGGGGAGGGGTTAGTGCAATTGCGTACTGTAACGCTTAATGTATATGAAAAATTGGCTGATTCTGCGTACATGGGGGAGGGGGGGTTGAAAATTTCAAATTTTATGCGTACGTAATAAATAAATGATCCTATTAGCAAATCAAGATAATTGATTTCTCATAAGTAAGATTTATCTCCAGGTGACCACTCTTAGCCCGATTCGCCAAGACAACAGTCTGTTTTTAAGTGATTTTATTCAACCAAGAAACCCCTAAGATAATGCTCCGCGGTATAGTTCCACATAATTTACAGGCACCTGTCATTAATTTTTTGAATTTTTAGCCCACTTGGGACTTAAGTCCCTGCAGGCTATTGCGTTCACTTTTCGTCCATCCGTTCGTCCGTCCGTAGATAGAATCCAGTTATTTTGGGAAGTTTTGAAGACACTTAAGGTAATGTCTTGATATTTGCTTTATACATGTATCTACCCTAGACACATCTTCAGCCCAAAAACTGGCCCTCTCAGATTCAAAATGGCCGACTGGCAGCCATTGTTGTTCACCAAATTCAGCACTTTTGAGCCCACTTGGGACTTTAGTCCCAGCGGGCTATTACATTCACTTTTCCTCCGTTCATCCGTCCGAAGACGGAATCCAGTTAATTTGGGAAGTTCTGAAGACGCCTCAATGTAATGTCTTGATATTTGGGTTAGTAGAAGAACTTAGTATTTCCTAAGGGCCTATTATATTGGTACCTAGGCATATTTTGCTACCATGACCAATTGCAAAGTTGTAGCTCATGACATGTTCAATGGATGTGGTGAGTTTCAAGGACATTGGGTTTTGAATATGGTCACCAGGGGGCGTTGAATAGTAGAAAAACTAAGTATTTCCATATTAAATTGGTAACAAGGCATATTTCGTCATCACAATCAATTATAAAATCGTAGCTGCTGACATGTTCTATGATTGTGGTTAGTTTTAAGGTAATTGGTTTTTGTATATGGTCACCAGGGGGCGTTGCTCTCCCTGTTCTGCGCATCGGCGGATTTAGGGCTGTCTTGTATTAGGCATGAAACACCGGGTGGGGGATCTGGGGGGTCATCCGCCGGAATATTTCAAATTCCATGTGCGCAATTGTGCAATTTCCTGCATTTTAGAACTAATTCAAGAGGAGGTGGGTAGATTATTGCAACACAACTCTCAAGCCGGTGCTCGACAGTATTCGGGAAAATAAGAAATAAACGCTCGGAACTTCGAGGGGAAGGGGCCCTGGTCTCTCGGGTCTCAACGTCCCTGGATCTGCCGCTGCTTCGAAAGCTCTTCATTTCGAGTTACTGAGCTTGGGGAACATAAAAAGGTAACACATAGCCGACTTGTGTCCGACCAACCCATTTCGTATGCTGCTGGGCACTTGGTAGATACAAATATAAGAATGATTGATTGATCAAAGCATCTTCAAAATTTCCCTTGAAAAATGTGTCAAAAGTTCTGATTTTGGCAGTCGGCCATCTTGATTCTGATCAGGTCAGTTTTTCGGCACAGGATCACCGACGGGGCATTATTCCTGTTATATACTCACAGCTGAGTGACACTGCTATACCACCGAGGCAGCCTAATATAGTTGAATTGTTTTACCTACACAGAGCCCTCAACCTAACCTTAACCCAAACCTTCTGGACCATATTGATATTTATTAAATGCATTATGAAATTAGATAAATTTTGAATAAAGTGAATTTGACGCATCAGTTGTTGCGTCAAAAATGCTATTTTAATTTTGACAGTATTTCCATGCCATATTACCTCGATCTGCCGTATATATATTGTATCTCCCAAGGACCCATCACCTTAAAAAAAAATTGGGTCAATCGGGCTCAAGATGGCTATCCTGTGATTTTTTGTGCCCATTGATGTCAATTTTGACTAGTTCGCCATTTTTCATTGAAATTTGTGATGAAGTATTGTATGGAAAGGGATCTTTGTTTTTTGAGGAAAATATCAACAGGTTTTAACTTATAGTCTTGATGGTTGTTAGCACTGCATAAGATACAGCTCACATGGAATTTTGGAATCGCCCAATTCTTTGTTCTTGCCACCAGGGGGAGTTAAATATTGAATGATATACAATTTGTCTATTCATATTGGGCACCTATGGATATTGCCACAATCAGTTGCAAAGTTGTAGCGACATGTTCTATGATTGATTTCATTATTGTCACTACCAGGTGTACCTTCACCTGCACTTAAAGACTTATTGTGTCATCTTCAAGTTCTAGGACTTTGGAATCTCATACCTTTGTTGCTACCCATAGATGTTCTAACTTGGTTATTGACGATAATAGTTGGACATACTCTGATAAAACATAAATTCTTCTTTTATTTCTAGAATTTTTCTGAGATTTGTTCCGACATGTCCGGCGTGGTTTACGAACATTCTTCAATGGCTGAATTAGCAGATAGAAGTGTGAAAGATGACGGGCCACAGTCATTGCCAGTTGATACTAGAAATCTTGGAAATGGACACCAGGCACCTTCCCCCTTGAAAATATTTGGTCAAGCGAAAAAAAAAATCAACGAAATCTTCAAAGACATCCGTGGTTATATCGACGAGAGTTACAATTTTCTGAAAGGTATGTGAATTTTCACTGTACTACACTGTTCAGTGTCATTTTGAAATTTTACCACCTCCAGGTGCAATTAGAACGTTTTTTTATTTTCCACAGATTCAAAATAAGAGTATCTTATGATTTTTATGCTTTATTTATCCACGATGCTGCGTCAGCAGTTCTGTCTTTAGGCTGGATCCGCCACTGAATTTCTGAAGATACTTAACTATTTGTCAAGAGATATTTAAGACTATTTTAGATCGAATTTCCTATTACTTTTAAGATGTTGAAAGTGAAGAAGAAAATCTTGCAGTTAAAGAACATGTAGAATTAGTGCAGAAACACCAGGATAAAGTCTCCGGTATTTGGGAAGTTTTAGCTAGAGATCACATGAAAGTTGTGTTCTTTGGAAGGTATGATAAATTGCATGAAAAACTTCATTATTTATAGAGTTTTGTTAGCAATATGTCTTACAATTGTTATGTTTCTGATTAAAATACCTTTTTTGGCGATCAGAAAGACTATTGTTGAAATATTCATGTTAAAGCATTGAGAAATTATGGGTAAAAAGATTTAAAGCATAGATCGGCCACCTTTTGTAGGTGATAAATCCAATGGTAATTCAATATTCTTGAAATAAGGTGATGTTAGACTACTGGAAGACTTTTGAAACTTGGACATGTGTTCAGCTAAACATGTAATCTTGGTTGGCAGCTCTGTGGAATTCATCATTTGTTGACCAATTTCTGTGTATTTACAGAACTTCAAATGGTAAAAGTACTGTGATAAACGCTATGTTGAAGAATAAGATATTACCAACCGGTATTGGACATACGACAAATTGTTTTCTGCAAGTCGAGGGAGGGAACTGTACGGAGGCATACCTTCTTACCGAAGATTCCTCTGAACATCAAAGTTTACAGGTTAGTAGATTTTGACTGGTAATTACATACCATCCATGTCACATGTGATCATTTCCCATGGGGCCATCCCAAATTAATTGTCTGTTTGCTGTAACACCAACTTAAGTTTTCAGGGACATTTGACAGCTTAGAAACGTAAAATTTTAACTTACAATTCTTTTTAGTTGAAGAGAGCCTAGGTCTCTCCTCTATCAGAATACTGTGGAATTATGCAGAGAAGTACAGTTGTACAGAGCAAACTTAAAGGAAAATATAGCTGCAAAGCAGCGATAAAGGGTTTTCTGCACAACCTTTGTTCGGATTCTTGTTTGTGTCAGGACACTGTCGATCACGATTGCGTGTACACAGCCACACCATGCTATTGAAAATGAAGGGAATTTATAATCTTTTTCAACGGTAAACACGGTTTTATGAAAGGAAGGTCTACAAACAGTTAGTTATGCCTACTTAAAACCATGGATGACTGGACCAAATGGTTATTTGACTATGGAGAATCGACTGTTAGGCCTTAACTAGTCTTTATGGATTTCGAAAAAGCATTTGATAAGGTTCATCAGCGATTTCTAAACAAGCAATTAGGAAACAGTATCAATGATGGGTTGCTTAAATGGCTCATTAGTTTTCTCGGAATGAAACAGGTGGCAAAAATCAACGGAACTGTCCTCATCTTGGTACATGTATAAGTAGGTCTAACTAGTGGAGTCACACAAGGTAGTATCCAAAGTCGTCTTCACTTCACTGTCCTGACAAATGATGAACAGAATAATCCAGAATGTACAGGAATGGTTAGATTTCAAAACGACCTACACAAGCTCTGTTCCGTACATGGTCAGAAACATGGAAGATGAAAAGGCTGGAAAATTTAACCTGCAAAGACATGATATGGATGACTGTAGTGAACTGATATAACTGACAGTGTAGAGTTAACGAATACTGAGGTTTAGTTTTAACCGCGAAACTGTTTCGAAATGAACTGTTTCTACAGAACTAATGTGGGTTTATATATGATAGGGATATTGGATACGAAGAAAACCCAGGTTCATATTATACATTTGTGTTCGAGTGAGAAGATTATGTTTTTCAAATGACGATTACTCATTATAGCGAAAAGACTTTTTAGTTCCACAAAAATTGTTTTCTTTGGGATGAAAAACGATCCCATCTACTTGTACCGCGAGAAAATTTTGTTCGAAGGAAAACAATTCTGTTCGATCAGACGATATGAATTTTTGTTCCAGGCGAAAAACTGTTCGCTTTGCAAAAAAATTTGTTATAATAAAACGCTTTGTTATTGTCCAAAAGAAAAACTTTTTGTCCCGACAAAAAAAAAAATCTGTTGAGCAAAAACAATTTGTTCAAATGAAAACAATTCTGTTCGATCGAACAATATACTGTTTGTTCGAACGTCCGATTTTCGTTTTGAAATAAATATTTGATTGAATAAAGCGCTATGTTATTGTTTGAATGAAATACATTTTGTCCCCTCCAAAAAAAATTTGTTGAGGGAAACAATTTTGTCCGAACTAATGTTCGAATGAAAACGATTCTGTTCAATCGAACAATATACTGTGAGCGAAAACAATTTTCTTCCAATGAACTTTTAGCCCACTTGGGACTAGTCCCAGCGGGCTATTGCGTTCACTTTTCGTCCGTCCGTCCGCCGTAGACGGAATACAGTTATTTTGGGAAGTTTTGAAGATGCTTCAATGTAATGTCTTGATATTTGGGTTACACATGTATCTACTGGCCCTGTCAGAATCAAGATGGCCGACTGGCAGCCATTGTTGTTCGCCAAAATCAGCACTTTTTACACATTTTTGAACTTTTTGAGGGAAATTTTGAAGACGCTCAAATCAATTACCTTGATCTTTCGTATATATTTGAATCCCCCAAGGGTTCATCACCTTAAGAAAAATTGGGTCGATCGGACTCAAGATGGTCATCCTATGACCTTTTTAGTGCCCAAAAATGTCAATTTTGGCCCAAATTCTGAGTCCCGTAGCTTCCTACTGGTTCGCCATTTCTCATTGCAATTTGTGAAAGGTATTTTTTGGAAAGGGCTGTTTTATACCTGAGCCAGGTATTTTTGATCGGCCAATTATGATGCAATTGGCAGCCATCTTGGTATCATCAGTACTCATTCGTAGGTGGGAAAAAGTTTTTCCACATTGTATTGATACCTAAGCATATTTTGTTACCACAATCAATTGCAAAGTTGTAGCTCATGATATTGTCTATGATTGTGGTGAGTTTTGAGGACATTAGTTATTCTATATGGTCACCAGGGGGCGTTGAATAGAAGAATAACTTAGTATTTCCTTATTAGATTGGTACCTAGGCATATTTTGTTAGATTGTTGAGCATTTGAAACCACTTCCCAAGAAGGCGTGGTGTCCCTGGACCCCTAGTTTAATAAGGTCATCAGGGGGCATTGAAACATTTGAAACTACTTCCCAAGTTGGCATGGTCTCCCTGGGCCCCTAGATTTTGTTTTGTTCCAACCAATGGAATCTGGATGAAAATTGCGAAATTTCGACATCGATTTCTTCAGTTTTCCTGGATTTTCCAAACCTCTCTTGTAAATGATATGCAGATATAGAATATTGATAAGCAGGGCCCATTATGTATGTGATTACGGTCTTTTTGGTTTACCTTTGTTAGCTATAATGGTGTTGGCATTGAGCCGATTATGTAAAATCAAAGTACGTTTTATATGTGATTATTTGTTTCATTAGTTCTCGGCCTAAACGATGTATGATTTGGTGACGAATCGTAAGCTTTTTCTCTTAGGTTGTGTTATGTCATCCTTTCTCAGGATATATAAATTATAAACTTTTGTTGTGTCTTAAAATTCTCATCATCAATCTTTCCAAGATGTTATTCAAGCAGTTGCAAAAGAAGTTCACATTGACCAACATCGAGTTCATTTTAAGAAATTTTTTTCTTGGGATATACAGGGAATTTCGGGGCCATATGATGTAATGGGAAAACAAATATCAAAATTATGGGAAAGCCTCAATTGAAAAAACAAAATGACAATCATTTCATTTGACTTATCGAACATGGTTCGCTTGTAATTCGGATGGTTACGAAGTAGGCTATCTAATCAAGTACCCGAACTAGTACCTTAAGCAATGTCATTAGTGTCCTGGCTTGGATTTGTCTTGTCAATGTCTTAGCCCGAAGAAATGTACATTTGTTACGGTTGCCGACCGATAATATAAGCGAACAAACTACAGTTTTCAAGGTAAACCACTTTGCCCATGGGCAATTCATTTGATCAACTGCTTTCTCTTCCTGTTAAAAATAAGGATACTCTTCTCACTGCTTGGCGCTGCGGACAGACGGAAGAAGTCAGTTTGGCTTTGGTTTTCCTCACTGCCGGACGTGCTTATACGGTTGTGGTGGTTCACAGTTTGGCTTTGTTCTGTGAGCGTGTACTTACGTACGTGAACTGTGTGCCTTCCTTTGTGCTGTTTGGAGTCTGTCGTCCGGGTTATTCCACTGTGTGTGGGAGTCTTATGTATTTGTTCCCTACTGTGCGCGTGTACTGCGCGTGGAGTCTACTGCGTGTGGTTTAGAGGCTGTGTGCCTCGCAGGACTATATGTCCTGTTTGCCTGCTGTGTGCGGGCTGGAGGGCTGTGTGCCCCGGAGTCTACTGTGCGTGGACTACACTGTGGCTGTGTGCAGAACTGTGTGTCCTGTGTGTGAGAAAAGAATGGAAACTCGTTTATAAAAAAAATAAATAAACATATAAACGACGAGTAATAATGAATTATGAATTTTTAGGGCAGAGAAAAGGTCAGGGTAGTTGGTTCTCCTTACTATAAGTGTATTTCGGTATACTTCGGCCTACTATTGTGAGATTTATCGGTCAGAGAGTTCGGTACGATCTGTTTTGAGGGTGTGGATTCTATTTTCTCGGCGACGATTGTGATTACCGTTGGGTAACTTTTGATGGGTTGCTTTTCCTTCTGGTCATGTTGCTGCGGCCGATGAAGCTTATAAACCATTGTACGTTGTATCTTATCTTTGAGCGATTAGGGAAGCTCTGTCCCATAGGTCTTTTACATATGTTCTCACTATTACTTCACTTGCTGTGTAGATCTTTTGTTTTACTCCCCTTTATGGTTTGGGTTTGGGTTTGAGTTTTGGGTTTTTTATTAGGGTTTTCTGTTACATCACAGAAAACCCTATTGAGATTCGCGTGTTTCTTATTATTATTATTTTATGTCACACTATTTTCACTAAAAGAACTAAGGCTTTGTTACCTTGCCGCTGTTGTCGATACAATCCGTATGATATCGTTCAGCTCACTGAGATCTACAAATACTCCGCGTGTTTTTTCACGAATCATCGTTACAAAAGCACTGTCGGGCTGTAAACATCGAAAATTTAGCCCCATTCAATGGGGCGACATGTTTTTCGAGTCGTCATCCCGAAATCAACCCGCAGGCCGATTGTCACTTCGATTATCAATTCAAGTATAAATGAACTAATTTATTGCCGCAAACTTCACATTCAGCCGCGGTCTTCAAACAGTAATTTCAACAATAGCCCATTTTCCTCATTAAATCATATTACCGATACACTGGAAATTTACTACTTTAGATTTTCAAAGCACTGTCGAGCTGTAAACATCGATGAATCGACGTGTGTCGCTACATCGTCATTCCGGGGATCAGCTGCGAGTTTCTCCTCATCATGAGAATCAAATCGAGTACAAATTAATTTATTACTACCAGTGATTTGGCTGCGGGTTTCAAGGAGTTAGTTTAACAATACCTATTTTTCTTTACCAAATTAACCGTGTATTTACTAAGATGAATCTTTAGTGTACCGGGGAGTCGTAGGCCTAAACTAAACACGCCGAAGAGATATAGCGGAGAAAAGCTGTTATGTCGACGAGGTATCAAAATAAAAGAATATATTGCTTTATTCGGCCGCGGGCTTCAACCTCTATATCAATACCATCAATACTCTATATTTCCTACAGTACATACCGATCATTGTCAAATGCACAAGGTATTTACTAGATACAAGTGTATAACACATGCCTATCCGTATGCTGGACTCACACTTGACATTTGGAGTAAGCGTTCGCTGTGGGGGAAAGGAGATGGTTCGCTGTGTCGCTTGAAGATTTTATCGAGTTTTACGCAACCTTAAGGCTTTAGGCCTACCGCTATGACCTTCACTGACTCAAACAAACAGAATATAATTGTTGCTTTTATTAACGGACTCATTGGATTGAACTTCAAAACAAAATTTACGATATTTAGGAGGGTTGTTATTCAATGGGCCTACGACCAATCTGCCCGGATGTTAGGCCTACGCATATACATAGGCCTACTAGTAACCACTACTAGGTTAAAGCTAAGTTCACTGTAAAGGAGGAATCAGATTTATTAAAATGCATGTTAATTAGTGATTAACTGGTTCTGACTTGCAACGATCAATCACAATTATCAATTTTATCGACAAAAATGAAGATTTTTTTTGGAAAATTTCGTCTGAGCAGACAGCTTTATAAGCCAGACTTTTCATTTGAGTTTTTCATCATAAATGAAGCTGGTATTTCATTAATTGCTAATGACTTAAGCCGGACGTAGGTCGGCTTTGCGACGATTGTGTCGCAACGACTCATCGACCTACGCTCCCTTGCGATGGGTTGCGACTTTCAGCAACGCCAGTCACAAGGAGTCGCACGTGTTCTACTTTCTGCGACGTGACACGACTGTCACAACCGACCTACGCGCTCTTGCGACTGGCAGATACGTCGCGAACAGATGGTGACAATCGTATCGCAACCGACTTGCACCGAAACTTGCGATGCAATGCAATGATCGCGTCGCAAGGCCGACCTACGTCCGGCTTTAAGTTACTGCGGAGCCCCAGAAATATCTTTTCTTTCGTTCAAAAGACCTTTCGCTTGAAAATTCTTTCGTCGGAACAAATTTGATTTCGTTCGAACCAATAATATTCTGTTCGATTGTTCAGTTTGAAACAATCGTTAGAACAAAGTTGAACAAACTTTTTTTGTCCAAACGAAAGGTTTTTTCGTTCGAACAATCGTTCGATCAAACAGAATCGTTTTAATTTGCACAGAATTTTCTTGTCAGATTATTAATTTTTTCGTTCGAACAAGTATATTGTAAAAAGTTTTTTCTCCGAACCAAAAGTATTAAGTATTTCGTTCAATCGAACAGAATTGTTTTCATTCAAACATTCGTTCGAAAAAAATTGTTTTCGCTCAATAAATTTTTTGCCGGGACAAAAAGTTTTTCATTTCAAAAATAACATAACTTTTAATTGGAACACATTTTTTTGTCAGAATGAAGAAAAGTTTTGGTTCAAACAAAAGTGTACTGTTCGATCAAACTGAATTGTTTTCATTCGAACAGGATTTTTCTTGTCGGAACATTAAGTTTTTTGGTCGAACGGCGTGTTAAGGTCGTTTTCGAAATTTACTCGGTCTGGTATATTTTAGATTACTGTGTATGTCATTTGTCAGGACATTAAACAGAAGACGACTTAGGATACTACCTTGCGTGACTCCACTAGTTAGACTGACTTATTCCAAGATGAGGCGTTCCGTTGATTTCGGCTTCAAGTTTTCGTTCAGAGATAACTGCTGAGCAATTTGAGTGACCTATCATTAATGATGTTTCCTAATAGCCTGGTTAGTAATGGCTGATGTTGTGCCTTATCGTTGTGCTTTGTCGAAATCCACCGTTGAACAGGATTCTAAGACTGTGCAGAAAACCCGTTATCGCTGCTTTGCAGCTATATTTTTCTTTGCAATGCCTTTTCCGAGTGTTTTGGGCTGTCGGTTGGGTGGCCCCGGTTTTTCCCATATCTATTTATCTCTGCGGTATGTCGGCCAACAGGGTTTGTAAATATTATACTATTCTCACTACGTGGCGCTGCGGATGGACGGAAGAAGTCAGTTTGGCTTTGGTTGAGTTGGTTAGGCCAGCTGTGCTGTTGGGTGGAGTTTCTTGGTCCAGGGGAATCAGTTGAAAAACAAAAAACAGGGAAGTCATGGTAGGTTCTCGCTCCTTTGTGCGAGCATGCTGCCGTCCCGGTTTTTCCCATATCTATATATCTCTGCAGTATGTCCCCACAACTGGGAGTGAGAATATTATACTGTTGCTACAGTCATTGTGTCCTTGACGACATCATGATGTGAGTGAATAATTAAATAATGCAGGTATCAATCTGCACCTCTTTCATACAGTTTGGTTTTCAGAGTTGGTTTTCAGATATTTTGTTATTTACGTAAACTGGACTTGCTTCTGTTTGTCTATTTCAGTCAGTGAAACACCTAGCCCACGCGCTGAGTTCAGTAAAATTAGACAACAGTGCTTTGATAAGGATCATCTGGCCTAAAGACAAATGTAGTTTATTGAAAGACGATGTTGTATTAGTTGACAGGTAAGTTTAAACCCGCTTAATTCGAATCATTTGGTTCTGATGAAATTAATCTGGTCAGTGGTTTATGATAAATCTGTATGGTCACCAGGGGGCGTTGACTAACTAGAATAACTTAGTATTTCCATATTATATTGGTAGACTAGGCATAGTTTGTTACCGCAATCAATTAAAAAATTGTAGCTGCGGACATGTTTAATGATTGTGATGAGTTTCAAGGTCATTGGTTTGGTTAATGGCCACCTTGGGGCGTTGAACAATTCAATAACTTAGTATTTCCATATTATATTCGTACCTATGCTTATTTTGTTACCACAATCAATTGGAATTGGAAAGTTCTAGCTCATGACATGGTCTATAATTGTGGTGAGATTCAGGGTCTTTGGTTTTTGAATATGGCCACCAGGGGAACAATAAATACAATAACACAAGTTTTCCCTTTTGCTTTCTGATTGGCTTTTTGAAACGGATATTTTTGCGATCAGATTTTAATAATTGGCTCCTAGGCATATTTTGTTACCATTATCAATTGAAAAGTTGTAGTTCATGACATGTTCTATGATTGTGGTGAGTTTCAAGGTCAATGGGTTTTGCATATGGTCACCCGGGGCGTTGAGTAGTCGAATAATTTAGTATTTCCATATCAAATTGATAACGAGGCATATTTTGTTATTACAATCAATTACAAATTCGTAGCGTCTGACATATTCTATGACTGTGAACGGCGTTGAATATTGAAATTGTTAGATTGTTGAGCATTTGAAACCAATTCCCAAGTGGGCATGGTGTCCCTGGACCCCTAGTATTGGTAGTTAGGCATATTTTGTTGCCATGATCAATTGCAAAAAACGGTAGCTCATGACATGTTTTATGGTTATGGTGAGTTTCAAGGTCATTGGGCTTCGCATATGGTCACCAGGGGGCATTGAATAGTAGAATAACTTAGTATTTCCATGTCATATTGGTAACTAGGCATATTTTGTTACCACAATCAATTACAAAAATGTAGCTGTTGACATATTCTATGATTGGTGAGTTTCAAGGTCATTGGAATTTTTCAAGTCATTGGATGGGGCGTTGAATATTGAAATTATTAGATTGTTTAGCATCTGAAACCACTCCCCTACTTCAATTAAAGAAAACAATAAAACGAACAATAATTAACATCAATAAATGAGGCTCTTGAACTTTCATTACAGTCCAGGAATAGACGTTACTCCGGATTTGGATAGTTGGATTGATAAGCATTGTCTCGATGCTGATGTGTTTGTTTTGGTTGCTAATGCTGAATCAACTCTGATGCAAACGGTAAGCGCTTTGAAACCCGATATATCTATGTGATGAATAATTTGACTGCTGTGGGTTATGTTTATTATGGTCAAAGACCATATAGGCATCATAGCTAGTAAAAATCCTGCCGTTCACGGAACAACCGCCGTAGTCTATTTACTGCCATGGATATAGTCCCATAAACACAGTATCATATGGAGCTGATAATCTGATAGAAAAATACCTGTAACATGTCATTTACCTGTATCCATGATCCTGGTTATGACTATCATAGCCCATTGTATTTATGTTCCAAAAACCTGATGATTTATGGGAAGTTTTGCGGTGCATGAAGGGCTTGCCTTTCAGCGAATTGTTTCAGCAATGTTACATACAAAAGTTGTCGATAAAGAATTGCGCAGTTAGTGGATTAGACTGACTGGGAGCGGACCGGTAAATTTGTCTCTGCTGGGTTCCTCAATAGCCCAGATTTTATTTTTTGAGAGTGGGAATTAGGGATTTTCTTCACGAAAGTAACCAGATGTGCCTACATCACATGCAAACTGCACCGTTAAAAGTGTTACTCTTTGGGAATCCCTGAGTTAGTTAGTACATGTAGTAGGCTAGAGATGATAGTGCTGTGTACGCATGCAACATAAGTAATGTCCCAACTTGTGTAAAAACAGACTGACTCAGAGGTTTGACGGACGAAAAATAACCTGGTCTGCGTCAAGGGGGCCTGACACAAAATAGTTTTTGACCCCAGTATCCTAGATACTTATATGAAAAATATAGTACCTTAACCTAGGAAACTGGGGTCAAAAACCTTCTGTGTCAGGCCCCTGTGGATCTGCGTAGTAGAAAAAAAAAGATATAATCAGAAAATTGAATTTCTTTTCACTGACACTGAAATCTCGTCACATGCATCCTCTTCTCACTACTAGTCAAGTTTGAACTTGACTATATGGACCTTATGGTCCAATATGTTGTTACAATACCTTTTGAAATGAACCCAAAATTTTATAACTCTCCTAAAAGTTTGAGAGATGAGGGTGGAAAGAAGAATACCACACCCTACAAACCTCTTTAGTGGTGTGCCATATTTCATTTAGATTTGTGATTGGTATACTTTGGGAAGGGATCTTAAACATATCAGACTGATTTTCCGATCAGTCAATTTTCACACAGTGACCATCTTAGTGTCATCAGTCTTCATTGATTGATGGAATAAGGTTTTTCAGAGGAATATCACCAGGTTTTTATGATGTATGATCGATTGCAAAGTTGTAGTTCCCGACATGTTTTGTCATACTGGTTCAAATATTGATCACATTGTTCAAATTTCATTTATTCACATCTTATATGAATGGAGATAACATTTATCTGCAAATACTATTTCATTATTCGTTTTTGAAGAAGAAACTACGGTGAATTTAGTTCAGATTTATTTTCTAATTTTTTTCCAGGAAAAAAAATTCTTCCATAAAGTCAGCGAGCGGTTATCTAAACCAAACATATTCATTCTGAACAATCGATGGGATGCATCTGCCAGTGAACCAGAATATATGGATGAGGTAATTTTGATATCTAAAAAACTAGTAGAAACATCATGGTGTCTTGCTCATAAGGGCTTTGGTTCAACAGCCACAATGGACCTGTTTACCGCTTCCTGTACTGCCAAATAATCTGGTGCTACGTATTCTACTTGAGTGATCTACATTACTGCTATGGCAACATTTATGAAGATATCAATGGTATTGCACTTACTCAGATTAGTTTTTTGATTTTCATGGGAGGGATGAGAATTCTCAGCGGATCCACGGATTTCAGTACCACTTTTCCAAATACATTTAGTCCAAAAATGATGTTTAACTATAGCGTGGGGGTAGGGGTTGATTGTGTCACTGACCTGGTCTGGTGCAATTTTGGTAACTGGGCAAACCATAAAAGCGTTCTGTGTCTGTTATACTCATAACTCATCATTGTGTCTTGCTTTTCGATGAGCTCGACATGCACTTGACATCGAAGTGCTGATGATAAAAAAATTCATAAAATCGTTTCTATATTGAATGGACAGAACCACAAAAAGTACATATGATAGAGTCCCCATTGAACGGAAATTTTCATTCCACATGCATGGTTCTCAACGGGCTGTATTTGCTGATCTCCCTGCCGTCTTAGGCTTCACTGCTAAACTTTATCACCCTGCAAACAATTTTTGTCCTTTGGTATATGCTTAATCTATCAGAATCATTAAAGGTTGATACTTAATTCTAAACAGTGTATACATGTAGTAAGTTGATAAATCAGATGCTTGGTAGTTTGTTGGAATGTAGCCAGCAGTAGCTAAGTAACTGAGTTGATGTTAATAACTGTGAAATAGATTTGTGATCATTTTTCAACTGCCCTACTATTTTAAGTTTAGTCGAGTGGATGAGCTGGGGGGTTCTTCCAATCTATTGATGGGTGAATTAGATATACAGTGTGATGATTGTTAGTGGTTCATGGGTCAAGATCGCTCTAACTGCTCAGAAAGCGCTTCTAAGTTCAAAGATTTTGGTAATGTCCAGTGTTTGAAGTCCATTTGTTAGAACATCGATTCAAATTATCTGTAGTCAGGTTTTGAACACCCCGTGAAGTCTGGATGATTAAGATGTAATAATACATGGAATGAGGGGGCAGAATTATTTGATGGCGAGCAGTCTCACAGTGCCATATGGTTCTTTTTCACGACTGAGAATATTATAAATATTAGGCTAATCGGTGCACAGTCAAAATTTAACGCCACTTATGTGACCAAATAAAATGTGGTTGTTGTATGATTGGAATTTCCATTAATTTGAATCATCTGTGGTGGATTTGTGATAATAAAGTGTTTTAAACAGTTAAACTTTATTTGTTGATAGGTGAAATCCCAACATGAGGAACGTAACTTGGCATTTTTAGCAGATGAACTGGGTGTGATTGACAGGAAGAATGCGGCTGATCGGGTTTTCTTCGTTTCGGCGAGAGAAACTTTAATATCCAGATTACATCAAGATCAAGGAACGCCAACGCCCTGTAAGTGAGAAGCATATGTTTCCATTATTTTCTGTATGTCTACTAACCAATCGACAATTTCATTAATTACAAATTGCAATGTAGTTCAAATTACCGGTAAATATCAACATTTTGGATCTTTTGAAACTAAATGGGGTCAAATAATTGAAAATGGAAATCTTTGAAATCCCATATTTAATAGGGGATAGCAACTCTTATGATGATATTTATAAGGAAACGAGTAGTAACAATTAGCAGAATTAAGGATAAGGTTCAGTCTGCATCATTTCAAGATTGAATTTATTCTCTGTTTGAAAATTGTCCAAGTCTTCACATTCAAAGGGTAATGTGTGATTCAAAGGATCACTAGTCTTTTTTTATGCCCACAGCAGGGAACTATTGTATGTCTATAATCACCTGGCGATGGAAATGTCTGAAATTGGGAAATTTAGATCTGAACTTGGGCACCAGACTTGTTAGGTTGGAGGTGCCGGTGTTCAATAATCAATTATTGCCAAACAAAACGCTTGTGGATTTAATAGTCAAACATAATATCATCAGGGTTAATAGTCAAAAACATGAACATCACGTAATTTTAACTTCAATGGCAAATTTATACTTATAGAGGGCCAATTTTTTATAAGAAATCTCATTCTTGATTTGGGCCATTTGGGCATTCCAAATAATTTTGGTCATTTTGGGGATGATAAGATTGTCACATTCTTTTTCAGTGGGAGCCTTAGCCGAAGGTTTCCAAATACGTTTATTCGAATTTGCTAATTTCGAGAGACAATTCGAAGAATGTATCTCGCACACTGCCGTGAAAACGAAGTTTGAAAAACACAGCGATCGTGGCAAGTTGATCAGTTCAGATCTTCGCTCAGTAATGGAAGAAACCTATGAAAAGGCTTTAAAACTTAGGTAAGTAAAGGGCCTGACCTTGGTTATTAGCGATTACATTGTGTTTCCGTTTATTTCGGTACCTATGCATAATTTTTTCACCACAATGAATTGCAAAAATATAGCCCGCTGTGTGTTCGTCATACGATTGTGCTGATTTTGAACATCATTGGTCACCAGGGGGCATATAAAAGTGAATGAAAATGGTAGCAATTTATGTTAGTGCTTATTCACATTTTGTTACCACACTCAGATCAAGTTGTGGCCTGTTAATTAATATGTTCTATGATTGTGGTGGGTTTTTAGATGAATTTTGTTACATCTCAATGAAATTGCAACTTTTCTAGCTCATGACATATGGTGAATTTCGACATTAAACTTTTCTAGCTCATGACATATGGTTAATTTCAACATTATTAGTTTTCTGCATATGTTCACCAGGGGTGTTGAATAGTAGAATAACAGGGTTCCCATTGGTTTTGTCACCTATGGATATTTTGTAACCACTAAATCAAATTGGCAAGTTGTAGCCCATGAAATGTTCTACAATATTGAGTTTCAAGGTCATAGGTCACTGTACACAATCACCTAGGGGCGTTGAATGATAATTGCTGCAAGCATGTAAAACATATGCATGCAAGTCATTACTAAAATTTTGCTTTTTCGTAGAAAAAATTACCTCCAGCAACGGCAAGAGAAAGCCGACAAATTCGACTACACGGAACAACAACTGAGCCTTTTAACGAAAGAAATCAAAGACAAAATCAAATCGATGGTGGAGAATGTCGAGAGGAAAGTATCGAACGCGTTGAACGAAGAGATACGTCGATTATCCGGCCTCGTAGATGAATTTGATCGACCCTTCCATCCTGACCAGATGATGCTTAATGTATACAAAAAGGTAGTTTAACAGATGATGTTGATGATGAAATGAGGTTTGATTTTAAGCTTAACACTAATAGTGATACTGAATGAATACAAATACAAACGATGTCTACCAATAATGAAGAATAACAGAGCTTCGTCCCTTGGGTTTAGGGTTAGGCGTATTATCTTATCCATAACCGTAGGTGTAGCTGTCCGCCGAACTTCAGGGAAAGTGTCTACAAAGGATCTGTGGGTTAGCCAGGCTGTGTATGTTGAATCAAAGGCATACAGTTTATAAAAAGATAAACTAACTCTTGTTTATGCATCCATTATCAAATGAGTTGGAAATAGCGTTAACTCATGTCTTATGACAGAACAGTGATATAATATGTCACTATCTAAATTAACGAGTTGCAAATAGCTTCATGAGTGGAGAACCTCCAATGCAACTGTGGCAATCGATAATTTATTGGCAGTCGATAATAGCTCAGTTCAAATAATTTTGACAACATAAAAGAGTGCTCGTCACACCATCTGGTGGGATAGCTGGTGTCGCAGCTCCTCATTGTTTGAAATCAATTAGGCTTGGATTCAAAGGCTTATTGCATTGTAATAAATACTCTGCCTTATTCGGTAGGATTGGGACTTAAATTTGTCCCCGAGTTGACCAGATACCTGAGGATCAGGGAATTAAAACATTTTAACTGATAAATTTGGCTGAATTGGCTGGTACCGAATACAGCAGAGCAGCAATCTGTGGCTGAAAGGCTATGTATCAAACGAATTAAATATATGTGATTATTTGTCAGGAGTTACACGTTTACTTGGAACAAGAGTTGAGTAAAAACTTACAAACGCGTGTTTCTCCTCATGTCCGGGTAATGGTGTCATCAGCTGAGGCAGCCATTAAAGGTATACACTACTGACAAATATATAACAGATTGTGATCGTGTGTTGTCTTGCGTTTTCCGTTACTGAGCTGGGTTTCTGCATGAGCTACAATGAATTAAGACATAGGTTTCAATACAGGGTCCACTTTGGTTAGGTTGTTTCACATGGTGCAGCTTAGAATGAACATACATTGCGAATCATTTGCGTGTTGAACATGTTACGTTCACGTTTATCATACCCATTGAAACGTATCGTATACACGATTGGAATGCATTTGAAAACCATCTTACTGATGTAAGGTTCACGTATAAATCGCGTTTACTATCTTCATTTCCGATATTAAGTTTATTCTAAGCTTTACCATACAATAATTATATCTCTAAATGACATCAGGTTTGAATCCCTGGTAAGAGCATGAAAAACTTGATACCGAAGTTATTGTTTACTTCTTGACATTCATTGTACAACGAAGAAATAGTTTCCCAGCTCAGTTTCTTGAAAATATATTGTTTTGTGTATCGCGCTTCTGTTCAGCTATATTTTTCACTGACCAGTTACTTTTTTTACTTGCTAGTAGAGAAGTCTAGAATATTGCTCCACTCCCTTATTAGGTATTTTCCCTTGGATTCACTTCTAGTTTCATATCAAGTAACTGAAATATTACAGTTGGGTTGTTTATTGACTCTGGTACTGAGTTTTGGTTGGAAATTTTCAAGTGGTATTAAGCTGATATCGCAAACAGACAGTAACCGCGTACAGTGATTGCATGTGGTACAACATGACATATAATTGCAGTTAAAAATTCCAGTAAACACTCCCAACTTTTTATTAGGCTCTACATCGATTTACCAAATGAGAAAGGAAGCTTTTCATGTTAACTCCGTCCATAAGAGAAGGAAAAAAGATTCATCTGACATATGAAAACAAATTTTTTCATGAGTTTAGTATGAAAACAATGTAGTACATGTATTGTATAAATATGTATGAATATGTAATAGTTTTAAATGAATTGGGAGGAATTTATGTGAAAATTTTGCTGGTGCTGCATTCCTACAATTGGAGTCATAATCTGGAATCTACATACAATTATCACTAGGCAAACAACGCATGCGTTAACTGTAATAAATGCAGATTCAGATGAGCTGTTAAGGTGGATGGTTATTGTATGCAGTAACCTTCAGTGTGTGACATCAGGTAGTGTCATCTCAGAGAAAACTCTAGTTTTTGTAATATAACTAGGAGAAAAATTGTTGACAAATATTATTTTTCCAGTAGACTCCTCTTTAAAATTTGAATCGGTTCTGAACTCAAAACTGAGAATCATTGCAATAAAATATCAACTTAACTTTTCAACGTCTAACTTGAATTATCATGTAATTTGAAAGAAGTTCACTGGTCGAGTAAATGCAGGCTTCAATCTTCAATGCCGTTTTTACATCCATCTCTGAAAATCAGCCACCCCTGTTCAAATATCTGCTTCCCCTCTCCATGTTCTATCAATGCTTACAGTGATTATTGCTTCGTAAATTTGCGGGTTAATGTGAGAAGATAGCAGATTGCAGCAAAATTAGTAATTTTCAGCTGATTTTCCAATATTTTTGGAGTGACCAAAAGCTTTACTACTTCAGCAGCCGCAATGTCACCGATAATGAATGAATGTAGCCCTCTAAAACCCAACATATGGAGAACACCGCATCTTGTCTTTTTGATGAAGTCTTGATGTTCACTGTCAGTGTGCAGGGATGGATCTAGGAAAAATTGATGGGGGGGGGGGGGTCTTGAATAAATGGAAGGGCATTTTGCAAATACCGTATTTTCCGGCCAATAAGCCGAGGGCAGTTTTTTAGCCTAAAATACATGGATTTCATAAAGCTTCGCCCAATAAGCCGAGGCCCTTCATCAGAGATTTTAATTCACTGATTTGTCAATTATTTCGTCTTAATTGACGATTTAAGAGGCTGACAGTAGCGCCCGCCGATGTGTGAGAGTGCTGTGTATACTATCATCGCCGAGTGACTGTGCTATATATAGACTCACTCAGCTGATTACTATACACACAGCCATACATGCAGTACGCGGCTCACTGCTGATTTGCATATATACTAATGTATGAACTGACACGTGGTAGTATGATGAACTCGCGCGTTATATAAATGTATACCATTGCCGCTGTGCGGTGATGGAACAATCAAAGTAAAAATAAAATAGTTCAAAATAGATTATAATTAGTAGTAAATAATGACCTCAAATAAATATCGACCACTTTTCTTGATTTTGACGATCATTGAGAGCATTAGAGTGGCATAGATCGGGAAGTGATTTTTTATGTCAGATCGTATCGCCCAATAAGCCGATCACGATATTTTGGGTAAAAATCTGAGGCTAGAAAATCGGCTTATTGGCCGGAAAATATGGTAGGCCTAAATCAGCCATGTTGAAACCATGAGCGAGGTTCCACTCTCAAAATATGCAATTTCCAAGAGGATTAATGTCAAATTTACGGAGACATAGCAGATAGGGTAACCTCTATGAGAAGGCAGGGTTCTGGACCCCTTAAACCACCCATAAATCTGCCCCTGGTACGGCATTGATGAGCAATGTTAAGCATATGGCCAGGCATTTAGATTGATACCTGCATAAGATGAGTCTACAATAGTATGTCGTTCAAATTGATGAACACTGTTCTGAAAATGACTCCCAAAGCCAGCTTTCTTTCTTGCCATCCACTGTGAGTGAATGTTGTTAGGATCAACTGTGTTGATCCTAATAGAATGGTTCTGAGAGTAACTTTCTGTTAGCTCTTGGTGGCACAAATTGTAACCACTGAATATAAACAGCTGATATTTTGTCATTAGGAGGGAAATAGGTGGTGGAATTGATATGGCAAGTTTTGTCCATCAGCTCTAAGCCATTTGGAGGTGCTGAGAGAAAATTTGCATAATTTCAATGAATTTTCCCCCATTCTACTAATGGATGCTTGACCTAGTTTCATGACAACGCAGGGAAAGCCCTTCACATAGGGCATCACTTGGAAATCCCTCTAGAAGGGCTTTCCCAGTGACATTATTAAGAACTTACTCTACCATGTACTTGTGACTCATAGGGAAAACCCATTACCATGTATATCAACATAGTTGAACATGCTTGCTACATAGTGCACCATGATTTCATCTTTATCAGCTGTTTATACATCATTGCAAATCCAAGAACAAATCGATTGTTGTGCTCAAAACTAAAATGTGCTCAGTTGATCCTACTGGACCCATGGTCCTTTATTGTTTTTGCTCTTTGTTTTCATTTCTGTTTTTCGACACACTTCTATAGGAACTGCATGCTCATGTAGAGCAGGGTTTAGGCCGCAATTTACAGCATCGATGTTCAGCCGCTTTGATCCAAGCAATTCAAAACACCAAACAAGATATGACAGGTCAGATTGAAAGTTAAAATTCATTATTTGAAAATGTCTCGGGAATTCATCATGCGTGTCTGTGTGACGGTCGTTACAACACATTTCTAGACACCATAACAGTAAACTACATATATGTTGCATGTCCTGTAGACTCTACATGCCTTAGATCTCATGGGACTAATAAATTCTCTGAGCAGGGATAGATGATCAACAATGAAAGTGGAACAACAAAATTCTTAACATTGTTTTCCGAGGCACATGGAAAAATGGAGGCAATCAGCATAGTCTACTGCACACTTGTTTTTACAATTCAGAATCCAGTGATGAAGGCTAATTTATATTGTGCCAAATGACATGAATAAATTTCATAACCATCCAAATAATAGACTTAGATGAGTGTATTTGTTAGTGCTGAAATGAAGCATCAGCCACCATCACCACTAATTTGATAAAGCATGTCAAAAAGAGGGTCCTAAATATATTGCTTTTACTCAAATGTCTCTTTCTGACATGCTGTTCATTCCCTGAACTTGGTTTCTTGTTGAGGTTATATGAAATAATGTGGTGGTCTTTTAGCACGGTGGGCTATAAAAAAATTAGTAGAAAACATTTAATTGATTTAAAAATGATTAAATTAATGAATGGTTATTTTGAGTTTTTTGATTGACTGTGGTTTAGTTTTATATATCAAAATGACTTGCAATCTGCATGGACTGCTGGTGCGCTATGTGTTGCATGTATTTCTTAAGTTATAGAATATGGAAATCTTTATCTATGAAATGATTCTAAATGTTTTTTTGTGCAATGATCAACCCTCATGATAAATTATTTGATATCTAAGATGCAATCAATAAGTTCAATTATTAGTGCGAGTTCTGGTAAAATCTATTACTAGAGCATTATTACTCTTGAGCAAGAATACTGATTAAACCATTAGCACCCGTATTTGCACTGCCTATTACTCCTCAAGCTGCCTAAATCAGCCCTGACACTTTTTTCGTATGCTGCACAATAACGGTTATAGTGGGATTCAAACCCAATAGCTTATGATAATCTAGACGCCCAAGTCCTCAAAATACTGTACAGAAATCGACATCTTCCTATTTCAAATTCCCGAGTATAAGGAGTATGAACACGAAAGATCTGAGCGCTCACTTTAAATTAAAGTAAGTTTGGATGAATTTCGGGGGCCAAAAGGACACGCTTCTGGTAGCCCACCTCATCAAATCTTATTATATCATATGAAAGCCTCCACTATCTACTACACAATAACACAAACTTGTAATGCATGACAATAAATAGCAAATGAGCTATTCAGTATCGTGATAAATTTAGATGTTCCCTTGAATTTTCAGTGGAGTAATTGACACTAAATAGTGAAATTTCTGAGTGCTAATGGGTTAATTCAACTCGTGGATCTCTAAAACCACATGCTAGTCTTTCAGCCCAATGCAGGCACAGCATTGAAAAACATTGAAACCACTGGAGCTTTTCCTTACAGTAGAGGTAACGCTTGTAAATAACAAACAATTCATGAAAACTGTGGTTGCCTGAACAAAGTTTTGCTAAAGTTCATTTGTTGTTTTGCGGTTGATGGTTTTTAGGCGCTGATGTGCTCATTGGGTTTTTAGACTGTATCTTCTTGTAATTGACTAGTAAGAATGGCTTAGGCCTAATGATTATTATTTTCTCTCTTCATTTCCGACAGAACGTCTGCTCGCGCTGCTGCCTGAGGAACAAAAGCAACAGATCACCGGTCTGATGCCGGCGGGTGATTTCGAAGTTTCATACCGTCTCGATTGTCGCAATTTATGCGGTGATTTTCGCGAGGATATTGAGTTCCGATTCTCGCTCGGAGTGACGTCGATGATCAATCGTTTTCTTGGCCCAAAAGGAGCTCGCACCGTGCTGATGGGTTATAGCGATGTGGTAAGATGACCCATTCATTTATCCAGGTCAATGTTTTGCCCGATATCATGAGCATTTATCCCCATTTTGGTGAAAACTAAAAGGTACCCAGGCCGGTATATCCCGTTCTTGAGGTATTCGACTTAGATTACACCTAGTGATAATTGCATCAAATATGTTTCAGGTAATTGATTTAGAGTATGCCGCTATTGACTGCTAAATCTCATTTTTCTACGACGATGGTGGATCATGTCGTAGTTTTTAGATAAAGGGAGCCTGAAAATTCATTTCAAAAGTAATTGAAAATGAAACTACAGTCAAAGCTTGTTATAACGCCTGCCCCAAGACTGTCAAAATTTTGGCGGTATAACGAATGTGGCAGTATTACGAAATGGCAATCATGAGATTTGACATAATAAACAAGACATGAATGACTCTTTACCAAATCCAGAATCGACATCAATTGATTAGCTCTCAAGGAACGAGAGAGCTATTACGAGCATGTCAGCATCGTGTCGTGTATTTTCAGTGCGAACCAAAGCACACCATTTTTACAGTCATTGAATTAACGAAAGATCCGATTAATGGGCTTAAATACGCTGCAAAAATAGATCCAGCAATTTTGTATTCAAGATTACTTCACATTATATTGGGTTGAATGGTGATAGAAGTTGATCACAATAATATTAAAAAGATTTTTAAATATTTTATCGATAATTCGTTCAGATAAATTTAATTTAAATGGTGAATTAATATGCGGATGACTACATCACTTGGTGTAAACGGGCACCTTGCACCACGCACCAAGGGTTGGCACCATAGGGGTCTTAATTTCTTGTTTTGTGCTGGTAAAGTCAGTGGGAGCCTTTAAATTTGAGAGGTTGGCAGATAATGTCATTGAAAGCCTTTAATTTTTACAGTTAGATCGAAATAGTTATTTGCATATAGAAAGCACCAAACAGTTGAACTAGTATTGTTTAAGATATAGATATAAGTATCGTTGTTGTTGGAAATGGCTTGTGCGCTAGGTTAGAATGAGCATTTTGCTTGCATTTCGTCATGAAGCTCTGATTTCCCTCGGCTGCGGTTGTTTTTAAATGGAAGTGGTGTTAGATTATTGTGAATTTGTCGCTTAATAGGTTGGTACGGTATCACAGCTCTCATTGGTTCCGTGATTCGCCAATATAGTTGCTACGAATCATTCCTCTAACCGGGTCGAATCTACTTGTACATTTCAAGTCGCATCCCTATATCGTTTACTGACATATTTTGAACTTCGTCAAATCATCTCATCTCTGCATTTCATAAGGCTGTGGCCTCGGGACCCTTGGGCACTTTTTATTTTGAACGAAATAAACTTTATCATAGATTTTTATGCCCCCGGCTCAACTTAAGTTGAGAGGGGGCATATAGATTTACCCCTGTCTGCTGCCGCCGCAAGTATTAAACATTGGGTCGGTTCGATTCAAATTATGGCCACCAGGAGGCCGACATGAAAAACGACGTTAACAGCCTAGGGGCTGCAATTGTTGAGCGATTTATTCCAAACTTGGAACACAAGTAGGGTATCAGTTTGGCCAAACCCCTATTTGAAATGGGGTCGATTCAATTCAAATATGGCTACCAGGGTGCTGACCTGAAAAACAACGTTAGCAGCCTAGAGGCTTCAACTGTTGATCAATTTTTTAGGCCAGCCGTAGGCTGAGCCTATAACTATACAAATGGAGCAAATTTAAATGACATGATTTCCAGAGCAAAGGCTCTTCGACTGTGCAACTGAGCATATATTCATACAAATCCTTTATTAAAGCATTATCCATTCTCGAAGCCAATCAGAAAGCAAAGACTCCTCTATGATTGGCTTAGCCGCTGAAATCAGCAGGTGTTCACGTGAACCCGCGGTATCGTCTACCGTTTCACTTCCGGGTTTAATTTAAGATCTAAAATTGTATTTCAAGATCGATTTCTGTGAAAGCTTTAGTTGATTTGGTTTTTGGGAGGAATACTTTTATTAGCACTGCAGAAAATATCATTGACCATTGTGCAAAGTCCGGGGAAAATAGCTTTTTCTTAAATCGGATAGATCACCTTGATATGCTAATTAGCCATGTGCTCAAACTACTTTACTTTATTGAACAAGGTTAAACATCAAATCCAATTAAATTTTGTTTTATTGAGGAAATTTCAAAAAAATTAATTCTATTCCGCATTAAAATCAACAAGACCAATGGAAAAGATTTATCTGAGGTATTTGTTCCTACCAGATCCAGTTGTTGTCTGTGCTACTTTTGTATTCTACGATTGTATTGTGTAAATTATTAGGTATTGACTCTGAGCTGGGAGTGTATTTTGACAAATTTAACCCACAGAATGCATCATCATTTGCCTTTTTATGAAAAGCTGACAGGCTGGCCATAGTGCCCCTTGGGGCTCTTGTTAGGATCAACTGTGTTGATCCTTATAGAATAGTTCTGAGAGTAACTTTCTGTTAGCTCTTGGTGGCACAAATTGTAACCAATGGATATGCACAACTGATATTTTGTCATTAGGAAGGACATAGGTGTTGGCATTGATATGGCAAGGTTCGTCCATCAGCTCTAAGCCATTTGGAAGTGCTGGGAGAAAATTTGCAAAACTTCACTGAATTTTTCCCATTCTATGAATCAATCCTTGACCTTGTTTCCGGACATCACAGGGAAAGCCCTTCAGAACGGAATCACTTGGAAATCCCTCTAGAAGGGCTTTCCCAGTGACATCATTATCAAGACCTGTTCTACTATGTACTTGTGCCTCATAGGGAAAACCCATTACCATGTATATCATCTAAGTTGAACATGATCTCTACACAGTCTACGATTATTTCATCTTAATCAGCTGTTTATACGTCATTGCAAATCCAAGAACAAATCGATTTTTTTGCTCAAAACTAAAATGTACTCAGTTGATCCTACTGGACCCATGGTCCTTTATTTTGTTGTTGGATCTACATTTCTATTCAGAAGAACACGCAGTTGTTAAATAGGGCATATGTTCTTGCTTCACACATGCATTCTTCACACTAACTTGTTGCTACACATGTATAGTGTATTGATCTATCCACTACTGCTAGCTACGTACACTTGTATATGACAAGCTGCAAATGATTCTAGCAACTTTGCGCCACCGTGGTTAACACAGCAAATGCGCATATTCTAAGTTTTGAAACGAATCTTAAACGAATAGGCCTTGAAATCTTGATAACTTCTAAATGCTTTAGACTCGAACAGTTACTCACCCATTTAATTTTGATGTATAAAACGTGCACCACGATGTAAATTTAGGGAAGTCCATATTAAGAATTTTGTTTCTTTTTTTTTTTAAGATACCTCGTCCGGTACCAATGACCCCTCAGACGCCAAGCAACGAAACACGAACGATCGACAACCAAGACAATGAAATAATGATGGCATTGCTGACAACATTCGCCTCATTAACATCCCGTAGTACAGTTGGTGCGGTGGTTGTGTCTGGTCTGGTAAATATAGAAAAATAAAACCATGTAAACTGATCGTTAAAACAAATGATTATGTTGATTTTTCAGTAGGGTCCAATATCTTGAATAGTGTAGATATCTGGGCCAGTTGCCCAGAAGTTGGTTGTAGATAACTGACAGATAAATACCATAGTGACGATGAAATTTCAATTGTCACTATTTCAACTACCCACAACTCTTACCAACTTTTGAGCTACTGGCCCCTGATCAATGGCACTCACATATTGGTATTGTCACCTGCCCCAGGCCTCCAACTGAAATGAACTACTAATATCAGGGTTATAGTACATGATTCCTTGGAGTCATTAAGGTAGGGGAAAGAAATATCTTGCTCGGACATAAAAACAATACTTACCTTGTAGGGTTCAAACCTAAAATCAAGCAACCCAGTGTTATTGCTCTGACCAGTTGCTCACTCTACACCATTATCATCATCCTATCAGGACAATTGCTCCCTGGACAATAACATTATGACAAGTCACCAATATTAGTTGGTCCATAATTAATAGGAACAATTAATTACATCTGAGGCAAGCAGTATCAGGCTTACCTTAATGGTGCAGTATTGGCTTCAGTGAGTTATTCTTGAAGGAGTGTTCACTATACTGGTAATCATCTTCATTGCTTTTTATAAGCGTAAATACATGCGGTACAAAGTATACAATGTAATTTACAATAATCTAGGATCAAAGAGATCAATCTGGATTTAGCATCATACGTTGCATGTATTCATGTATAGGTAGACAGAATCCAAAATAAGTTCGGTCTACTCAAGATGGATCATTGAAAAAGTGATGTAGTGTTTATAGATAATTATATAAACAGAAAATACATGCTAAGGTACAAAGTACCTCGAAGACAATTAGAAAAATATAGTTAATATTTGTAAGTTAGATGGACATAGACTCATCACTTCAAACAGAAGTACATGTATTAAGACAGTTACTGATTGTGAAAGAAGGTAATTTGAATGAACAAGGCAACGAAATTCAACATACTTATCTTAGTTATAAGATAATATATTGAAGTACATCTAAGTCAGTTGTTAACTGTTAAATGCTGGTTTTAGGTGGCGAAGGCAGCTGGGTGGCGAGTGATAGCTGTCTGTGGAACGATATACGGATTATTATATGTTTATGAACGTCTGACGTGGACAAAAAAGGCGAAAGAACGTCAATTCAAACGGCAATATGTGGAACATGCGTCGAGTAAACTGAAACTTATCGTCGATTTAACCAGTGCGAACTGCAGCCATCAAGTTCAACAGTAAGTGACAAAATAATCAAGATAAATGTGAATCTGTTTGATATATTTGATACCAATATGTAGCCTGGGACCACAACCCACCTAACTTATGGAGAATACCCTGATAATGGTCCGTTGTCTAGCTATGTTTTATGGTTTTGAATCCAGTGTTCCTGAAAAGAATTCTTAATTTCTTCATATTTCCGTCGAGTACTGTACCCTTTCCTATGGTTTTTGCCAATATTTTCTAAATTTGGATTTATCGCCAATGGTTTTTCTATACGACCCGGCCCTGCGGTATTGCATTTAGCCACCGGCGAAATCCGCCATCTTTTTTCTTGGCGTTCTCGCAGTAGAACGCGTTGGATTTTTTCGCCGTAAAAATCTGGGAATTAGGATATTAGGGAGTTTTCACTCTCGTAACGGTGAGTCCGTTCGGTTTGGGGGTTATCCCTGATTTCTTTTTTTCCGTAAGAATTTTATTTACAAATATAATTTGATTGAATTGAATTGAATTGTTTTGATTTGTAACAGGATAATTATGCCACCCCCTCCTAAGGGTCAGCATCGTGGCGGGGAGGGATGCGGGCATTTGTTTGGCGCCTGGGACAACCACGATTCATGTGCGTCGTGCAGGCGCAAATCCGGTCAAATATGTGCAAGGAGCAATCCTTGCAATATTTGCGTCGTGTGGTCCGAGGACCTTTGGCTTCGGGCCGATAAGGCTCTTTAACTAAGAGATCGTCGTCGAGTTAGCAGGGATTCGTCGGTTTCGGCCGATGTGCCAACCGACGTTTCTAATCCTGTTTCTTATCGTAAAGCGGAGCGGTCGCCGGTCGTTCAGGTACGATCGGCTTCCCAACTCCGTTCACCGGGGAGGAACGCTGGTTCACCGGCACCGGTCTCCGGTCATTCACCGGTCTCTGGTCGTTCACCGGTTCGGCCGGTTCGGCCGGTTCAGACTACATGTTCGGAACCGAGCACGCGCCGCGGTAGTCGCGAACGGCCCGCACCGGTTCGGTCGGTACCGGTCCGGTCCGGGTCGGGCATCGGTCCGGTTCGGTCCGGTTCGGCCACCGGTCCGGTCCAGACGTCGTCCGGTTCAAAACATCCGGTACGTTCATCGTCTGATTCTGATCGTCGCTCCGGGGATAGAGCTCGCTCTCCCACTAGATTTAGACGCCGTGAGCGTAATAAACGAGCAAGATCTCCTTCTCGCAGATCAAGGTTTGATCGCGAGAGGGACTACGATCGTTATTGTCGGAAGTTTCGCCGTCGGTCTTCTCATCGTTCGTCGACGTCGGTTAGCGATGAAAGCGATTCTTCTAGTAGGTCGCGATCCCGTTCGAGGGACCGTCACCGAAGTCGGCATGATCGTCGGGATACTGGAAAATACCTGACTCCATGTATGAAGGATTTCCATGTATTTGAGGAGAAAATTTTAAACTTGTTATCTTCGTCGCAACAAGTCGCTGCAACTTCTACAACAGGTAAGCCTATTCCTGATTGTCCGGTTAGAAGTTCGCCAGCCCACTCAGTTTTTCGGAATTCTGACTCTGAATTCCTGGATGCTGCGGTAGGGTCTGATTTCAATGAGGATCCGGTCCCAGAGGCGGCAATTCCTTCTGGGGTCGTTCCTGTCGCAAGCAATTGTGGGTTGCCCCAGACGATGGGGGCTTCCCTGGCTCGCAATGTATCTCCGTCCCGTTCAGTTTTATCCGAACCAGCGGGGGACATGCCATTTAGAGCGATGATAAGTGAGTTCTTTGTCAAGCACGGGGCAACTCGCGCTAAGCCCACAGCAGCTCCTCTGGTCGGTGAGTCAATGGAAGCTTATCGCCCTCCGGACTCCGATCTTAACGTTTTACGGGAATCGTCAGCGGTTTCGAGAGAATGGGCTCGATTGGATACGCAATTATGGGGTGAATGTCGGCCTGGAACTTTTTCATTTCCCCCTCCAGAACGGGGTATGAAATCTGGGAAATATTTTAGTTCAACCGATCCACCTATAGGCGCATTTCGCTCGGCGTATTACGCAACTCCAGGTGCTGTGGATCACAGTCATAACTGCCTGGATGCTGATTATACTTTGATCAGCCCGGATACCGTTACAGCACAGTCGGGTATTCGTTTGCCTAAGTCCGGTTTGGTGGCCATGACGTCAATCCTGGACAATCTTACCAGGGTTGGTTCGTTTCAAGATATGGCACTTAAGGTGTTGACGGGTGAGCTTCGCGAGACTCACGCCGCCGTTCATGCGGGCTCCGACCCAGAGTCAGTTGCCCTAAAACTGGAGGGAATGGACCGGATTATCCAATCTTTGGCTCGGTCTGTTTCGCATGTAATTCCGTTGTCGGTTCGGGGTCAGGCTAATCTGGTGTTAGCCTCCCGTCAGTCAGTGATGGACTCCAGTGCCAAAACTCGTCTACCGGATATGGTGTCCAATGCTTTGCTGAGAGCCCCATTGGGGACGTCTTCACGTCTCTTCTCCGGTTGGTGCGCTCCGGTTTCCGCAGAGCTGAGGAAGATTCGGGAGGTTCAGGCCAAGTCCAACCCCCGAACTCCGTGGAAAAAGCGTTCTGGTCCGACGCCGGCGGCGCAAGGTTCGGCACGGACGCAAACAGGACCATCTCAAACTTCAGCGCTTTCTCAGGCGGCTTCGGATGCCGGTTGGAGAACTAGCGCGCAACTTCAACAATCGTGTCAAGCCTCGTCCGGTCGTAACAGTTCCGGTTCGTATCGAGGCAAGGGGAAGGCTCCAAAAAGGGGCTCTTCCTTTCGGAAAAACTCGAAATGAATTCTTGGGACCAGTGGGAGGTTGTCTGCAGCAGGCAGCAACCCACTGGTCCGACCTCTTTGGAGACGGTTGGCCCTCCCGGGTCGTCTCTCGGGGCTACCGTCTCCGTTTCCTAAGGCGACCGCGCCTGATGAGGTCACCTCCCGACATGCGGCCAAAACCAGGTCAGGAGGCCTTAATCTCTCCGGCTCTCAAGGAACTGGCAGAGAAGGGAGCGATAGAACCAGTTTGCAACGAAACTTCTCCCGGCTGGTTTTCTCGAATATTCATGGTACCAAAGGCCACAGGGGGTCAACGGACAGTGATAGATCTGTCATCCCTCAATCGGCACCTAGACATTCCAAGGTTCAGGATGACCAAGCCCAAGGACGTGATTCAAGGGCTCCGTCCGGGTCAATGGGCGGCTTCATTGGACCTGAAAGATGCTTACTTTCAGGTTCCAATTCACCCAAAATCTCGGCGATTTCACAGGATAAAGTGGAAAGGCCGCCCGTTCCAATTCAGGTCTCTTCCATTTGGCCTCAGTACGGCCCCGTGGGTTTTCACCAAGTTGGTCAAGTCAGTTCAGAAGGTACTTCAGTCAAGGGGTGTTCGACTGTTCGTTTACCTCGACGACTGGTTAATAGTCGCGAATTCGGCTCAGGAATGTCGGGAGGTAATGACCTCAGTCTTGGACTTAGTCCATCAGCTAGGGTTCCGCGTAAACAGGGAAAAATCTCAGTTGACGCCGGCCCAACAGTTCACTTATCTCGGCATGGACTTCGATCTCCGAATCGCCAAAGTCTTTCCGTCTATGGTTTCGAGTGGCCAAACTTCAAGAAGCTGTAGCGGGAGTGTCCACAACCCCGAGAACAGCTCGTTACTGGTCACGGCTTCTAGGCTCCATCAGCTCCATGGGTCTGGTGGTGCCCTTAGGCCGCCTCAGAAGCAGGCGCTTGCAACAATATTGGAAGGTCTTCTGGTCTCAGTCGAAGGGCAACTGGGAGGCCTTGATTCCCGTACCTCCAACCGATCTAAGTCCGGATCTTCAGTGGTGGGCGGCCACTACGAATCTTCGGCTCGGGGTGTCACTAGCCCCGTTAGAGGCTCCAGTTCGTGTATTCACGGATGCCAGTCACCAAGGTTGGGGGGCACATCTGGAGAACCGAGTCAAAGCCGGGAAATGGTCTCGCTACGAGGCCACCAACCACATAAATTTCCTAGAAATGCTGGCCGTGTGGAAGGCCCTGAAGTTCTTTCACAGGAGAGTGGAGGGCCACCACGTTTGGTTAGCCACAGACAATTCAACAGTGAGGGCTTACCTTCAGAACCAAGGGGGCACTCACTCAGAAACCCTCACAGGTCTGTCGGCCAAAATTCTTCTTTGGTGCCAGACAAAGGGCGTGTCCCTGACTGTGGCACATTTAGCAGGGAAAAGGAACGTGATGGCCGATGCTCTGTCTCGTCGAGGTCAGGCTATTGCGACAGAATGGGTTCTCCACCAAGAAGTAGCCGATCGGGTTCGGGGCATTTTTGGCAATCCGCTGCTGGATCTGTTTGCCACCCGGTTCAATCGGAGGTGTCCTCTGTTTGTGTCCCCGTTTCCAGACGCGGAAGCGTGGGGGGTTGATGCCTTCTCTCTGGACTGGTCGGGGATGCATGCGTATGCGTTCCCGCCCACACCAGTCCTGCCGCGCTTACTGGATCAAATAGAGAGATCAGTCAATTGCAACATAGTTCTGGTAGCACCATGTTGGCCGGCTCAGAAATGGTTCCTACCACTTCTCAACCTACTGTGCGACAACCCCAGGATTCTTCCGAATTTCCCATCGCTTCTGTCTCAGGGGATCTTTCGGCATCATCCAAACAGCCAGTGGTTAAATCTGCTCGCCTGGCCATTGTCCAGCGATCCTTGTCAGCTTCAGGCTTTTCAGAACAGGCTGCCTCCTTTATCGCAGGATCTAAGCGGCCATCGACAAGTACCATTTACGATGCAAAATGGAGTCATTTTGCGGATTGGTGTGCTGCAGGGGAAATTGATCCATGCTCACCCTCTGTAGGTCAATTGGCAGATTTTTTACTGCACCTATTTGTAGCAAAAGGTTTACAGGTCATAACTATTAAAGGTTACCGCTCCGCGATTTCTCATACATTGCGTGCTTCTGGATGGCCAAATGTAGCAGGGGATCATCGGATATCCCAGCTGGTTGCTGGGTTTTCTATTTCCCGGCCTCGGGTAACAAGGACAGTTCCATCATGGGATCTGTCTGTAATTTTGAAGAAGTTAATGGAGGCTCCATTTGAACCTCTTTCGGCAGCGTCTTTTGCAAATTTGTCAAAAAAGACTGTATTTTTGCTGTTCTTGGCTTGCTCGGCCCGTCGCTCTGAGATTCATGCGCTTTCAGTCCGACAAGGTCACATTGTTTTTGGGCCAGCGAATGAATTTGTTTCGCTGCGGCCTGCTTTGGAATTTTTGGCAAAGAACCAACGACCAGGCTCGGTTGGGCGTCAATGGCGAATTGAAGCCCTAAAACATCGAGTGGAACCGGGCATCCCGGACAGGACTTTATGTCCTGTGCGGGCGTTGTGTTTCTATTTAGATCGCTCTGCTTCACGGAGGGGTTCACGGGAGCGGTTATTTATTCCGCTGCTGGATCACCTAAAGGGTGATATTTCGCGGGACACAGTAGCCCGATGGGTCTCTTCAATGATCAAGGACATTTTATTGAAGGAGAATCTTTCCTCGGAGGGAGTCGTTTCTCATCAAGTGAGGTCTATGGCTACTTCCTGCGCAGCCTTTTCGGGTGCTCCATTGGAGGAAGTCTGTCGGGCCGCCTTTTGGAATTCACCGTCGACATTCACGTCATTTTATTTACGGGATGTTTCAGGCCAGTTAGGCTCATTAGCTTCACTTGGTCCTGTTGTCATGGCTCAAGGTGTCCGTTCTTTCCGATCGGACCCTTTAGTGTAGAATATTTATGTAGCATTATCAGGATCACAGTATCCTTGTACATAGTTTGGGCTCATATCTGCAAGTATTAATTTCGCAAAATTCTGGGGGGGGGGCCCCTGAGCTGGACGGACTCACTGTGGCCAACCGGTCTTCCCTGTGCTACAGTGCTCCATTCCGTGCTTGGGTAAGTGCTCTCTTTTTCCCTCTTACCTTGCGTTTGAGCGGTGGTTTTTCTATCTACCTTTCCCACCATCCTTGTGCTAGGCTAGTCTAGCAAAAACCATAGGAAAGGGTACAGTACTCGATGGAAATATTACAATTTTTGGAACTAAAATTTGTATTTCCGAGTAGTACTTACCCTTTCCTATGGTGGGAATCCCGCCCACCTGCCCCGCATAGCTGGTTTTTTTTTTTTGGTCTGCTATGACGAAAAAAGATGGCGGATTTCGCCGGTGGCTAAATGCAATACCGCAGGGCCGGGTGGTATAGAAAAACCATTGGCGATAAATCCAAATTTAGAAAATATTGGCAAAAACCATAGGAAAGGGTAAGTACTACTCGGAAATACAAATTTTAGTTCCAAAAATTGTAATATTTGGTTATTATGGCCCTAAAAAATTTCTTTGAATGTCCCTGATTCAGATACTCGCTGATTGAGTTATTGAGACTAGTCACAGGTTGGCGGCTCTGTGCTTAGGTCAAATGCGATGCAACTGTGCCCCTAGTCAAAATCAATTGAGACTAGTCACAGTCTATGAAATGTATTAAAAAATTATGCATTTTCAGGGAACTGGCGTCAATGTTTTCACGATTGTGTCATCAGGTCGAAGTAGCAAAGTCCGAGTTGATGGAAGAGATCAAACATTTAGACAAAGAAGTATCGAAACTAGAAGATATCAACAATAAATCTAAAATCCTCAAGTACGTAATCTTTCCCTTCCCTAACTACTTATACTTGAGATCACATGTTTTAAATTTGAATTCTTTTCTCATGACAGGAATAAAGCTGGCTGGTTAGATAGTGAATTGAATGGTTTCATAAATCAGTATTTGCGCGATGGACAATAGATTATATAATCGGCTTAGAAGGGACTTTCATTTATAGAAAGGATTTCTGAATGTTCGCATATAAGTTTAGTCACTGTGACTCGCTATCCCAGCTGATAGGATCAGACACATAGTAATGTTTATATATGTATATGTATAAAATTTGAAAACATGATACATTATTTGTTGTTAGTAAGTATATTGAGTTCATAACATGTACAAATTGTAAATGTTTGAAAAAATATTGTTTGAGCATTGTAAACAATGCAAGTTTTGTAAAATAAATGGTACAAAAGAATGCATACGGTAAGTTTTTTTCAATTTATTACGAGATTTGTCAACAAGTTAGGAACTCCATAGTACAGCAGAACCTATGCTTAAAGGGCAGCATAATGTGACATACACACTGTTCACGCCATGGACCAAATAATAATTGTGGACCAAAGACTTAACAAAAGCAACCAGGACATGATATTCTGTGGAATTTAGAACCTGCAAAACATATAGCTAACATTTCGCGTTCAGTTTGGGCATAATTGCACCCAGTAGATGTGAGAGTACGGGATGCGACTGCTACAGGGTGACCATCTTGGTACAACGACGCACCCAACCCAGTCGGAAATGCATCTGCCTAAATCCTGGCCTGCTCGCTTATGTAGAACTCCAGAACCGGCTCGGATGTCAAAGAACTTAATATCGCATCCAGAGCCTGCTAATGCTCATGTTCCCACTTCCAGCCATTACCATCTTATAAACCTTTTAACAGATATCTTAACAATTCTGTAATATTGGCTTATGTGGAATATATGGCAACAATATTGGACCATACCTAACGGGCTTTGTAATAACTTAACGCAATCGGATTTCAGCATTCTGCAATCGCCTGACATTAGTTCAGATGCATGCCTTTAGCTGAAACAATAAAGTTATGCAGCCTTTCTCTGTAGCTCGCACTGTTGAATTAAGATGAAAATGGTTTGGGATTGTTTGCAGTAGGCCCTGTAAGATTGTTGCTTCGCTGCCTTGTAAACAGAACTGTCGTAGAAACCTATACAACGTACATAGTGCAACTCTACCCAATGTGCTATTAGGCCGTATTATGCGTTCGGTTACAGGCATTTCGCTAGGCCATATATGTGTCCGGTAAACTTTCATCAATTGTTCGGGTATGTCATCAATATTATCAACACCTCATTCTGGCCGCAGCACTGACTTAGCAGTCTGTCTTAATTTTTACAGAAACTATCGCTGAAATGCCACCAAATTCCACCATCTCCTAAGGATTTTTCAAAGGACTTTGTTGCTGTGTGGCTCGCTAGTGAGTCTCGCCACTTCTCCTTGGCCACTCCTTTAAAAATCTTACAACCGCGCCCCTGCACTGGTAGAATGATTAGATCGTAGTAGGGTAGTCTAGAATCTAGACTACCCTACACAATACCCTAAGACAATACATCGCTCACATTCAGTTTGTACTCAATCCCCAGCACGGGTAGCGATCCTAAGAACCGAAAACTAACCGTCCGTTGCAATGTCCGTACAGATGTTTATTGATTTTCTCTCATTGAATGTCAGTCAGCATGTGTTCATCACGGTAAAATGATTCAAGCGCTAGGTTATGATCGTCCATTTTTTTCGGCACCAAGTAATTTTTCGGTACCAATTAATTGTAGGCAGAAAAAGAGACGAAACAAGCTTTTTAATGGAATTTATTTGTATTTAGCAGCTTATGGACAAGTCGTCTAGGATCGATACAGAATGGTTTTATATCTTGATATAACTTTTGGCCAATTTCGTCGAATTCTGCTTTACTCACAGATTTTTTTCTGTGTAACACTTCCATGTGACCTGACTACCCGATTTATCTAAAAAGGCATATATGCAAAGAGTGCTGATTCAGTGTCAGACCGATCAATGTTTTCCTTTTATTTAACCCTTTGGTGCCTGTCGATTTTCGCAAAAAATGTGCGTTTTTGCCTGAACGGCTCCAATTTTCACTCATCACGGTTGAATGATTTTTTTTTCAAAATTGCATAACTTAGTCAAAACTTGTCCAATTCTGATGATTTAAACACCCAATTGCATATAATTACATGCAGATCCAAAATATGACAAGTTTCAATGAATCATCATAGTAAGGGTCCTTTGGGATCCTTGGAGGATACCCCAAAAATCACTGAAGTGGAACAAAAAATATGATGACATCTAAAGAAAATTTTTCCAGCTAAACCATATTCATTCCAGCCTAAAATGGTTTCAAATGACTCTAAAACATGTTTTCTAACATCCCTGAAGGATTCATCAATAAATATAAATAAACAAGTAAATAACGATTTTTAAAATATTTTTAGTATCCAACTTCCGGGTTTCAATCGTCCGTGAAAAATTGAAAACATTCTCAAAAAAATTTTCATGGGGGCATCCATTTTGGATCTCCCTATAAACAGGCTCTGGCACACGGACATGCCATAGTTCCATGCAGATAGCGCTACCTGATGGAACTATGAACTCAGGAACTTTTGCTACACCAATTGGCGTAGGTGGGCACTTTTGCACTTTTCAAAAGCTACGCCATATGGCGTCACTAGGCACCAAAGGGTTAAAACTCCGAAAATCTAATCAAGTCAGTCAAAACCAGGTGGAATTTTGTCAAAAATGGAAAAGGTATTTTTCCTTTCAAACGGGCATTGTCAAAATGGTGAAATTGGTGACCCTCAGATGTCGCCGCTTATCCGATATGGGCCATCCGATCCGATAAGCATGGCGCTTATCCGATATCATCTCCAAGAAACGATTGCTCGTAGGTGGATCCCAGTGAGAATCTCAGCTTGTAGAATTCACAAGAGTGAACTAATTTTGTTGCGCTGCGTGCGAGGCTGTGATTAGTGACCTAAAGATCTGAAAGTAGCAAGTCTAAAGATCACCAATTTCAGGCGGAGTCTAATGCATTACATACGTATTTCAAGTACAGTTTGTCCCATTATTGGGGAGTCGCTGATCACGTGACACACTAATTCCTGAAATATAAGCGAACGCAATACTCTTTAATTTCTAGTCTTCCTGAGTGAGTTTGCTTGAATGAAGTAGGATCGCCCATTGAGCACATTTTAAGGGTCCCTGGTCAGGGTAAGAGCCTTTTGATGGAAAAAAACAAATGAGTTGCTGAAATTTTAAAAACTCTGGGTTACTACCTGTGCCTAACTTCTTAAACGGGTATGAATTTGATCAAGGGTCGTCCCAGAGGGTTTACTCTCATTGAATACGGAGAGTGGTATTTTTGATACTCAAATTCATGCAGTGACTTCATTGGTTGAAATGATGAACAAGGAAAATTGCTAATGAAATGTCTTTTCAAAAGACTTAAGCATAATTTATATACTGTAAAATTGTTCTTTCGTTAATAAAGCAATTTATAAGAAAACTAGGGGTCCAGGGACACCATGCCCACTTGGGAAGTGGTTTCAAATGCTCAACAATCTAACAATTTCAATATTCAATGCCCCCTGGTGACCATATACAAAATCCAATGACCTTGAAACTCACCACAATCATAGAACATGTCAGCAGCTACGATTTTGTAACTGATTGTGATAACAAAATATGCCTCGTTACCAATTAAATATGGAAATACTATGTTATTCTACTATTCAACGCCCCCTGGTGACCATATGCAAAACCCAATGACCTTAAAACTCACCACAATCGTAGTACATGTCATGAAATACAACTTTGCAATTGATCATGGTAACAAAATATGCCTAGGTATGAATAAAACAAAGAAATGCGAAGATATTGTATTATTCAACACCCCTTGGTGGCCATATACGAAATCCAATTACCTTGAAACTCACCACAATCATAGAACACATTATGAGCTACAACTTTCTAATTGATTGTGGTACCAAAATACGCTTAGGTATCAATATAATGTGGAAAAACTTTTTCCCACTTACGAATGAGTACTGGTGACACCAAGATGGCCGCCAATTGCGTCATAATTGGCTGATGAAAAATACCTATCTCAGGTATAAAACATCCCTTTCCAAAGAATACCCATCACAAATTTCAATGAGAAATGGTAAACCAGTAGGAAGCTACAGGACTCCGAATTCGGGCCAAAATTAAGATTTTTGGGCACTAAAAAGGTCATAGGACGGCCATCTTGAGTCCGATTGACCTAATTTTTGTTATGCTGATGGGCCCTGGGGGGATTCACATATATCTGAAAGATCAAGGTAATTGATCGAAGTGTCTTCAAAATTTCCCTCAAAAAGTTCAAAAATGTGTAAAAAGTGCTGATTTTGGCGAACAACAACGGCCGCCAGTTGGCCATCTTGATTCTGACAGGGCCAGTTTTTGGGCTGAAGATGTGTCTAGGGTAGACACATGTGTAACCCAAATATCAAGACGTTACCTTAAAGCGTCTTCAAAACTTCCCAAAATAACTGGATTCCGTCTACGGACGGACGACGGACGAAAAGTTAACGCAATAGCCTGCTGGGACTTAAGTCCCAAGTGGGCTAAAATTGGGAAACAGATACTTTAAAAGATACTTAGATATTAAAGTACCAAGTGGGTCAAAAATTGGTCGAAAATTGCAGCTTCTAGGCTGTTAACATCTATATGCCCCTATCAACTAATGCAATCGCGGGACGTAAGTCCCAAGTGGACTAATAAGGTCCATAAATAAATGGGGACCCCTGCATACCACAATGCAATCATGCTTGCAGCAAAAGGGTTTGTGAGTAGTGTTGGTACTATAGTTGTGTTGGCAAAAAGGGGTGGTTTTAAAGGTCTAATTTTCTTGGATCACATTCATCGAAGTTACATGAGTCAAAACTAACATGTGTAGTGTATTAATTGATCTCTTAGAAATGTTCTTTGTACAGTAATCTTCACCCAGTCCCAAAAGTGGCTGGTTCGCAGCACCCTGTATACTGTGTGCGAGGTGGTGTAGCTCGTGTGGGTGGTGACAGGGATATACTGTGTATAATTGTAGTCCAGTATTACACAAATTATGATTGAAAGAAACTGGAACATCAAATATATAATACTTATTTATTACGCGTAATATTTTGAGTTTTAAACAATAACAAAATTCTTTCAACACACTACATTTGTTACCTACTGAAAAAAATTGTAAACTGATTACATTACAATCGTATATTTTAAGTTTGTGGATATTACACTGCTAACTTCCACCCTGCGCTAGGTTGTATGTATTCAAATAAATCCCAATTAGGCTAAGTTCATTTGTTGTGGCTTATTGAACATAGATCAGAGACCAGCCAGAATTTTTGATCTAACAAACGATGAATCAATAGTAGGAGGCCTATATCATTGGTAGGCAGGTAAGATTGAAAGGTAAGATAGAAAAGCATACTAAGCAGGAATCCAGATTATGAATGCTTCGGCAATATCAAGTTTACGGGTTATGTTACATTTAACCTGGCCTTACTCGAACAAACTGGGACCGTAAATTTTGTTCTGCTCGACTGATGACATAATTTTCTTCATTTACCCAATATCCAACTCAAGCTAAAAACACCTTCTGGTGATTTATGACTGGCTTTGCCATCTACAATTATATCTGGTTGATGAACGATTAATAGAAACAATCATAATAATAAATTTCCCATGGGTAAAGTGTGGTTTACTTTGTAACATAGAGGTTGTTTGGGGTAAGAGCATTGCTTGAAAAATCTCTTTAATTCGTGACTTTAAAGTTCTACAAGTTTAAATATTGTATTTCATCTTTCTTAAAGGATTATTTTGTAGTAAATTTGTTTACGGTCCACATCCAAAATTCGTAGGCTACAGGTTGGCGCGGCATGGAAACTATTTTACATTTTCAAAGAAATATTTATCATAATATGAAAAAATATTCAAATAAAATTCATATGATGTCACCACAGGGACCTGACCAAAAAAATTTTTGACCCCAGTATCCTAGGTACTATATATAAAAAAATGTTTTAACCGGACCGGTGCAGTAAGAAATCGGCGTATTAGATCGTTTTAAATCCTGGAATTTACCACTACAATATTCAGACCTCGACTTATAGCTATAGTTTGCTGCTTAGTATTTTCAGGTCACAAGAAATTACAATTTATTACAAATTCTATCTAAAAGAAAACACAGCGCTCTTCTGCTGATGAAATGTCAAACGCGCCAGCAAGCAGCGTTAGAGTATCACTATAGTAGTGTATACTGTACGCGCATGTGTTTGTGTGTGCAGCAGTCCAATGTAATGATTTCCGCGCACACGTGGAGGCCTTGTGTAAGTGAATGTTCGCTTACACTTCAATGTCAATCAAATTAATCACCAGTATTAAAATGAAACAATACCTATGGCGGATAATAATTACATTCTCACCATTTACATTCTAAACTAAACTAAACTAAACCAGCAATGAGCATTTGAAATTCGCACGTATACGGCACCTAGTCCAATGAAATATTCGCCATTCTATGGCTTTCCCATAATTATTTTCGATTATACGCATCGATTATACGTCGTTTAAGCCGAGAACCAATGAAACAAATGCTCACATAAAAAAACATACCGCAATTTTACATGAATTGGCTCAATGCCAACTTCATATCGCTGACAAAGGTAAACCAATAAAGCCGTGTCAAGAGTTGAATTTAGACTGCACTGACTTTTTACAGCATTTTGTCTATTTTTCAAAATATCACTCAAAGATTGCTTTTTCAGCCCGAACTTTCCTGCAACAATCATACTTTTCATATTTGAATTTTTCTCGCACAGAACTCATTTCCAGCTCTGACTTGAACGTGAAGTTGATTTTCTCTTCTTAGCCTCGGGCATTTTAACTGTCATCCTCCCCCAACAGGGACTTGAACCCGATAGCATCACTAGACTCAGCTACGGCACGCTGCCACATTTATATGTATGATCGGCAAACAATCAATAACATCAGACATTAAATAATAGTTATCTTTATCAGCATTAGATTATCGCAGGGAAGCACGTCCAATAGTCCGAGTTGAGTAAATGGGAGAATGAAGTTTTGTCGAAATACTGTTCAAGTTAGATAAAAATCAGAGTTGAAAGAGTCCGAGTTGGACATTGTGTTATGTACAGAAAACTATAGCAATTCTGGAAATAAATTTCTTTTTGTCCAAGTTTAACGAACGTCTGAGTTGGTCATGTCTGAGTAAGACAAGTTTTACTGTAATACAGAATAGGTAGAGCATATTCTAGTCAATAAGAACAGAAGAGTATTCTGGAATTGGAAGAGCCTAGTTGAAACTTGCCTTTGAGAACAGAAAAACATCACAGTAATCATCCAGATAATTTTGGACCAATGAAATGTATGACAAACAGGATCGAACTTATTATAATATCTCTGATACATGGTATGTGGGCCTGTAAACTGATTAGGTGGGATAACACTCTTGTTAAAACTTGGTCCCAATGATCAGAAAAGTTGTACCCCTAATATCCCAAGAAACAGTAGAAATCAAACCTGTTTGGCCTATAATTATCGGACTTAAAAGCTACTGACTGGGTTATAAAATAACCCACGGGACTAATCTCACAAATATAATTTAATCTCACATATGATTATTATATGTGAATACTGAAGCTACATTGCACAAGTATGAATATGACATGAAATATTACAGGCATATTAAAATAAAGTTATTCTCAGGTTTCACAATAATCAGTAAGTGGCAGAAGTCATTGAAAGTGCAAATGAAATGAACCTGGTTCATTTCATTCTCATGTTCAACACTTCTTCATAAAAAATATGTGGCCGGTGATACGAGGGGCGGATTTGACACCAATTGATAGATATTTTCAATGCAACACAACAAATGAACCCAAAAATCACACAACACAAAATGATTGTACCAATTTTCACTCTCAAAAATCATCAGGCATTCAATAGATTGTATGATGTAGTAGCTGGTATCGCTTGTATCACCAATATATCAAGAGAACTTAGTCAAATTCCATAAAATAATGCCCTCCATTCTAATGCCAGTGCTCACTCAAAGCAAAAACTTTCCTGCTAATGAACACGCGAACTCAAATTCAAAACTATGCTTTAAAATTTCAAAATCATCATAAGGCCATGTTTTTCTTGAACCTATTGGTGGCATTATAAAAAGCTTTGACTTTTTAGAGTAAATAAAGGCTGGCTTATGTTGACAAGCGATGCGACGCCTACCGACTCCTACGGAGCCCAGCTTATGTCGACTGCGCCCTAATTCACAGCAACTGAGGCTGACTAGCAGGATACGAGATCCTCCCAGTTGCTTCCCTGCTTATGTCAGTTACGATCACGGGCAACTGCATCGGCTCACATGGTTACGTGATAAGCATTTTATCATTATAGTTGAAAAGCTATTTTTCATAGATCTGTATCTTTCTACTTCTTTTTTTAATACAATGTGCTAGCAACATCATATAAAGAAGGCTGCTCACCCCATATTCTACCGATTTCGTTTCTAGAGCTGTGCTGAAGGTTTGCGTTTGAAGCTACTTGAAATTGAAAGATTGTGACAAGATACTAATAACGCAAACTAGCAGTCAAAATTTGTACTACCTATCTTCGGTCTCTGATTGGCTGGATTTCCTGCACTCAGTTCCGTCGCGTCGCATATGGGCTTATGTCGGTTGCGATCGAAAGCAACTGTCCGCCTACCGTAGGCCAGAGAGAATATGGGCAACTGGCTAGATACGATGAGTCGGTAGGCATCGGGTTGCCGTTGCAAGCTAGCTCATGTCAAACTGATATAGCAGCAACTGGCGACCTCTCGTAGGCCGATAGTTGCCGCCAATCAGCGATAAACCCAGTTGCATCGGTAGGCGTTGAGTCCCTTGTCGACATAAGCCAGCCTTAAGACAATTAAGTAAGAGCTTTTCAATTGAGTCATTTACAATGTATACAGGTCCTTCATGCAAGGAAATACACATTTTTCACTTCACGCACATTTTTCAGCTGTCGGACGAACAGATCGCTTGCCAGGACACAGATTCACAAAATTTCATTCTGTCATGAATAAAATCATAAGGTATAAAACACAGAGTTGCCACTTATGTGAAGCTAAAAATCCGGAAAATAAGTCTGGGGGCCGTCCCCCGGAAAATTTTTCAAAATTAGAACGCCAGGAGATGCGTTCTGGCGCAATACGCGTTATAGGCCTCACTTTCATTACCGCCTATAGATCATTTTTTCAAATAGCGATTGGTTCCGTCAAATACACCTCATATATAAACCAGAGCCAAAAACAAACGAAGCGTCAGTCGATTTCGATCGTCGCGTCATCTTGGTTTAATCGTGTACTGCAGGGTTGTTGCCACTACGTGGCAGCACAATACGGCTTTTTCGAACCCTCTACGGAGCCGTCACGTTTTGATGTTAAGGGTCGAATCCCGAATTGATTTTTATTTTTTTCGCGATGTTTTCTTTTGTGGTTATTTGACTTCTCCCGAAAATCCGGAAATGAAATTGGATTTTTTTTAAATCCGGAATTCCGGAGAATAGGCAACTCTGAAAACAATAAACTCTCATTTTTATAACTTCCACCCACCCAAATTGATTCCAAGTTGTCTTGTGAAACTGAGGCCTCAGTTATTTTTGAAAGATCATTGGCACTTGAATTTAAAGTAGTTTAAGAGAATCTAAACTTTGAAACATAATCAATCTAGAAATAGTCTAAAGAAACGTGGAGGAAAAACTAATAAAAGCACCTTTTGAACACAATACAAAAACAGGTATGATAACTGTTTGAAAATAGATTTCAATGTAAAATCACAGGATTTAATGTACACGACAGAAACCAGTTCTATAGTTTCAGTTAAAATTTTACTTTTTCCAGTTACATGTGTAAATCATGGAAATGAACTCATTTCAACATGTTTTAACTCAAAAAAGAGTATATCTAACTCCAAACTGTAGAACAAGGATCCAGTCCCACAGTCGTGAGTTTTAGTTAACTGACAGTCGAAATCAATTCATTTTCATTTTTCTAACTCAAGAGTAAATTCTAACTCAAAACTGTGGAATCGGATCATCAGTCCTAAATCATTTAATCTGATTTCGCCTTTACATCTTTTAGATGAATATTCTCATCATCGCAACTGTTGGATATGGAATTCAAATGAGTATCTATTTGAGCGTCATCACAGTTTAATTGTAGACAGGATATCGCAACATTCGCCAGTTCCCCATCTGCTTCTCCTGATTTCAATGTTTCAACACTAGTTTCTCGGCAGTTTTCAAACGCGGTTTCCGAATCAACCACTGTCTCAATTGAACAGTTCCCATTAGGTCGATTTACCATATTTTTTTCTAACGAATCATCGGTCACCTCATCATTTGTTTTATTCGCAGCACATTCGAAAGCTTCCTCTGCCCTTTCGAGTCGAAAATCGCTCAAATTGTTTTTAACTGACAGTTTCTCATCTGTTGCAGTAACGGGTGACGCGACATGCGGTAATGATGGCGAGGCGCGTTCAATCGGTGACTTGGTGCGTACTCCGACGATTTGTAGAATTTCTGTCATTTTCTCCGGGTAATCTCGATGCCCAATTACCTGAAAGTAATTCAACACAATTGATTCAAGGTCCCAGACAAGTTTGATTATGTAGACTTAGTTAATTCTGATAAATAGGAAGGTCGTGTAGGTATCAAGCCAAAAGACATTTCACTATGCTTCCCACGATTTCAAATGCATTCAGTACCTCAACCCTAACATTTCTAATTGATGAGTGAACCAATAAACGAACAAAAAAGGCCCGATTCGATGACTACCGGATGGTGCGCTTCAAGTTACGGGCCTTTTGAATCACTGTACTACCCCGACAAAGAGGGGCACCAGCAGTCATCAGGAATCCCGTGATGATGAATTATGACATCGACAGTGGTGTTCAAGATGGCAGGTGTCATCAAACACTCAATTTACTCATCTCGTTTAGGATATGTTTGGATTATCTATTTTGACCGGGCATTGGCTAAATTTTTCTGGTGGTGAGTATTTACCACATCACTGAGGTCGATGTTACACATTCTTCTGTTATCCCACTTCACTGGGCGTAAACCGGCAATATTCAACTGAACGTTAGTTGTACGATACAAAAACTTCAGAAACCAATCTCCCCTGAACAAAAAAAGAACATTTATAAAACTTTATATCTTTATAAACATAACTAGCTGAATACCCGTCCAGTGGACGGCGCGTAAATGCAGAATCTTGTTATTTTTTGCTAATGAAAATCATTCATTAATTGGCCGGGAAATAAATCTAAATGCTTCACATGTTTAGAATTCTTGTTGGAACCAACCCCACACCTCCCCTACCCTGCCTGACCTGTCAGTGGTACAAACCCTATCATTCAAATAACTAACAGAAAATTCTGCCCGAGCCGTTTTTAGGCCCCTCCTCATTCGATCTTTGTACTTTCTATATTGACCACACCACCCGTACGTTCATTTGAAAAGCCAACAAATTCGACCAACGAAATGCATGATTATGCTTAAATTGAGGGACTATTAATTGAAAATTGCCGAGATAGTCGCTCGACGATGATATTAGGATTCTGTAATTTGTATTACTGTTTGACATTATTTTTTGAAATCTCTCATATATACATACATTTTCTTAAGACAGCTCCTGTCAGAATAGTACGTACATTTTGCTTTGAAAGTTTTATATTTGTTTACCCTTCCCCAAAATCTGTATGTACTACATGTATTTGAAAGCTCTCTTATGAAATTTACCACGAACGCATGCATCGGCAGCCCCAGAGCCATTCCGAGAGGCTGCGTTTGGGCCTCCCAATCTGCCAGTAACCTATCTGTGGTATGGAACCATTCTGAAAAACTGCACAATGGGCCTGTCCCCCTTCAAGAACCATTCTGAGACGCTGCGTATGGGCCGGCAACACGGTCAGAACATAACGCTAAGTCCAATCATATCAATTTTGATCCAAAGATTACGTGTGATGAATGTCTTAACCAATGTTTTAAACAACTGAGGCACAAATCAGTGTTGAGAGAACTGTGTCATGTACTGTTCTGATGCTGCAGGTCAGTAAATTACTATAGTACTACTACAGAAGCATAGTATGGTACTTTACTGTTAGATGGCAAACACATCTTTTTTAACCGAATTTTAGCCTGGGCTTAGAATGAATATTGTGACCCTCTCGGACCACCAATCTGTTTGAAACATGTAAATTGATGACGGGAAAACTGGGGTTAAGCATCAGTAAAAGGACGTTTCAATAAATGCATTAATTTCCCTATAATGTGTCGTGGTAAATAACGTCCGTTCTGCTTTATAGTATAGATTCAACTGCATTGGAATCTAATATATAGATGGTGACTCTGTTGAGATCCATAACATCCAAAAAAAAAATTATAGGATACCGGGTTCAGTGGTCCAGTAATCAAAGGAAAGGTTTATGATCTTTCCCTGTACCATTGCAACCCGTTTTAACAATGATTACCCCTTAAAAGTTAGATGAATATAAAAACTATCCCATTAAAAAAATATAAAAATCTTACAATCGCAAAAATCAGGGCAGAGGGCAGAGTTGGCAGTTATCCAAAGTATATCTTGCTGGATGACATCAAGTACTTGACAAGACATGGACTTCACATGGAAAACTGATCGGACTTTCTTAAAACAGATTCCGTTTTTTTCCCCCAGTATTTTGTACCCATTTTTAGTAACATTTTCTTTAGCAACATTTTCAGTATTTTAATATCTCAATCAATATGTTCTAATCTTTATCTAAAGGAATAAACATGCAGAAACAGCTGGCTTTAATCATCTTTATGACTCTCAACACGTAGTGTAATTTCTTGAGATTTTTTGGTGAAAAAAATTGTATTTTGCTGATTTGAAAAGAAAAACGTACTTATACATTATTGACCGTACTCCCGTACTGACGATCTTTTTTAATGAAAAAGACGTAATGGATACGGACGAATTTTATAGGTCTGTACAGTTGTATAGGATGTATGGTTTAGGTCCAGGGACACATGCCTACCAGTATTCAGTGAAATGCTTGACCATCCTTCAATATTCAACATCCCTGATGAACTAATACCGGAACTGATGACCTTAAAACTCACCACAATCATAACTCATGTCATGAGCTAAAAAATTGCAATTGATTGTGATTACAGAATATACCTAGGTTCCAATATACCAGTATAAAACCATGTAATTATACTGTACAACACAACCTGGTGAGCATATGCAGAAACCAATGACCATTAAACTTGTCACAATCATAAAACATGAGCTTCATCTCTTCAGATGGACAATGGATGAAAAGTAAATGCAATAACCCACTGGGGCTATGTCTCAAGTAAGGACTCTTAATTGAAAAAGGATTACCTGCAATAACCATTAACAATACGTCCTGATACAACTTTTGACAATAAAGACCATTGTTTAAGATCCCCTGTTATTGGAGCTCCCAATAAAATCACATCCTCAACAATTCCTTCACTTCCTACAAATATTATTGAAAAATTCATTAGTAAGATGATCTTATATAAGGAGGGGATGTCTCTTTCCTAGCCAAGATGTTGAAAGGAGGCGGTATTCGGTTTTTGGTACATTGCAATGTTCAAAAAAGAAACACCATACTTGGAAATTTCAAAGATATGGGGTGGTGCAATTCATGGGAGTCCTTACCAATTACTGGTACTACTTAAATATGGCTTAAAATTTTACAGTACACACTTACTGTTATGATGGGATGATGTTTAAACTGGCTTTTGTAATTTTGTATTGGGTAAACATGAAATCAAATCCATACTAACATTAAAACCTTTGTGGAACTGGCTCTAAGGATTCAGATATACTGAATAAAGTAAATTGAGATTGATACACACGTACAGACTAAATATAAATACAAGGAAGTAGATATTACTCTTCTTACTAACACTATTATGCCGATAGATGAAAAAGTGCCATAAAGAATGTTATATGATAAAATTTACTTTCAAAACTAAACCACATACTTTCATATAAAATATTCATATAATAGAGCTTTTCATCTATTTACAGAGTTGACATGGATTAGATTCATTCGACTAATTATGCCAACAACTCATACTGATTGACTTTTTAGATCACACATGTGCATCGAGCCAATCGAGTTCAGTAAATCTACCCAAATGGACCGAGGCCTGTTGCTAACCACTAAATGTTTAAACCATTTACAGTCCTAAAATGAACCATTAACCTTAAAACGAACGAACCTTAAATCATAGTAATATATTTCTTATTTTCATCAGTTTATCTTATTACGCACATATATATAATAACATATAGGATAGCATAATGATGTTAACAAAAATAACGCGGCATCCTCATAATATCTACTTCCAAAATATAAATGAATAACTTGAATGACATGCATATAATTATGTAAATAACATATATAATTTCAAGAACAAATGCAGACTATGACATAATTATAAATGGAAAACATAACCAACAAAGCTTAACCAAATTCTAAAAATTAATTTCTTTTACTTCATTATAGACCATCAATACTTAATACAGTCAAGCCCGTTTAAGTCGGTTCGGGATTTTGACATATGCACTGACTCTACATCTCATTCAATAAAGACATTTAAGTCATCCATTTAAGTCGGATTTAGTGATAAGTTGTTTCTCATTCCGAATGTTCAGAATCCATTCATTTGTTTGAATTCAAGCTAAAGTACATGGAGTGGAATTGTCATTGCAGATAATTCTAAGTCTGATGGTTTGAATTTACAGACATTTCCAGCTACTATAGATGAACATTGCCACAGTATTACTGACCTTTACGGATCTTAGCAAATATCCACTCAGAGTGAATACAGAAAAAATTGACAATATCTTTTGACGTTTTGCTTATTTACTTATTTCATGCAAAAACCATTGTTCCCATCACATCTGCCTTTATTCTTTTCCACTGTTTCGTAAATTTGTATGAACTGACCCATGTACAGGGGGTCTCAGAAAATGTGTTACCCCTTTGCCTTAAGGTTTCTAATTCATTAAAGGGTAACTGACACTTTTTTATTTCAAAATATGATGTATTCTATAGATCTATACACTCATATTCAACCGTTCTGTTCCAAAATGTTTAGTTTACGCACAATTTGTGATTTTGTAACAAGATTTTGACCTCATTTCGTTGTTTACATCGCTTACTGTTCAGCGTCGGCTAAATCAGCAGGTGCGCGCTGCAACGTCATTACAGGCAGAGCTGAGAAATAGCGTCTATAGAAATGCGTTGAATTTTGAGGAAACTGCGTGTATTTTCTGTTAAATCTCAATGCCAGATTGTTTTACAGCTTTTAAACTGGCCAGGGAGGTAAAAGGATCTATTGTCTATTGCATAAACCTATGCTATGGAGCTATTAAAGTACACTATGCTGAGCTCTCAGCACTGTTACTGCTGCTCCATAGTTCACCTATAGTTCAGCACCACAAGCACAGTGTCTTATAAGCGATCACAGATTTCGATCTCGCTAAAGAATAAATAGATTCATATTCGTTTACTATTTACTATTTTTCATAGTAATTTAAGACTAAGTAGTTTGAAAACTAACACTTCAAAACTCTACAAAAACTTTCATAAATTTCTACAGCCTTTACAACAAATATTCAAAGGAATAATGTTTTTCGATTAAAGTTTCACGCTGCAGAAGAGTTTTGATAGATTACATCACAAATCTTTCACAAACATTATTTCTAAGTTTTAAAATAGGATGGATGAGGAAATATTCTAATTTTGTGACCAAAGCCGCTACCAATACGAGGTATATTTCAAGAATTGAAATTGTTCTTGCGGCTAATTCTGTAAGTTTCATCAGTTCATAAGTCAAAATATTCTTAGATCTAACCATAATCTTACTTACTATCACTAAGTGATAATACAAAACGATGATTTAAACATTCGTGTTCCTTGCTGTCTACTAGAAAATGCCTTGGATTGCTATTCAAATCCTATTTTTGAGCTTAAGTTTGAACAGATATGGTCCGTTCAACATCTAATTATAATCATTAATATGTAGACTTTCAAAATCAAGAGGCATTTTGTCTCAATTCGAATGCCAAATAGGTAAAAAATTAAGTTGAATTGCTCTTGTAGCTTATTTCCTATTCATTTCTATAGACATCATTTGCGAGCCGTCACTTTAGTGACGTAGTTCTATTAATAGACACAGTACCACGCGTTCAGCAGAAGCAATTTATACACTGAACAGGTGCGCGAACATCAAAATCATCAATTCTGACTAGATTGAAAAGATTTTTCCGATTATGAAATCACCTAGTCTTATTGTATACTATAATATATCGTTTAGTGTAAAAAGTAGAAAATCTTTAAAAAAGTGTCAGTTCACTACCACAGATAATGTAACGTACCTCACCAGGATTCGAACCCAATGGCATCATTCAATTGAAATAAATTCGGTATTAGAGGCTGTTAGAGGTACAAATCATCCATCTATGAGTAAAAATTGGAACTAAATTGAAGCAGACAAGCATACAGTACGGCTACACGCCATCAGCGTTATGACACACCACACCAGCGATTGTAGTAAACGCATATATTTGCGACGTAAATATACATCACGCATGGTGAGAGAAGATCATTATTTGCGACGTAAATATACGTCACAAGTGGTAATGAAGAGTTCACTATGATTCTAATTATTATTTTGGGGGGTTAAGTTGGTAGACCTGGATGTTTACTTGAGAATGAAATGTTGAAATGCAAAAAATAAATAATGCATGGCTGAGCACTAGCATTAAAATGGTGTCACACCGAATTTGAGGATTGTTCTGTTGTGTACGTCTATTGTAAAATGACCACCTGCCTGTTGGAAAATTGATTTAAAATCACAAAATCATTGAATTTCACTCCTTGTGACTTTTTCCTGTCTGGAAATGTAAAAACCAAGTAATTCAAAAGACCATCAGCAGGAATCAAGGACTTAGCATCCAGAAAGTAACAGATTTTGAGAAATACTGAATCTGATGTATCAAAATTCAACGTTAAGCTTAACTGTGCATTGGTAAAATGGTGATGATATTGAACAAGTCCCAGAGAAGCTTAATTAGTCACGAGTACCAACAATTTTATCAAGTAGAAATCTGCTTCAGTTGATTTAATTGCCAGGTCTCAAATTGGTTGAAGTTAAAGCGGAACATATCAATAATCGTATATAATGCAATAATCCTTTTTTCTTGTATTGGTTTGATTCCATTTTAAGGACCATTCAAAAACATGGTATGCTCACCCATGCATGACTTATTTCTTGCATTTTAACATTTAATCCTTGAGTAAACATCCAGGTCTACCAACCTTACCCCCAAAAAATCTATTTCAATTATAGTTAATGGATAATTAATTTCTAAGATATGGTAACACATTTTTTGAGACACCCTGTATATCTAATCCATGGGGGAATTTCTAACACAACCTCGTTCATGTCCAACATTGTATCAGTTTAGTGGGCTTGACTGAATATACATACAAATGTAGACAAACCTGGTATGTCACATGTTTACATGAGATGTTTAGGCTGTACCCCCCTCACACTTCACCGATCAGAGTACCACTAGTCATTCGTTTGACAATGCTGTGTTGGTTGACAAACATGCATCATCATTCATCACGAAAACAGCCATGATAGTTTTGGAGCACCAGTGTATTAGATTTTTAAAGTGATTCCTAACACAGCAATAACACGTTTAATGCGATAGCTAACTGACATGCTTTGGTCAAATTGCCAAAAATAACTACGACATTATACCAGTATTAGGGGCCTCTCAAGTTTGACCACCAACATGGTGTCATCACATGACAAAAGCGGTTGGTTGCAAGAGCTCAAAAACTGTGTCATGTTCACACTAACGTTAGTTCGTCCATTCTAATTTGACCAGTACCTGGACTGGAATTGACCAATTAAGAATGCAACAAATCAGCGCTGTGTGCTAATACACCAATTTTCCAAAACAAGCTGTAATCACCCTTGGTCTTAATCAGGAAAGAACCCGTTACAAAAGCATGGACTTTCCGCCAGAGCAAATGTTTGGCACAATTTAGACTGTTTTGAATATCATAGTGTGAACGTGGCTTATAGTGCCTTCCGTTTTTTCATACTTTGAAATATTTGAGAGCAAATGTCTCGTGTAAACATGGGTTTACATACACAAAATCGATAATGGAAAAATCAATAATATCATAATTCATAGCTCAGAAATGAAGAAACTTGACTACAATGAATATTGCTTCGCAGTACCTTCTTCGGAAGTAGAATCTGAGCGGTTTTGTGGTAGAGAATTGAGATTCCGATGAGTACATTCATAGCATGCGATACACATAATTATGAACAGAGTAAAACAGATAGCAAAAAATATCAACCATAAATAAGTTTATAGTTGAATGGTAAAATTTCATGTGTCGGCTGTTGCTTATATCAGCATTTTGAACATGAATCGTAGGATTTTACTATTCCTCATTAATCTTTGTTCAAATTTTATTGTTGAACTCATTGCGCAGTAAAATATCATTCGAAAAAAGAAGTGCATGATTTACCTTTTCTTTTGGCCATTTCGATGAGGCAGGAAAATATCAATCTAGCACCAAGACTGAACCCTATCAATGTCACCGGGCGTTTACCCTGAAAGTAGATAAAATGGCCAAGTGAGAAAAGGTGAGAACTACATAAGACCCCTTAACTTGCCGTAGGCAGCTGCAGTCTACTCACTGGCAAACTGCTGTAGGCGACAGCTCTACCTATCTTAGATAGCTTGCATGGAAAGTTTGATTTCATGTCTCATGCGCTGCGCTGCACATTGAGCCATAGTTATTTATGCATGCCAACTGCCAATACTCGAGAATCCAAACGTGGAAATAATTTTAAATTTTGATATTTTGACCTCAAAAACGCCCCATAAATTTGATATTTTGGGCTTTTGATAAAGATTCTAACATTCAGACTGCAATAAGAAGCATAATAAAGTTATCTATTAGTTTGCCATAGATTCGCTATTCATAAAGGGCACCAAGTTTGTTACTCTTCAGTAGTACAACGTGCGTGGAATAAGTGTTTGACTACAATGACGTCAGCAATTGTGGGTTCTTCACAGCAAACGCACACATGCTGTGTACGGGAAGCTGGCGAAAATAGCTGACTTTAAAGTCTAATTTCTCAGTAATGGCTTTACCAAAATCAAAATTAGTAACACACTTATCATTAACACACATATCACATTTGAAAAATAGGTTTTACTCAATATTCTATTTAGAGGGCACTTGACCTTAAATTTCAATAACATGCAATCACCTGGTACACAAAGGACTTAACACATAAGTTGCCGGCAGGTTAAAGGTTAATCCACATCATCTGGAACCAATGAGATTTATGGGATTTGTGAGAACTCCAGATAAATATCATATTATATATGCATTCATATACGCTATACATTCATTGTAAATAATGTCTGGATTGTATCAAAAATTTGAAAGCCAGTAGAAATGAACCTACTTTTTCATCAGGGGAGTGGTTACACCATCATGACATTAAATGCTGGTCATAATTCGAAATGGCCTCACTGCGCGTCTCAATGAAATTTTTTGTAAATTTTGTCCATATGAAATTATGTTCAATTCATTTTATGCAGTAGTCAATGATAATCCTGTACCCCCTTTCACACATATTCACGTATTCAACGCCGAATTCCAGACAAAAATACGTTTCAAACAATAACAAATTCCTGCCGACTATACTTTTTATGTCGAATTTCTGTCGGAAAAATAAATTTATTGCAAATCTGAATTTATAAGATAACAAGAAAGAAATTCTAAAAATGGGCTGGCTGACATGGATGTACTGAAAGCTTCCTTGGTGGTTTTGTATTTCTGTAGTAGAATTAATCGAACTTTGAACTGGTTACTTTTTAAAGAGCTACGTGATCAGTGTTGTCTAATATCGTTAAATGAAATGTTGCACACAGGGACTGTGGATAGGAATGATTTTATTGTAGACGTGGACCAAGTAAGTACAAGCTTTTGGTTGTTATTTGAAAATTGTGGTGTCTTAAGGAATCTATCATCATGTTGATAATTGCTAGATTACTTATCGGATCGTGTTGAAATAATTTTGCTGTATAGAAAAATTTACAGCTGAAAGAAAATACGTGACTTACTCGAGTGGCTTCAGGTGAAGAGATGCGAACACGAAAATGGATAGGAACCATGATTTTTCTTTTTTAATAATAAAGACATTAAGCAAGAAGAGGTTGCATTTCCTTCAAATGACAATCCACTACGATCGTCCGATAAAGTTTATACTGCCACCATAGACTACCGCCCTCTGGCTCTCTGAAGAGACAGGGAACAAGTCTTCAATTCAATTCAATTCAGAATTCATTTTACAGAAAAACGGTTTTTAAGTTTTAGATAAACTGAAAAATATAAACGTTCATACAGAGATTTTTCAAATGGTCGCTAACACAAGCACTCGATGAAAAGAATAGAAAATTAAAAGAATTTTTAGAAACGTGAAAGTAAAGTTTTATTGTGAAATTTTAATTGTGTCAATAAAGAATGAATTGAATTGCCAGCACGATGCCGTGCATGAATACCAATTTCAAGACTGATCACGCACACTCAACCAATGTTGGTGTGCGCTGCTGAAATAACAAAAACGATTAAACAAAATCATAAAACAAAGAAAACAACAACCGATATCGCCAATATACGAAAGGAACCTAGATTTTATTACTGCATTAAATGTATGTAAATATCAGAGCCCAAGAAAAACCAAGAAGGTTTGCAATCATGCAAGCCCATGATGATTTAATCATTCATATAGGGCATTTCTACGAAAATAGTTGCCATGTTCGGCCCTTAATGACTTGACAGGACTGTGGTCAATCTGGTGTAACACTGTTCAGCTGTCAATTTATATCCATCGATGGTATCATGATCAAGTGAAAACCTGTCAATCATGGGTTTGATGTCGAATCCTGATAGTAAGAAAATGGTAATTATGTCGATCTAGTGTTGTATTCCTGACTAGGGGGATACAGGATTGTCATTGACCACTGCATTACATGAAAACATAGGGCCTTTATGAAATGCATTGCATTGTGGAGAAGGAACTGATTTTACTTCGAAGCATCAATAATGAATAGCCAGATAAAAAGGTTCATATGTATCATTAGGGTGAAACTTCATTGATGGAAGTGCTTACCTGCTGACGAGATAGGAGAACATCAGCGAGCTGTTTACCAGCTTCAATAGAGCGTTCTAGACAAACACTCCATGGATTATCTATCACACCAGCTAACATCATTAACGACGCTGGCCATGCAACTGCCGTCAGAAGACCTTAAATATATACACATGTATGGTTTTTTTTTGTTGCAAATATAGCTTTGATATAAAACTGGGCCAATGTTATGTAATTCAGTTAAACTAGGGGTCCAGGGACAACATACTCAATTGGTGAAATGCTTGAAAATATGATCACTTCAATATCCAATGTCCCAACCTATGACCCATCTTCACCCGCCAAGGGATTCAAACTCACCAAGCTAAAGCCGTTGCCCGAACCACTTGACCTCTCTAGTTGTTGGAGTCATTACTAGCCAACCAGAATCCGGTTGTACCATTCACAGCACAGTGTAACAATTTCCCAATTAAAATGGACCAATCAATAAATGGTTTAGCAAACATGGAAGTATATCGCAAGTCGATATATGACGTCATGCGCAAAAGCGCCAATTATGAAATCACGCAGCGTGAGGCTCGGGGACTGTTGGAAGCGAGTTCGGGAGCGATACAGGCAAGCGAGGATTCCTATGACCTTGAAACTCACCAAATTCATAGATAATGTCAAATTTACAATTTATTGTAAACATGCAGATCTCAGGGCATTAAGTATATAATTAAGTTTCATCTGGTTAATCAACCACGAAAACTTTAATTGTGATGGGACATCCGCTTTAAGAACGAAAAAATGGGCTGTTTTCATTTAAGATCAGGGGTTGCATAGAGTTGACAGGTGGGTCATTTCCACTTCTGAGTATACATCTCAAATTTTCAGAGTAAGTTCCCAAATACCGACTGATCACAAAAACATTGCTTAAGAATGAATATCTCGGGGCAAATTTATTTAAGAAAAGGTTATAATGGTAATATTTGGGGGTCAATTCCACTTCCATGTGTCAACTATGTGTCCACCTAATTTTTACTAACTAGCCTCTAAAACCTTCAAATAGGCTATAATCTTGTAGGGTCACAACAAAGCTACAGTGGGCCTAAATCTGTCTTTTATGTATACGTAGCCAGCAGTTCATTGTAACCCAATTTTCTTAACAATGAAAGTTTTAAGAGGCAAATAAAATTATGCCTACCTGAGAGTACGGTATATTTAAGAGCTTCCTGGGCTGCCATTGACACTGCACAGTTGAACAAGTAATCTATTGCTTGACCCATTTGCAGTAAATATCTACTTTCCCATTTCAGACAATACTGTTCTTTCGAGTTTGCTAATCTCTTCCATGGTAAAGCAAAATCTGTCGAATAGAAAGCAATTCAAATATTCAACTCGTCATATTGCAATTATCACAGGGTACGTTTTCTGTAAACTTGAATCATTTATAGTTTCTTTTTTTACCATTGTTCCATTTCAAAAATGTTTCATATTTTCAATTAGCAGTACAATTTAATGATTTTAAACTAGACCAAAGATCAAGTCTTATGCAGTCTAACCTGATAAGCTCATTTTGTTGGTTCTTAAGTGATCTTATGCAGGTATCAATCTGTTGCCTGGGCTGATTTTGACAGAAAGGATTATTTCCTAAATTCTTATTGAAGATACATTGAATTGATGAAAGAAAATTTAGCTAGAAGATAGCTACATGGACCCACCCCTCAGACATGTGTCACTTTATAGCAATTCCTCCAACACTTCACCAGCGTTCAGAACCTCATTAGAGACATTTAATTGAAAATCATTGAAAAAAAGAACTACAACTGCCAAGCACATTAGTGTATTTTCTCAGCACACTTTCAAACTAGAAAGTATCTTTCTATGTGGTCGGGTAAGCAACAAAAGATAACAGCTTCAGTTCAATCAGAAACATTAAAACAAGGAGCCTATCGGCCTATATAGCTCTGCTGTGTGATTTGAAGAAATAGAAGCTGCATACCAAGGGGTACCCCTTTTGGCCCAATCCAAAAAGGGCGCTGTACTGTAGGTATTGGTCCATAGAACATTCATACCAAATTTGGACTTGATCTGATTAAAACTGTAGGACTAATAGCAATTTGAAGAAACAGAAATTCCACCCCCAGGGGCGCCCCCTGGGGGACAAATCCAAAACAAGAGCCCCAAGGGGCACAATGGCCAGCCTGTCAGATTTGCTTTTTATAAATGATGTAATCTGTGGGTTATATTTATCAATATACACTCCCTGCTCAATATCATTTACATAGTAAAATCGTGTGTTAACACAGACAACAGGAACGAATGTAATATAGAAATACTAAGTTATTGTATTGTTCAACGCCCCCTGGTGGCCATAAAAAAAACCAATGAGCTCGAAACTCACCTCGATCATAGAACATGTCATGAGCTACAACTTTCCAATTGATTATAGTAGCAAAATATGCTTAAGTATCAATTATGATGTGGAAAAACTTTTTTTCCACCTACGAATGAGTACTGATGACCCCAAGATGGCTGCCAAGTGCGTCATAATTGCCTGGTCAAAAATATCCTCTCGGATATAAAAGATCCCTTTCCAAAGAATACCCATTACAAATTGCAATGAAACATGGCGCACCATTAGAAAGCTACAGTACTCAGAATTCAGGACAAAATTGACATTTTTGGGAACAAAAAAGGTCACAGTACGGCCATCTTGAGTCCGATCGACTCAATTTTTCTCATGCCGATGGGCCCTCGGGGGATACAAATATATACGAATGATCAAGGTTATTGATAAAAGTGTCTTCAAAATTTCCCTCGAAAACTTCAAAAATGTGTAAAAAGTGCTGATTTTGGCGAACAACAATGGCTGCCAGTCGGCCATCTTGAATCTGACAGGGCCAGTTTTTGGCCTGAAGATGTGTCAAGGGTAGATACATGTATAAAACAAATATCAAGACATTACCTTGAAGCGTCTTCAAAACTTTGGAACTCTCACGAACTATCTAGATGGTTATCTCTCGACCTCAATAGCTTCAAGACCCATCTCAAAACAACTTTGTTCCATGCAGCATACCATTAACTCTCGGAAAGCGAATTGTATTTAACATTTTTTGGCAGAATAAAATTTGATTGAATTTGCAATTCGGGCACATGGCTAATTAGCATATCAAGGTCATACACCCGATTTGGTAAAACCTTTTTTTCGCGAACCTTGCGCAATTGTCAAGGATGAATTTTCTGTAGAGCAAATAAAAATTCCTCCCAAACACCAAATGAACTAAAGACTTCATAGAAATCGATCTTGAAATACAATTTTAAATCTTAAAATAAAACCCGGAAGTAAAACAGTAGACGATACCGCGGATTCACGTGAACACCTGATTTCTGTAAACGAAATGTTGGTTGTGACAAAATTGTTCAGACGGTTTTAGGTGGTAATAAGTACGGAAACGTAACGACCATGGTCGACTTATTCGATGAAATCAGGCCTATGTGATATCCAAATTTTGACTTTTTTATTCTCCAGACCTCCCTGATATAGAAATAAAAAATTTTGGTGGTACGAAAGTGCAATCACAGCGCCGACGGGGACAGAGCCGTGTCAGAGATCGGCGGAGTGAAAATTGAGGTGGACGAACACGAAGAAGTAGGCTATTGCGCTACTTGAACCACGAAAACTCCTGGCGCGGCCCCGACGCTTTTCGTTGATTAAGTAATACAAATATCATGCAATGGGTTTTCACAATCTACCGCTGGTATTTACCGGACTTCAATATCACTCCAAAATTCAAAGAAACCTCGAAATATCGAACCGGAGCACTTCCGGTAGATATCCGCAGCTGCCCAACCGGGAAACTTATTTGTTTCAATAGATATTGATAGGATCCATCATCTTCACCCGTCAAGGGATTCGAACCCACTAAGCTAAAACCATGCCAGAATCGGGTCGGGCCAATCACAGCGCTTGTAACAAACCACATTAGGCTTCTGTGGAATTTCCCAGTAAATGGGCCAATCAGCGAACACGTAGCGAACGCGGAAGTATTGTCGCGTGTTGATACATGACGTCATGCGCAAAAGCAGAAGCAGTAATGAAATCGCGATAATTCACGTGAACAGCTGCTGATATTTTCAGATAAACCAATCACAGGGAAGACACAACTTCCTGATTGGCTGATAAAAATTGAAATTTTCCCGATTTAACTTTCGTGAAAAATGCAGAAAACATTTTTATGAGACCCTATTTCAAAATTCTGCTCGCTACGATTCCGAGAATGGATTACGCTTAAATACGTGATTTGTTCGAATATGCCCTCACTTGGCAAGCAAAAGAGCCTTTTGTGTGGAAACCATGTCATTTAAATTCGCTCCATTTGTATAGTAATAGGCTCAGCCTACGGCTGGCCTAAAAATGGCTCTGTTACGTTGTGTTCTTATATTTTAGATCGTTTCAATTAATAAATTCTCGATTTTAGATTTCTTTTAATTTGTAAATAGTGGGTTTTTATCTTATCATCTGTTCACCACGTTTGAGTATGGTTATCGTACCTTTAAAGGCCTTGGTCTATAGAACATTGATACCAAATTTGGAATTGATCTGATTAAAACTGTAGGACTAATAGCAATTTGAAGAAACAGAAATTCCACCCCCAGGGGCGCCCCCGGGGGACAAATCCAAAAAAATGGCTCTGTAACGTCGTGTTCTTAAATTTTAAATTGTTTCAATTAATAAATTCTCGATTTTAGATTTCTTTTAATTTGTAAATAGTGGGTTTTTATCTTATCATCTGTTCACCACGTTTGAGTATGGTTATCGTACCTTTAAAGGCCTTGGTCTATAGAATATTGATACCAAATTTGGAATTGATCTGATCAAAACTGTAGGACTAGTAGCGGTTTGAAGAAATAGAAACTCCACCGCCAGGGGCACCCACTGGGGGACGAATGCAAAAAATGGCTCTGTAACTTTATAGGCCTTGGTCCATAGAACATTATTCCAAATTTGGAATTGATCTGATTAAAACTGTAGGACTAGTAGTGATTTGAAGAAATAGAAATTCCACCACCATTGGCGCCCCCTGGGGGACGAATCCAAAAAATGGCTCTGTAACTTTTTAGGCCTTGGTCCATAGAACATTCATGCCAAATTTGGAATTGATCTGATTAAAACTGTATGACTAGTTCACGATTGGTAGAACACTATATCCGTGTTGACGCGATGAGGAGAGAATCCCACAATGATAATAAAAAGTCCGAAAATGAAACTTCGAGATAGTAGTTTATTTCAACGTTTCGACTATATCCTAATAGTCATCTTCAGGAATAATGAGATACTACAGAAATTATGAGATATATATACAATCCAGAGACAAAGAGACTAATTCAAGTAATCAGAGATGATACAAACTAAAGGAAAATTAACGTAGAAACAGTTACACGCTAAAATAGATTAAAGGGAAGCAAACTAAGGGGTGATTATAAACAACAATAGTGAGTATAAATATAAATGAAACTTTAAGTCAGTAGTAAAAAGAAAGACAAACTAGGGGGCACTTAAATTAAAACAAAGGTGAATACAAGTTAAGTCAGAGACGAAATTGATGAGAGAACAAATAACAAATAATCAAAGGGGAAATCAAGTGTTGAGTTTAACCAGTTTACAGAGGAATTTTGATATAAGTTTATTATGGGGTGAAAAACCATTGTTAAGGTTTACAACGTTGTTCGAATTTTCAATAATTAATGCAGATTCCAAAATATGTCTTCTAGTTTTATCGCTGCAAGGGTAAATTAATTCAGCATTAGCAAAATCAAAATTGTGTGAAGTCTGAAAAACATGACTAGCAACTCCGCTTTCAGGTTTTAAGTTTTTTACATCTAATTTATGCTTTTTTATGCATTGATTAAGATTCCGACCTGTTTCTCCTATATATACTTTGTCGCAAACTTTACAAGGTATTTTATAAATTCCACAGTTTAGGGATTCGGTTTTCGGTTTGTTGTTAATCAATATGTTACTAAGTTTATTATTGTATTTAAAGATAAGTTGTTTATTAAGTGACCGAAGAGAAACTTTAGAATTCCCGAGGAAAGGTACATACGATACAATGATAGGCTGTTTATCGGTAGCCAACGTAGGAGTTCTAAGGTTGTTATTTCTAAAATGCGTAGTACGAGCTTTAAGTAGAGCTTTTTTCAATAGGAAATCGGGGTAGGCAAGTTTTTTGAGAGATTGGTTAATATGTTGAATTTCATCGGGTAGAAATGAGGGGTCGCAAATTCTCAAAGCGCGAAGAAATAATCCTTGAGCTAAACCGAGTTAAATATTCGGAGAAGTAAAAGAGAAGTAATGGAGGTAGGATTCAGCGTTGGTAGGTTTCCTATAAACCGCGAATTTCAAAAAGGATCCACAGTTAAAAATCAAAACATCCAGAAAAGGTATTTTACTATTAGATTCCCATTCATACGTAAAAGCCAGAGACGGTAAAGGGAGTTTAAATATATAAGAAAGTTATCAACATTGAAGTCAAAGGGAACCAAAGCCAGAACATCGTCAACATATCTGAGCCAGATTTTAGGGTGAATATCAGTATAAAGAGGCAATATTTCAGATTCAACATGTTCTAGGAATAAATTAGCTAGAATAGGACTAAGAGGATTTCCCATAGCGATACCGAATGTCTGTTCGTAAAAACAATTGTTGAATTCAAAAAGGAGTCCGTCGTACAAATAGAGATAAGGTCGATGATACAATCCGTAGGAATGCCGAAGTTAATGTTAAGTGATGGTAATCTGCGTTTTAAGAAATCAAGAGTAGGTCCAAGAGGAACATTGGTAAAAAGGGAAGTAACATCAAATGATATAAATTTGTCGTTGCCAGGGATAATATTCTTAATACGTTCAAGTAAGTGTTGATTATGGCGAAGGTGCGACGGAGAGAACGAACCGAGCACCGGAGATAACTGTTTTGGCGAGAAATTTAGATAACTGGTATGTAGGAGAATTACAATTGGAGACTATAGGGCGCAGTGGAACATTATCTTTATGAATTTTAGGCAAACCATAGATATATGGTAAAGAGGGAAGACGTGAATGGAACTTATTTAGAGTTTCTTTAGCGGAGGGGAAACGTTTAATAATATCCGAAAGACTTCTGTTGAAATTAGCTTGCATACGAGGAAGAGGATTCGATTTAAGTTTCTTATAAACACCAGGATTATCCAAGAGAGATTGCATTTTAACATTATAATTATCCAGATCTAAAATCACAATCTTGCCACCTTTATCAGCCTTAGATATTTTAATAGTCTTTAATTCCGTAGTTCTTGGAAGGCGAGCCGAAATCGACGAGGTAGATATTCAAAGAGGTTCCTGTTGACTTTAAGTTTCATTTATATTTATACTCACTATTGTTGTTTATAATTACCCCTTAGTTTGCTTCCCTTTAATCTATTTTAGCATGTAACTGTTTCTACGTTAATTTTCCTTTAGTTTGTATCATCTCTGATTACTTGAATTAGTCTCTTTGTCTCTGGATTGTATATATATCTCATAATTTCTGTACTATCTCATTATTCCTGAAGATGACTATTAGGATATAGTCGAAACGTTGAAATAAACTACTATCTCGAAGTTTCATTTTGGGACTTTTTATTATCATTGTGGGATTCTCTCCTGTATGACTAGTAGCGATTTGAAGAAAAAGTTGACAGACGCACGAACAAACGAACGGACGGACGACGACGGCTCACCCCCTAACCCATTAGCTCCGCTGACCTTCGGTCACAGCGGAGCTAATGAATTTGACTGGGCCTAGGCCTCAATCCACACTGAACAGTAAGACAGTGAGGAAGCTTGCCCTATATCTCTGTACACACGATCAGTAACGCTGTCAATCAAACTGTTGGCGCACGGCTAATTGATGAGCCTATTGTTAGCCTATTGTTCGGATTTTTGGGTGCGAGGTATTCACCTCGACAGACATGGATAAAATGAGCCAGACTATAGAATAATATCAAAACTCATATACGTACAAATTACAAAATAAAGTATTTCATGGTCCAAGAAGTAATTTTCATCTTTTATAAAGGTATAAAAGAGGTAACTTCTCTTTCATATTTAGGGTTTCTGCTTCCTGCTGATTATTATTTTAACATATTTTCCACCGAGTTTTGTCACATAAAAATCATCTTCTATTAGATTTGACTACTAACAACCTTGAAACGAAAAATGTTAAACTCTGATAATAATATAACAGTCTCTTTCTGCGCGTAGTTTCTATGGATGTACTGTGCTTCCTATTTTAAACTTGAAGTTACTTACAGATAGCACCGGTGGAAATAGCAATCATCAATCATGGCGTGCATACTGGCGCGAATCTGAAAAGTTTGTGACGTCATTTCATAAATAAATAAAGAAGGAAGGCTCCGAGAATATCCAAATCAATACTTCGAAAAACATCAGCACTTTTTTATTCATTTATTGTACCGGTATGCGTTTTCTTATTTGAATTGAATTGGTCAGGTCCAAAAGGCGGGTCATACTAGTTAGCGTCAGAAATTGTCAGAGTTGGGGATACCTGGTTATCGTCGATATTAAACGGTCTAGAGTCAGTTTATACATCACATACATTACAAATTGGAGGTCCCTTGTACATGTACATCACATCGTGACGCAGTGGCGATGGTTATGTCATAGAAGAACAAAGTCAGTTGAAAATACCTACCCACTGCACCGATAAAGAATGATTGCTAGCCAGAGACCAGTGACAGAAAGTAATGGGGAGTGATGGTACCGTTCGTGATTATGTTTTTATAATGGATTTTGGAGGACAATTTCATATGTGAATTGTAGTCCCCATCTGATCGCTTGACTTGTCAGACTGACTTGTCACTCCTCTACTAATAGTAACACTATAAGGCCTTCCCTCCTGCATAGTTTACCCTATAGGCCAAATTTGTGCTTTGGGCCAAATTCGGTTTTCTTATCCAGTCGACATTGTTCGGAACTAATAATAACCGAATATGCGCTTAAACTGTCACTAGGGAATGGTAAAACCACCGTAGCTTCGTTCTTCTCGATGTTATTTCCCCCAAAACCTGGCTCATTAGTACTTTGCGCGTAGCGCGTAGTAGCACATGTGGGTCAACATATCCATGTTGTGAGTTGACCCCTAGGTGGCACTCTTTCAAAAAACGGAACGTAACGAACTGATTTCGGGTGAAATCTTTGCTCGCATCCCTGAACGACATTCTATCCAGAAAGGCAGAAACCCGTTATCTCTGCTTGCAGCTATATTTTTAATCTTATATTTCCATGTTGTGTGCATGTATTGCATCAAGACAATTTTCGGTATATTTCTGTTTTAATTTTGGATCATTTGGGAGTTGTCCATGATTGATGTATTCTAAGGATATATTTTTCTGGAATTCTGTTTTCATATTAGTAAATAAAGTGTCCATGTAGTTTCTAATTAATTTCTGTTATAAGAAATAGCAACTATTTACCTATATATGATCACCATTTCTAGAAAAAAATCGGTCGAAATGATGATCGGCCATATTACAGGTGAATACATTGTATTTTTGTAAGATTTTGGCAGCATTTTACCCTAATTCCGCATTCACCGGAATGTTATCCCGGCATTCATCAACACTTCATCTACCTAAAACTGCATATTTTATTCACAGGAACCGTCAGGAAAATACAAAAATGTTTTCACCAAGCTGTGGATTTCGTAAGCGCGGTCATTATGGTGCCAAATACGCATGCGTCATCTTAAAACTACCTTTATGGATTGCTTTTAGAATCAACGCGCAGCGCTGCTGTCCAGCGATGTCGAATCCCACACACCCCTGACTGTATGATTGACAGCGTTACTGATCGTACCAGTGTGTAGTACACTGATATAGGGCAAGCTTCCTCCTGTTAGATAATTGCTCGTAGTAAGACTAAGCGAAATGTGTTCATCGAACAGCCGCATTAGTCTAACTCTCTTCATAGTTACTGCTCTACCCGAAATGTAACAGAAGCCCGCACGAGCTACACGCACCCAGGAATGATATCGTCTCATCATAGACCTTAGACGTAGTGCAGGTCAGACACAGAGGTTAACAAGATGATACCCACACGAAGGCGAAGGCGGAATCATTGCGAGCAAGCCACACCAATATGAGTTCACACAACTGAGTTCAATTATATATTACACAATATTGGACCATCTATACAGTGTTTTTTAATGCAAATTAGCATTGTTTAAAATTCATCAGCATAACAATAAGTTCTTTTACTTCAAGATATCCCCGGGTGGTTTCATCATCAATTTTACTTCAAATATTCAAATGCATCTTTTTTCATTAATAGATTATCCTTTATCTAAAGATCATACGGCTTCATTGATTTTGGTTAGCTAAACATATTACTTAAACGAGGGCGCTATCATCATGGCTTCGCAGTAAATATTGCAAACTACGCCGCACATTCATTCTTCAATTTCTTCTTTCAGAAATAAATTCTTTCTTTCTTTCAACGAACTCAGGAAATCGCAACAAATTTCAGACTAACTGAGCAAGTTACAAAGCATATGGCAAACAACAGAGAAAACTGGGAAAATTAAGTAAAAATTGAACCACTGTAACATCGTGGTCGGTGAAAAAAGGATTGCCAAGACTTCTACAACCAATGGTGAATAAAAAGATTAAAACCCACTATCTACAGATTAAAAGAATTTAAAATCAAGAATTTATTGATTCGAACAATCTAAAATATATAATGAACACGACGTTTCGATCTCACCCTAGAGATCATCGTCAGGTGCAAATAAATTCTTGATTTTAAATTCTCTTAATCTGTAGATAGGCCTAGTGGGTTTTAATCTTTTTATCCGTTCACCACGTTTGAGTGTGGTTATCGTACTAAATGGTGAATGTTTGAAGCTGCAGATTGATAGCCGCTTCAGATTATGTAGTCGAGATTATGCAACGTCTCTCACCTCCTTCATTTTTACTAAGCCAACCAGATATGGCGACTGTTAAATGCAACTGACTGCTTTCCGCTATAGGCATGAATTCAAAGTGTTCAATAGCACCAACACGTTTTTTCATTTTATATCCAGTTAGTCCGGCACCAGCGACACCAAATATAGAACCAATAATTGCGATACCAGCCGTAGTTCCTAAGGCAGCAGCACCAGCGCCCCCTATAATTGCACCAGCCCCCGCTGCGACTAGCGGAGCGGCTAATCCACCTGTTAAGCCTATCAGTGTTCCACCACCGATAGTCGCAAGACCAATCATGAAGTAACGTTTTCGTTTGCGTTTTGATTCTGCTTTTTTCTTTTCTTTTAATTCCTCCCTAGAATATAAATAGAACCATTTCAATTTCTCGTAAAATTAAGATAAAACCATTTATTGAATGGTATGGTATAAGATTTACTCTAGCAAGGGTTCAATCACAGAGCTAACAGGATTGTTGCAACTACATTTAATCCATCTTAGTTCGAATGCGATAATAATCAATAATATCACCAAAACCCATAGGCTTTTAGGACTATATACTATACACTTTCGATGAGAAAACAACTTCTCTACTGCAAAAACTGTACCTTGTAAATGGGAACAAGTATTTTGGACAGAGTAGACGCATGGACGGGTGTATGCAATGACTGCCCCTTCGGCCAAGCGGTAAAAAGTGTTGATTTTGACCAAGAATGGCCATAAGTAGGCTACTTTGATTGATAACAAAATCATGTCAAAGCTGTAAACCCTAGAGCAGGAACAAGGTCCAAATTGCCTGTTTCACACATAAATATAGCTGTGGCAGCCATCTTGGTATGACCTACATTAGTCAAAAACATTAGAGCACATCCTCCCACCACATAAAGCCATCCAAAAATAATGATCTGTTTGCCGTAACCCAACTGACCCGACTTAAAATGTATCGAATGAAAACATTTTTCTGGTATTCATTGAAATAAATCTTATTTTTAACAAAAAATTGGCCGACCTACCAACAAACTGCCAATGTATGCACTATGTATGTTAAGTGTGCAATGTGTGGCCTAGTTTTAAGTTTTCCAGGAAACTACCAATGTTCCAATATGTTGCCAATCATTCTAGTAACTATTTTAAAGCCGGTAATGTTTTAGTGCATATATATTCAATGTATAGTTCCATTTTGAACACACAGATGATGCTCCTGATGAAGTTAGAATTTTAAGTTATTCATGAAATCTAGGCTATTAGACAAATTTCTTCTATGCAAAACGCTACTCTTTGATATTTCATGTAAAAAGATGACAAAATTGTTTTTTGCCCTAAAATTTAGCGAAAAAAAAAGAATTTCTTCCTACCTACCGACTCACCCTGAAGTCGGTGTCACTGCAAACAGACAATCTATTTAGGGTGGTCTAAGTAGAATGGGGAAATATTCATTGAAATTCTGCTCATTTTCTAACATACTTCCGAATGCCTAAGAGCTTTGAAATTCAAATAATTGTGTTAATTGTGGATGACCAAAATTTACAACTCACTCTGACATTGTGTGGTCTTCTTCAGTCAAATGTTCAACTACGCTTTCTTCATAGTCTTCAACTTTGTCAAGATTGACGTGAAGCAAAAATGCAATGTGTCGAATTAGGAAACGCATTCGAGCATCATAGCAACCTAAATAATATTTGAATCAAAGTAAACAATAGGCAAATATTTGAATATTGATAAGTGGTTTAAACATTTGAATCTGGAATGTCAGGTTGTGAATTTGTGCAGTGCTGAAGGTGAGTGGTTAGCGCATATGACTGAAACTCATGCGGGTATCGATGTGCTGCATGAACCAATTCCCATTAAGACATTCACCAGTATTGTGTGATCACTTTCTGAAAGTGTAGTGATGAAATGACTTCTGGTTTAACCAGACCATTATTAGTTCATATCCAATTAAAGATAGATGGACACATGCGAAGCCTGGATGTAAAATATTGGAAGAAGTGTGTTGGTTCCGTTGTAGGTAAAAATCCTAGGGAAATATCCCCTGGGTAGAAATCCCCTCGGTAAAAATCCCCAAATAAATAAAGTAGGTAAAAATCCCCATTTGGTGATTTTCAAGAACATTTAAAAGCAAAATGTTTCTCTGCTTTTATTCATTTGCAATGATACTGAAATATGTTTGAACTGCGCAATGAAATCTTTCGTTGGGATAAATTCGTAAGCAAACTCGTAGAATAAAATAAATTGTTAGAATTAATAAGAATAATGAACTTTGTATTTGTAATATCTTAAAAGTCGAACTGGAATATTTTTGAACTGCGTACTCATGTTAAATTGTGGTATATTTGAGCAGTGCGATGCCATGAATTATAAGCAATAATGAACTTTTATTAAGGTAGTGGCACACGAGCGTATTTTTTCGCCCGATTGCGGCGAATTTATCAATCACCCGAAAAATGCGATCGCCCGCAAATTCGCTCGTCTGCCCGCACTCAGCGAATTTTGCCGAGCGATTCATTTTTATCAACCAATAGGATGCATTATTGATATCATGTGATTCGTTAACTCTCTTCCACTAAGTGCCAGTCGCTGACCGAATTTTGGTTGAATCGCTACGTGTTCCCGCTCGCATCGGGCGTATAAATTAGTCGGCGCATTCGCTGGCGAATTTAATCGTCGCGATCAGGCGAAAAAATATGCTCGTGTGTCCCTCCCTACCTTTAGAAATTTTTTCGATTCAAGCTAGTGTAATATAATTGAAATGTGCGATGAACCCTTTCATTAACTGCAATAACTAGTATGGTACTTATTTAGTATCCATGAACTGTTAATTTGTAGTATGTATTAATTCAAATAGTATATACTATAGTTTGTATGCTCATGGTATACTTATGGTGTTCTACAGTAAAATATGAATAAATTGGATATATGTATCAATATGAATTAATTAAACTTAAGATTGTATCAACTTACACTAAATTCAGAAGGAGGGGTTTTTTACCTACTTTGAAGAATTGGGGATTTTTAGCGAGGGGATTTTTACCGCTAACCATTGGTTCAGGGTTCAGATTACAGATTCATACTTGTATGAATTAAACTGGCCAAGCATTAACATGTATTTCTTCGTACCACGAGTCACTTCAAACCCAATCATTGTACCCAATCATTGTGCACGGTTTCAACTGCATCAGATTTCAAAGTATTTTTACCTATCCGGCATGTTAGTGTTACTTGTAAACAAAAATTCACACAGTCTCCACGCATCCTATTAAAACAATTTACTAGTAATCAAGCAAATTACCATCTTTTAAAGAGAATCCGATCAAATCCTTCACCAGTAACATTGGATTTTTATCAAGAGAGGACTCGGTCATTAATGATTTTACAAAGGGTTCACTTGTATGTCCACCGTGTCCTTCCATTATAGCTACAGCAGACGCTTCTACCTAGATTAAAAACATGATACAATAAATTATGTCTAATTTAGATACCAGTAAGCATTCCAGAGAAACAGGTCTAATTGTTTTGATGACATGATATATCTTTTACAACACTAAATGTCACTGATAATTGTTGTAAATATTTCATCAATATTCTATATTCCTTTAATGTTTAAATGTTTATGTGTAATTGATTTTCGATTCTTGACACTGTTTGTCTGTGTCTTATGTGTTAATTGTTGTTTGTCTCTCTAATGTGTTAATTGTTGTTTGTCTCTCTATCTCATGTCACTAATAGTCACCTTTGTTTGTACATCAATTTCCATGTCTCCGCCTGTCTGGTACCTCAATGTATATAAATAGTATAAAAATAAAGCAAGTCCAGTTTCGGTATTCCAAACTGATACTCGTTACTCGTTTACTCGTTACTCTTTCACTTTATTCCGGATTTCCGACGTCGACCATTCTTCGAGAATAGGACCGAAAATAACTAGCTAAATATCTATGAAGTTTCATCATTCATAATCATCAAATCATTTTAAATCAATTTGCCCTTTCCACAGTGACAATGTTCAACTGCACAGAATTGGTATCATTACCCCCAATTAATAGAAAATTATTGCAATTATACAACGGTATGATTAGGATTCCCCAAGAAGCCTTGAGTGTGCACAACATGCCGATATTGGGAGATGTATGTTATGATTTGAAAAATGACAATGATATAAAATAATTGCCCATGGGCCGAGAGGTTTACCACAGCCTTCTGAGATATGAGATGCTTGACGAAGTTCAAATTATATCAGCTTACGATATAGGGATGCAATTTGTAAGGTACGAGTAGATTCGGTCCCGATTAGAGAAATGCTCCAAATCGCGAACCGAAGACAGAGCCGCGGTACCGCACCAGCCACTTTACCGACAATTCCGTCAGTAAGGGCTAAGACCGATTCCATTGCGCATTAGGCGAAATCGAGACGCAGCCGAAGCCAGAGCCGAAGGATATCAGAGCGTCATGACGAAGTGCAAGTAAAACGCTGTGCTTCCCACACGATGCCCATGAATATACGGGATTGATTTTAGATGCAAAATATTTTCAAATTAATATTTCTATTCATACAATTATAGATTTAGAATACAAGTTTGGCAAGGAAAATGTGTTACTAAACAGTCTATCGACGGGACTCCGTAGCAGGTGCGCATAGCTCTGATAGGTTGTTGCAATGCAGAGGGAACCCCTTTAATGAGGAATCTCGGTCAAAACATCATAAATGTAGATCATCGAATGTTTATGCCATAAAATTGGAAAAATCAGCCGTCTCCGAGGAATCGATAGCTACGATCCCAGTTCTTTGCATGCGGCGAGGCGCTCATGGTATGAACCGTGTTGCTCATAAAAATCGGCACCACTTTTGGCATAAAAAAACGTACCACCAACTAGGGGTCCAGGGACACCATGCCCACTTGGGAAGTGGTTTCAAATGCTCAACAATTTAACTATTTCAATATTCCATGCCCCCTGGTGACCATATGCATAACCCAATGACCTTGAAACTCACCACAATTGTAGAACATGTCATGAACTACAAACTTACAATTGATCGTGGCAACAAAATATGCTTAGGTACCAATATAATAAGGAAATACTAAGTTAATTTAATATTCAACGCCCCCTGGTGACCATATTGAGTAACTAATGTCCTTAAAACTCATCACAATCATAGAACACGTTATGAGCTACAACTTTGAAATTGATTCTGGTTACAAGATATGCATAGCTACAAATATAATATAGATATACTAAGTTATTGTATCATTCAACGCCCCCTGGTGGCCATTTTCAAAAACCAATGACCTTGAAAATCACCAAAATCATAGAAAATGTTATGAGCTACAACTTTCTAATTGATTGTGGTAACAAAATATGCTTAGGTATCGATATAATGTGGACAAACTTTTTCCCACCTACGAATGAGTACTGATGACACAAGATGGCCACCAATTGCATCATAATTGGCTTATCAAAAATACCTGTCTCAGGTATAAAACATCCCTTTCCAAAGAATACCCATCACAAATTGCAATGAGAAATGGCAAACCAGTAGGAAGCGACAGGACTCAGAATTCGGGCCAAAATTGACAAGGACGGCTATCTTGAGTCCGATCGACCCAAATCTTGTTATGCTGATGGACCCTTGGGGGATTCAAATATATATGAAAGATTGAGGTAATTGATCAAAGCGTTTTCAAAATTTCCCTAAAAAAGTTCAAAAATGTGTAAAAAGTGCTGATTTTGGCGAACAACAATGGCTGCCAGTCAGCCATCTTGAATCTGACAGGGCCAGTTTTTGGGTTGAAGATGTGTCTAGGGTAGATACACGTGTAACCCAAATATCAAGATATTACATTGAAGTGTCTTCCAAACTTTCCACAATAACTGGATTCCGTCTACGGACGGACGACGGACGAAAAGTGAACGCAATAGCCCGCTACGACTTAAGTGGGCTAAAAAGCAGACGCACTCGCTCATAAGTAAACCAACAAGAGCCCCAAGAGCACTATGGCCAGCCTGTCAGCTTTTCATAAAATGGCAAATGATGATGCATTTTGTGGGTTAAATTTGTCAAAATACACTCCCAGCTCAGAGTCAATATCTAATAATTCACACAATACAATCATAGAATACAAAAGTATCACAGACAGCGACTGGATCTGGCAGGAACAAATACCTCAGATAAAACTTTTCCCTTGGTCTTATTGATTTTAATGCGGAATAGAATTAAATTTTTTTAAATTTGCTCAATAAAACAAAATTGAATTGGATTCGATATTTTTATTTGTTCAATAAAGTAAAATTGAATTGGATTTATCATTTTTTTTGCGGAATAAAATTTGATTGAATGTGTAGTTTGAGCGCATGGCTAACTAGCATATCAAGGTTATCTATCCGATTTAAGAAAAAGCTATTTTACCCGGACTTTGCACAATGGTCAATATTTTCCGTAGTGCTAATAAAAATATTCCTCCCAAAAACCTAATCAACTAAGCTTTCACAGAAATCGATCTTGAAATACAATTTTAGGGCTTAAACTAAAACCCAGAAGTAAAACGGTAGACGATACCACCGTTTCACGTGAACACCTGCTGATTTCTGCGGCTAAGCCAATCATAGAGGAGCCTTTGCTTTCTGATTAGCTTTTCAAAACCAATATTTTTGCGATCACATATTCGCAATAAAGCTCATATAAATTTAACGAGGCCCTCTTTCAAAATTCAGCTTCGCAGAGTTTGGAGAATGGATAATGCTTCAATGAATGATTTGTATCAATATATGCTCAGTTGCACAGTAAAAGAGCCTATGCTCTGGAAACCATGTCATTTAAATTCGCTCCTTTTGTATAGCAATAGGCTCAGCCTACGGCTTGCCTAAAAATGTCTTGGGAAAGGGTAGAAAATTTGAGAATTATTTTACTTTTTTATGTCTCAGGTACGTGTGACCATATAGGCCTATTTGAATACTTGCCAAAAGTGCCAAAATATGTAAAAAGAAAAAACCCAAATACTTAATGAAATTTTAACTGAACTTTAACTGAAATTATTATTAATGAGCCATACCTGGCTTGGTAATTGTAAATGCTGAATCAGCTTCTTGATGACATCTTTATTGAATGGTCTGAAACGATATAGACAAGTTATAGACCTATAGAAGATAAAATTCATTTCTTATGCCAACAGAACAAGGTAACAATGTAACAATCAGTAAGATTGAATAAATTTTACAGTTTGAAACACTGGATTCATCATGACCCTCCAATACTGGTGATGCAAATAACAATCAGTAGCCTGGAACAACTCCTACCTTCCATAGGCACTTACCATTACTGGTGCAGTGTGACGTCTTGGCGATTATTGTGGTCTGAAGGGGATCTTTTCATCAATGTTAGTTTTTCTCTTATGTTTTGCTTACAAAGGCTTGCGAAGACGCTTTCTTCAATTGTATCCCGCAGAAATTTTTGTTTGGGTATCAATTGGTAACTAGGGGTCCAGGGACACCATGCCCACTTGGGAAGTGGTTTCAAATGCTCGATCTACAATTTGAATATTCAAGGCCCCCTGGTGACCATATACAACAAGCAATGACCTTGAAACTCACCACATTCATAGAACATGTCAGCAGCTACAATTTTGCAACTGGTTGTGATAGCAATATATGCCTCCGTACCAATATAATATGGAAATATTAGGTTATTCTACTAATCAACGCCCCCTGGTGACCATATAAAATAACTATTGACCATGAAACTCACCACAATCATAGACCCTGTTATGAGCTACAACTTTGTAATTGATGTTGGTGACAAAATATGAATAGGTACTAATATAATATCAAAATACTATGTTATTGTATTATTCAATGCCCCTGGTGGCCATGTACAACAAGAGGACTTTAAAGTCCCGGGGTTCGAAGAAGCAAAGTCTGATGTACAAATTATAAATCACATAAAAGAAAGGCAAATTACGAAAAAGAAATTGATATTCCATTAGAGAAGTTTGCTTAAAAATTCAATTTGTTTGCCGTTTGCATTGCGCACGTGGTAATGTTATTATTTACATCTGACGTCATCGATAAAATGAGGCGCGCAGCTGAGCCTGCCTGTCAATCAACATAATTGGTTTACACTAAAAATGCGCTTACTTGAAAAACTATGTCATGTATAAATCAAGAATTTTCGGCACAATTTCCGATGCTAAATACCTTACTTTAAAGGTTTATTTGGTGTAAATCGGATCACAAATATTTCTAATATTTTGTTCTTAACTTTTGAAGTGGAAGCCGGTGTCGGCATCAACGTGTGTATTGCCGTACGTACGGGTACTGGCGCTTTAACAGGCTCAGCATTGATGGTGTATTAATGCGCGAGTAGATGTAATGATTTGTTTTAACCAACCGCTAAATCGTTATTCATTACGCATGATTTTAGAAAATGATACTATTCAGAGTATTTGAATATATCTATCATGATAATTATAATATTCTTAAGACAAGCGAATTACGTATGTAGACCTATTTCATTGAGGCGTATCACTCAATCTGAAAAAAAAATCTTCCGATCCTGTCACATGACTTTATGACTGCAACTTGACGATAGCTTAGGTTCTCATTCTTCAGACCTTGAAACTCACCACAATCATAGACCATGTCATGAGCTACAACTTTGTTAAGGTATCAATATAATGTGGAAAAACCTTTTATCACCTACGATTGAGTACTGATGACACCAAGATGGCCGCCAATTGTGTGATAATTGGTTGATCAAAAATACCTGTCTTATTTATTGAACCGGGATGAAAACAGTAGCGTTTAAAAAACGCACTGAAAGGGTTAAGGGGGGTTATGGAGACCTCCCCCAAGAAAATTTTGAAATTTCAAGGAGTTTTTGGCGCATCTGAGGCCCATTTTCCAATGACAAAATAAGACTGCTGCCACGCGGATGATCGTTCGTGGTTCATGTCTTGAGTACATGAAAAGGATGGCTCCGACGATATCCATATCACTAGAACATGTTCATAATACTTAAATGAACTTGTCAATAAATAAGAGTCGCAAGAGGAGCCCCTATCTATAACTTTCCAATCTATCACTCAAGCCAAGTGTATTGCGCCGGAATCTAAATATAGATTTCCCGCTATTGCATGTATATATATCATTGATCTGCACAGTGGTTCTAGACAACAGCGGTGCTTCACAATGATGTTGTAAAAAACGTTTTCAGAGATCGTAGCACCAGTTTTATGAGATGCTTTTACGGTCTGTTCTTTGTACGCTATGATCTAACATCAACTTTTCCCCAAGAACCTAACCCCCTATCATTTTCTCAACGAATCCACATCGATCTCAAGAATGATAAAAATTGACCTCCAACGTGGAAAGCCGCGGATCCGCGGAAGATTTTCATCCCTGTATTGAAGATCCCTTTCCATAGAATTATAGCCACCACAAATTTCAATGAAAAATGGCAAACCAGTAGGAAGTTAAGGGACTTTACATTGACATTTTTGGGCACATAAAAGGTCACAGGACGGCCATCTTGAGTCCGATCGACCCAATTTTTCTTAAACTGATGGGGCCATGGGGGATACAAATACCTATGAAAGATCAAGATAATTGATCAAAGCGTCTTCAAAATTTCCCTTGAAAACTTGAAATATGTGTAAAAAGTGCTGATTTTGGCGAACAACAATGGCTGGCAGTCGGCCATCTTGAATCTGACAGGGCCAGTTTGTGGGCTGAATGTGTGTCTAGGGTAGATCCATTTGTAACCCAAATATAAAAAAGACATTACATTGAAGCGTCTTCAAAACTTCCAAAAATAAATGGATTCCGTCTATAGACGAATGGACGGACAACGGACGAAAAGTGAACGCAAGTCCCAAGTGGGCTAATAGAAACTTATAAAAACGTGGTTTTTTTCTGACTCGGTTGACTACATGTATACTGTACAGGCTAATAGCAATATGTGAAGAAACAATGTGACAAAATACATGCAATTCACTGGTATTCATAGTAAATAAGGACTTTTTATTAATATAAAACACTCTTTATTTGATATTTTGTTGACCTATCGAAGTATTAGCATGATATATATATATATATCGGCGATGCGCCCTTTTAGGTCAGGCGCCATATTCATAAACAACTTAACTTAAGTACCAAAATATCAACTTCCCCAAGTCCCCTACCTAAAATGGGATTCATAAAACTACTCAGTAGCCCACTTAGACAGGTTGACCGTTTAAGTTTGAGTGCACCACTTATCTTTCTTCAAGAGATATTTCCAGGTAACCATGTCATATTTCCTGTTGATATGCGCCTGTTGTAAACTCATTGTTCATTGACCATGGCCATTCAAATGTGCAAATAACAGAGCAGCCCCTGATGTGTCTAGAATCTAAGACTTGATTTGAGTGGTGCTCTTGAGTTAAGCATCTTTATGAATTAGGCTTATTTTAAGTAAGTACCCCACTCCAACTTAACATGCATTTTAGGTGCCCCACTTTGACTTAAGTTATTGTATGAATACGGCCTCAGGAATATATCCATCCAATGAGCTGAACCTGGGCTGAAAATCAGCTCATTTGCCAGAAAATATAATTATGAGTATGGGTCCGACAACAGATAACATTGTAGTAGGCCCTACACGATGAGGGAGTAAGCCCTACACGATGAGGGCCATTCTTAGATTATGTTTCATGCTGGGGAGGGAGGGATCACAAACTTTCATACAAATTTGTACAGGGGATGGGCAATTGGTAATTCATACAGGTTGTTTTAACACATATCAAATAAACCAATTTTCCAAACGTACAATCTCGTGTAATGAGTCATCTCTTGGGAATTCCCAAACGAGGCCACCCACCTTTCACAGCATGAGATACGAGGTCGCAAGGGGCTAGAACTCAGCAATTTTGCGCGTAGGCTACATAATTAACCAACAGCCCTTTGCTGGACTAATTGAAGGAAGAGAGACAAACCTGTGTTCTGGTTCATTGAACAGTTGATGCATGCAGACAGCACATAACGCTATGTAACCATATTGACCAGCGTCGGTTAATACCAGCGCCGACCTCAAATCAATGCTCAAGTCGGATAACTCAGATGTATCAGAACCTGAAATAGTATGTATCGTAAATTAAAACCATAATAGGCCTAGATTACATTTTTTGCAACTAGACCGGCCCTTTTCTTTAGGGATATTGATTTAAATCATGTTGTGATAGTTTATTATTCATTATTGCCCCCATGCCGTGCGGTCCTGATTGTCCCAGGCATTCGTCCCTGCTATGTTTATTTTACATAAACCTCCACAGTAATTAATCATTATTGTACAGGACCCGGTTCCACAGTTGTGAGTTAGAGTTAACTCTGAGTTAAAGTTAGTTCATTTTCAATTAGCTAACTCAGAGTCAAATCTTAACTCAGAACTGTGGAACTGGACCCTGTATATCAAGAGCTGTCCCCAATGTAAACCTGATAATCTCTACCCTGGAGAGTTTCTTTTAAGAGTTTGAATAGGACTGATGATTTCATTGGCGTTCTCTCTGAGGGTGAGAGGTGGTATAACAAGAGCATTTTACATACACAACTGATACCAAATGAACAGTGCACAAGGATCAAATTCTTAGCCAAAAGAGATGGTATAGCGAAGCTACAAATCATTTGTAATTCTTGTACCTATCTTTTCTCCATTTCACATATCTCTAATGTTTAAATGTCTATATATAATTTCTCTTTGTTCCTTGAGACAGTTTGTCTGTGTCTTTATGTGATAATAAGGGTTTTCTGTTACTTCACAGAAAACCCTATTGAGATTCGCGTGTTTCTTATTACCATTATTTTATGTCACACTATTTTCACTAAAAGAACATAGGCTTTGTTACCTTGCGACTGTTGCCGATACAATCCGTATGATATCCTACAGCTCACTTCGATCTACAAATACTCTGTTCGTATTTTGATAAATCAACGTAACAAAAGTACTGTTGGGCTGAAAACATCGAAAATTGGGTCCCATTCAAATGAGGCGACATGTTTTTCTGAGTTGCTCCACAGGAGTCTGCTCGTCACTTCGATTATCAATTCAAGTGTAAATAAACAAATTTATTGCCGCAAGACTTTACATTCAGCTGCGGTTTTCAAACAGTAATTTTTAACAGTTGCCCATTTTCCTCAAAATCATATTACCAATACACAGGAAATTTACTGCTCTAGATTTTAAAAGCACTGTCGAGCCGTAAACATGGACGAATCAACATGTTTCTTCATTGTCGTTCCGGGGATCAGCTGTGAGTTCCTCCTCATCATGACAATCAAATCAAGTACAAATAAATTTATTACTACCAGTGATTTGGCCGCGGGCTTCAAACAGTTAGTTTAACAATACCTAATTTTCTTTACCAAATTTAGCGCGCATTTACTAGGATAAATCATTAGAGTACCGGGGAGTCATAGGCCTAAACTAAACATGTCGAAGAGATGTAGCGGAGAAAAGCTGTTGTGTCGAAGAGGTATCAAAATAAAAGAATATATTACTTCATTCGGCAGCGGGCTTCAACCATTTATCAACAAAATTCTGATGATACTAAATGGTCTTTTGTTATAATGAGTAATCTTTATTCAAACAAAATAATCTTCTCACTCGAACACAAGGGTATAATCTGAACCTGGGTTTTCTTTGTATCCAATATCCATATCATGCCTTTTAGGTTGAAGCCCATCTTCTATGTTTCTGACCATGTACGGACGGAGCACAGCTTGTTTAGGTTGTTTTACTTGGTCTGGTACATTTTGGAATGCTGTGTATATCATTAATAACGACAGTGAAGAGAAGATGACTTAGGATACTACCTTGCGTAACTCCCTTAGTTAGACTGACTTATTCCAAGATGAGGCTTTCCGTTGATTTTGGCCACCTCTTTTCGTTCAGATATAACTGCTGAGCCATCTGAGCTGATTCTGTTTCCCAATAGCTTGTTTATGAATGGCTGATGTTGTACCTTATTAAATGCTTTCTGTCGAAATCCATAAAGACTAGTTAAGGCCTAACAGTCGATTCTCCAGAGTCAAATAAGACATCTGGTCCAGTCGTTGATGGCTTCAAGTAGGTATAATTGACTGTTTGGTGACCTTCCTTTTATAAAACTGTGTTGACTGTTGAACAGGATTTTAAGACTATGTAGAAAACCGTTATCGCTACTTAGCAGCTATATTTATTGTCTTGTCACTACTTGTAACCTTTGTTTGTACATCAATTTCCATGTCTCCACCTGTCTGTTTCTAAATGTTTTTAAATAGTTTGTCCGTAAAATAAAATACAGTCCAGTTTTGGTATTCCAAGCTGCTTGTTAACTCGTTAATCTTTTGCTCTGTTCTGGATTTCCGACGTCGACCATTCTTTGAGAATAGGATCTAAATTAACTTAAAGTTATCTAAGTTAAAAAGGTCCCCAAGTTGACATGCTAAAAATACGGAATCTATGATGTGTGGTCATTATCTATCTTCCCGATCATGGATCAAACAACATAATTCACTTAGGAACCTGAAAAGTGACCTGAACAGCGTAAATTCAAAGTAAGGGTTTCCAAGAAACTAATAAAGAAGCATCAATACCGCAGGATATGTTTAAAAGCACACGCTGTTCTCTAACCCATAATTTATTAATCTGTCCCTTCAAGTCGTAGGCCTATATGGGCTAGTGATAATTCCAATAACCGATCTGCGGTACAAAATGGCGGCTCACGTGCTCGCGTGTTCGAATCTTACTTAGAATTAGAAAAGTACAGCGGAATTGCACATGCGGAGAATCGCGGATCGGTTATTGGAAGTAACGTCAACCGCCTATATGAGAATGTGCAGATCATTCTGCCTTGGCAGGAAGTCGAGCCTGATCGTATCGCTAGATTTGGCCACGGCACAGAACCCTGCCACATTAGACCAGATCATACTTAAGCAGGGCCCGTGAAAGAATGGCCATTTCTCGAAATTTCATTTCGTATTTCATAATTTTGTCATTTGGTACTTTAGAAGGAGCCTTTTAAACCTCAGTATGCTTCCCCTTCCGGGAAGCCAGTAAAACATATACAGAATATACGCACCCCATTCCCCGAAGGGGGTCACTTTCCGTTAGATTATTTTGTCGGGACTCGAAACCCTATTGTATTTGAACGTTTCCTGGTGGTAGTAAACATCTACCAGGTGCTCCGGTAGATTTTGTGAGTGAATTTTATGAACTTTCGACAAGCCAAAATGGCACCGATTTGGAGACTAATAGTCAGTGAAGCTGTAGATGATATTCAATTGAATTCCACCGGCGAGAATGGCTCTGACATGGAATGAGGAGAGGGATAATCTGTTTATGAAGGTATTGATGAATATGGATAGCAATAAATTTTGGTTCAGTAGGTCTAAGTATACCTTAGGCCTCATGACCTTAATACATAAACGATAAGCAATTAGGATTTCATTTCTAGTAAATAGCGCAAAAATTGTTTCTCAATCTTTACATAGACTTATTCTGAAGAAGTGGAGAATACAATTGACTGATTTCATCATCATCATCTCTGCAGTCTGAGATGACCAGGGGTCATTCAGATCAAACGTTACCACTCCCCCCCCAATACGATATTGTTCACGGTCGAGTTCTATGTTTCCATACCATATTTTTCTATATATATATATATATATATATATATATATATATATATATATATATATATATATATATATATATATATATATATATATATATATATTTCTATATGGAATATAGCTCTATTTTGAGGATTACTATTTTTCCATCTGCTATTCCAGAAATTTTGCAGTTATTGATATTTTCATAAATACCGGTCATATTTCTTTATTTGAGTGGATTATCAGAGGAATAACCCCGATATGAGGAAGAATTTTTCTGATGGTTCCTATTATTTTATGTTAACCCCAGAAAGAAGCTTTCAGGAAATATTTACTTGAAAGAAATTGGTGAAGAAATGAGGAATTTGGAGCACTTTGAAAGTCCGAACTGAGCACAGGCACTCACGCAGCGCAAAATCAACAAAAAGCGTGACGAGACACTCTGCAATCGACAATCTGGCATTAAAAGGCGCGCGATTCGCCGACTCAGTCATCTCTCAACCATTGTGGGGTCACGTCCAAGATCTAAATGGTCAAGTTTCATCGTGTTTGCACTGCGGGGTGTGGCGCCGCATGGGTGCGTTATTAGTCATCCGGAGGGAATCAAATTAGAAAATATCAATTCTGGTGTGCAAAAGTTGATAAAAAGGGCACAATATTATAGCTTACATACGATGAAAACTTTGTGTAGGGCACCTATCCATTTAATTTTTTATGACGTGGCACCTAGGCCTAGTGTCCATAGAAAGTAAAGAAAAAGTGCATTTGTACGATAAAATTCATCTTTTGCTTTCATTGCTTTCATTTTAGTGTTGGAAAGTAAAAAACTGCCTGTTCTGGTGCGGAAACTAATTTGCGTCCATTATCAGAAACTGTTGATTTGTTGTTAAATGATACCGAGTGTTCAGGTATGAAGGGCATGAAAGTACAATAACATTTTTCAAAAGTATAAATCATTGAAAATATTTGAAAGTATTTCAACTATTCTAAAAGTTAAGAGAGTGAAGGTCATCATAGAAACCATGTTCATTGATTTTCAGTGCCGGTGCCAGATCCATCTGCAGTATACCTGGATGAAAATGCTAATTTAGTAGACTCATCCTCCGACAACGCTGAATCTCAGTCAACCGTTACAAATAACTTAGGTATGTCGACTTTCCTCCGATATTAGAATAATTTATAGGATGATTGCTTGTATTTCAAAATAAAATCATTGAATATTTAAAAGTTTTTCTATTACGGTATACAAGCAGAGAGTGAAGTTCCTCATAGAAACCATGTTGACTGATTTTCAGTGCCGGTCCCGGATCCTTTTGCAGTAAATCTGGATGAAATTGCTGATTTAGTAGACCCTTCCTCCGACAACGCTGAATCTCAGTCAACCGTTACAAATAACTTAGGTATGTTCTTTATGTCGACTTTCCTCTGATAATAGAGTGCTTGATAGGATGATGATTGACAATCGAAATGTGACCAAACTTATTGAGGTATTTGTTTTACATTTCAGAACCACTTCCATGTGTACGTAAACTAGATGCCAAACGCTATGATTTTGGGGAAATTATAGCAGAAAATATTGACGTCAGTAATCTGGACAACACCGAACATTGTACATATTTACAAGAACACTATGTACCGCCAAAAGACTTTGACAACTACAGTTTTCAAATCCTCAAAAGCGGGTAATCTGAAAAAAAGCTATATTTTCGTCGTGGTCCTGTTCTGAGGGGGGATTTTGTAAGTGCTGTGTATTTTTCCGTAAATGTAATAACAATTTAGAGACTAGAGCAATTAGTTAGCAAGCCCTTCACCCATTATAAGAAAGCAAAGGGCAAAGATTATGGCATCCTCGATTGTCATGACTCAGCAGAATTCCACAAAGAGGCTTTGTCTTGAGCCCATGATGCATTAGAAAGTTTGAACAGACCATGGCAGCAAATTGATTATTTAGTCAACCAACAACGACAAGAACTGTTTGAAAAGAATCTACACATACTGAATTGCATAGTTGAAGCAGTTCTCTATTGCGGTCGACAAAATTTGGCATTACGAGGTCATTGTGATGACTGGACATTCTTAAATCTAATGGACTTGCCATCAAGTATTTACGTGGCCAATCATACGATGGTGCCTCTGCAATGTCTTCAGCTGTGAGAGGAGTACATGGCTTAATTAAAGCAATACCCCGCACTGTATGTGCATTGTGGAAGCCATAGACTGAATTTGGCTATTGCAGCTGCTTGTAGATTACCAGCTATTAGGAACATGATTGATTCAGTTAATGAAACTTAACTATTCTTCAGCAATTCACCAAAGCATCAGAAGTTTCTGGAAGATATTCTGCCTAAACTGAAGTGGGAAGGTAAAAAACAAAAGCTCATGGGTCTCTGTAAAACCCGTTGGGTGGAACGCCACGCTTGCTATGAAACTTGCTAGCAACTTGTTTTGACGCTATGTTGTTTCCATCGGTGTATGAAGATTTATATGCAGGTGAAGTTTGGTCATGGGATTTAGAAACAAAAGTCAAAGCTCAAGGTCTACTGGCTACACTCAAGTCATTTCAGTTTATTGTTTGTTTGAAAACTGTGAAGGAATGCCTCGAACCGATAAAACCTATAGCGTCAATTCTGCAACTCGGTGATCTTGACTGTTACGAAGCATCTCTTTTGATAGATGACGTTATGAAAGAGCTTAACCACATTCGGACCAACATAACGATACAATTCAAAAAGTGGTTTGATGAAGCCTCAGTGTTCATCTCCTGAAAAGTTTCAGAAATGCTGTTTCCATCCCGTTTATAGATCACGTCACAAACGAAATGGACTCTCGATTTTTCGAGGATTGTCGGAAGCTGTATGCCTTGTTTGAATTAATCCCAAAGCTAGTAGTCAAATGTGAAGTAGATGATCTCGCAAAAAGACTTCTGGTGTGAAGATCTTCCCTCACCCAAGCAGTTAGTCACTGAACTGCACCATTGGATTAGGTTGTGGTCTGATAGAATTGTTTGGGGAATTTCAGGTTGCCAGAAGCCGTTCACTGAAAGAGTAAAAGATTTTTGTGGTGAAAGGAAAAGTTCAAAATGAACACTGTACCACAGAACATGATAAAATCTTGGGCATGTAACAGAGCCATATTTCCAAACATTCACATACTGCTTTCAATTGGCTGCGTCATCCCAGTTGGCAGTGCTTCAGCAGAACGTTCGTCGTATGAAAACCTTCCTACGCAGTACCATGAATGAGGATAGACTTTCATCGTTGGCATTGATGCATTTGCATCATTCAATCCGTATTGATATTGCCCAAATTGTTAGTACATTTATCACTACAGAAAAAAAGCGCCGTATTAACTGTGGTTCTGTATTGTATTCAGTTTAAACATACCTGTATAAGATGTGTATTCTATGTTGTAAATCAAGTATATAGGCAACGCAACCCCTTGGGTACGGGCATGAATAAGAGATAAGCTTGTGAAACTGAAGATTTTCATTGACAATCGTATCCATTGAGGATACATCTTTTCATGAGAGGCTTGTAAAAATTTGTACCTACATAATTTATGACCTTAAGACTTTATTTTGTAAGAAATGCTGTAATAGTTTAACTTAGTTTTTAAAATTTGAAAATTCTATCAGAGGAAAGGAAATGCAATAAAACCTGACAAATTATTGTGCAATTACGAGAGTAGAGTATAAATATAAAGATGATGTGTATGAAACTCAAATTTTATGTGCTTGTTTTTTCCCTATCTGTGGCACCTTCCTGGACCCTAAGGTTACAAAATGCAGTCTAAATATTGACTTCTTTTTCTCCTAGAATGGACCCTTTGAAATGCAGGAAAACACATTTAAGAACACCAAATTTCTTGGTGTCTTGGTGTGAACTGGTACCTAGAAAGTGACGAATTTGGTTTCAGCATGTCAGCCACCGATAAACCACCAACCCAGCGAGGTATACTTTCCTTGACTAGCTCATTCTTCGATGCTCTCGGCTTGTTGTCACCATGCATTATGTCGGCTAAAATAATTCTATAAGAGATATGTCGTTTAGGCCTAGATTGGGGCATAGAAGCATCGGGTGAATTGCTCCAAGGATGGCGACGCTGGCAGATGGGAATACCAGATTTACTGCAAGTCAGCGTTCCACGTTATGTAAAATCAAAAGACTTTGGGTCTATTGTCAGCAAACAGTTGCATCACTTCTCCGATGCAAGCAAAATGGGTTATGGTATAGCTACATATCTACGTCTGATAACAGAAAAGGGAGAAATTCACTGTAGCTTGATACTAGGGAGGTCACGTGTGGTGCGGCTGCGAAAAATAACTATGCCAAGATTAGAGCTTACTGCAACCTTAATATCAGTAAAAAATTGACAGAATGTTGATACAAGAATTGGAAATGAAGACAGAGCTATTTCTGGACAGATAGTATGACTGTACTCCGATATATCAATAATGAAGCTACAAGATTCAAGACATTTGTGGCAAATAGGATAACTCTCATCAGAGATGGTTCAAATATTGAAAACTGGAAATATGTAAAGACAGAATTGAGTATGCATCAAGAGTTCTTGATTTGCAAAATGAATCCGAGAGAGCTATGTGGTTCAATGGTCCCAAATTTTTATGGAAAGATGAAGCAGAATGGCCAAAGCAAAACAAAATCAAAATTCGGCCGACAGAGGATTCTGAATTAAAGAAGGTAATATCAAGTGCGGCAGTTACTTCACCTACATCAATCGTTGACCAGTTGGCAGCAGGCACGTCATGCTGGAATAAATTACAACGGCTTGCTGGACGATTGCTACTGGTTAAGAAATTTCTGAAATGGAAAATAGAACGAGAACAAAAGGGACTTTTATCCAAACCGGATAAAACTGAAGATTTTACAAGTCTGGACAAACAGACTTTGGATGAAGCAACAGATTTCATACTCGTTGAAGAAACAATACAGAAACAATCATTCCCAGTCGGGTATGCAGCCATCAAGAATGGTAAACCCCTCACTAAGACAAGCGTTATGAGGAAATTATTCGACGTGGAAACGTAAAGAAGATGCGATCTGACAATGGCACCAATTTGGTTGGGGCTCAAAGAGAACTGAAGGAGGAAATAGATAAATTGCCCATTGGGAAAGTGTGGTTTACCTCGAAAGCTAGAATTTGTTTGGAATATAGGCATTGCTTGAAAAATCGTTTTTATTCGTGACTTCAAAGTTCCACAAGTTTATATTGTATTTTATCTTTCTTAAAGAATTATTTTGTAGTCAAATAAGACCAAAGATATACATTTGTTTACGGTCCACGTCCAAAATTTTGTAGGGTACAGGTAGGCGTGGCAGGGAATCTACTTTATATTTTCAAAAAATTATGTTTCACAATATGAAAAAATATTCAAATAAGGCCATCCCAAAATAATTGTCTGTTTGCCGCAACACCGACTTAACTTTTCAGGATGAGTCGGTAGGTAGGTAGAATTTTTTTTTTTGTAAAATATTTGGGCAAAAAAAAACAAATTTTTCACCTTTGGGCTTTTTTACATGGAGACAATATCGCAAAAATCATCTATGTTGTGCACGGGAAATTTGTCTAATTTAGCGTAGATTTCAAGAATTATTCTAAAATTATAACTTCGTCCAGAGCGTCATCTCTGTGTTAAAAATGAAACAGTACATTGAATAAGTGCGCGCCTTTACGTTACCAACTTTAATAAAGTCAGCTATAGTCAGAATGAATGGCAGCTTATTGGAACACTGCCAGTTTCCTGGAAACTCCATGTCAAGGCATGTTTTTTCACGATGCACACTTGAATTCAAACATATGTAGCTCATAGTCGGCAGTATAGTCTGTTGGCCGTTTTTATCAAAAATAAAATTTATTTCAATGAATCACAGAAAAAAGTTTTCACTCCGTACTTTTGAAGTCGGGTTTGTCGGGTTACGGCAAACAGACCATTATTTGGGGATGGCCTAAAATTCATATGATGTCACATATCAGAGGGTGGCTGAATATTGGGTCTATATATTTACCTCTTCCAATGTTGGCCACGGAAGCTAAAATACCGGTACAGAAGAAATCGGCCATTAGATCGTTTTAAATCCTGGAATTTACCACTACAATATTCAGACCTCGACGGACCTTATAGTTTACTGCTTAGTATTTTCAGGTTACAAGAATTAACAATTTATTACAAATTCTATCGAACAGAAAACACAGCGCTCATCTTCTGCTACGATTATTCAGCCTATTTTCATGTCAAACGTGCACGCGTTACAGCATCACCCTTAGTAGTGTACTGTAGAAACTTTTGTTTGTGTGTGTGTGTGTGTGTGTGTGTGGTGTAGCACTCCACGTGCATGTGGAGGCCTCGTGTAAGTGAATATTCCCTTACACCTCAATGTCAATCAAAACAATCACTGGGTATTAAAATGATAAAACGATACCTATGGCAGATGAGTGAAATAATTACATCCTCACCAGCAATGAGAATTTGAAATCGGCACGTATACAGCACCTAGTCCAATGAAACGTACGCCATTCTATGGCTTTCCCATAATTATTTTAGTAGCGCTGACAAAGGTAAACCAAAAACTGGAACGTGTCGAAAAATTAAGAAAATCTCGCTCATATTGGAATTGATTAGAAATTCAATCCACCAGCTGCATCACATTATGGTGGTGTATGGGAAAGCATGATACTGCGAAGTAGAAGCGATCATAAACAGCAGACCACTGACCAAGGTGTCAAGTGATCCGTTCGACTGGAAACCGTTATCACCAAATGACTTACTACTTTTGAAATTGGACAGCAATTTACCACCAGGTATAATCAACAAAGATTACAACTATGCTTAGGACGATGGAGACATGTACAATATCTGACTGATATATTCTGGAAACGCTGGATTAGAGAGTATTTGCCTCTACTTCAACAAAGACAAAAATGGCAACAGCCAGAGCACAATCCAGCGGTAGGGGACATCGTTCTCATTGTGGATGATGGTCCAAGAAGTGCATGGCTGTTGGGAAAGGTCATAAGTGACAAGAATGGATTGGTCAAAAGCTGTGAAGTAAAGACTGAAATGTCTGTTCTGCATAGAGCAATACATAAACTCTGCACCATCTTGAAGATGGATTGATTAATTAGTTATTTCGCAGAGAGTCGAAATAAAGGGGGTGGGATGTTGACTGTCAAAAAGATGTTTTTATAATAAATTGTGTTTTTTGAGAAATGTGTAGTATTAGTGTTATTTAAGAGATATTTAGTTTATTTCATATATTGGAATTTAACTTTGTTGTAATCACTGAGCACTGAAATGACATTTCTGTGGTTGAGTTCCTGTTGGATAAGTCCTGTTAATGTCTTTTCTCTGAATAAGCAGTAGTCATACAGAGAAATCCTGATGTATTATCCTATCTCAGGGGAAATTGGTGATTTTTTACCCTGGAACAGGGAAACGCCACACAGCAGGGCAAGAGGGAGTAAGTTCTGCTGAGTTCCCGCACCTCCCAGCTTCAGAAGACTGAACCAATGACAAATTTAGTAGGGAATCATCAGTTAGGTGAATATGGATACCTATGAAGATGGGTCACGGACTCTTCAGTGTCCAGTAGACACTGTAGCAGTTACTTCCATCATGAGCGTTAAGTGTAATAAGGAGCTTAGTTCATATGTGTATCCCTTGTCGGATGTTTGAGCAGTTAATCTCTGCTAGTCACAAGCTTATGCCCGTAATTGGTCAGGCTGAAGCTGAGTTTGTATTGTTTCAACAACCGATGTCGTGATATTTCGTTGTGGCAGATGTCAATGAGGTAAATCTTGGTATGGCTTTCCTTTCTTATTTTGAGTGTGAAGATATTCCCCAAGAGACCTTATATCGTGTTCAAGAATGGTCAGATATTTCACTCCCGTAGATTCAACGAAGACTCAGACGATGACCTGGTTGCAGCGTCGTCCAGGACGGTGATTCCTGCTCGTAGTGAAATGATCATTTCCACATTGGCCATTGATCTGTTGGTTAATAGCAAATGGGGTGTAGTCGAAGCGTGTCCTTCGAGACATGTCAGCAGTGATCTCCTTGTTGGAAAGTGTGTGATAGACACCGAAGGCATGAGTTTTCCTGTATGATTGTTGGATTCTTCCGAACATCCTATCACCGTATATCAAGGATGGGTTCTAGGTATACTTGCTCCTGTTAAGAGTTGTGCAGTTTGTGCCTTTGAGAAGTTGTGAGGGCTGCGGTTCCCAGGATAGAGCCAAAATCCGAAAGGTCAGACTTGACTGAGTATGCTGATACATTTGTACAAGCAGATATGGACCTAGGTTGTGCGAAAGGTGTGAAGCACACTATAGACACTGGCAATGCTCATCCTGTCAGGCAGAGACCTCGTAGGTTACCTCTTGCCGAGCAGGAGGTTGCCGACAAGCACCTCAAGGATATGCTAGAGAAAGGAGCAGTCGAGCCGTTTTGTAGCCCTTGGGCCAGTCCTATCCTGCTGGTGACTAAGAAGGATGGGCCAATGCGGTATTGAATTGATTATCGTCGTTTGAACGAAGTGACCGTTAAATATGCTTATCCTGTACCTCGCTTCGACGACTCTTTGCAATCCTTGTATGGCACCAAGAACTTCTGCATCATGGACATGGCCAGCAGTAATTGGCAGGTAGAAATGGATGACGATGCAAAAGAAAAGTTGGAGTTTGTCGTCCGCGGTGGTTTCTTCCAGTTTCGTAAGATGCCGTTTGGCCAGGGTAATGCCAGCTCCACCTTCGAGCGGCAGATGGAGAACATGTTATCCTGCCTCCAATATGAAATATGTCTCCTATGTTCTATGTGGGAATGTGGCCATGTTGGTAGTAGCCGATTACTTCACCAAGTGGGTGGAGGCCTTCCCTATTCCCAATAACGAGGCGTCAACCGTTGCCGATTTGTTGACACAGGAGTTCTTCGCCCGACTATGTATTCTGGAGTTTCTGCACTCGGATCAAGGGAGCAACTTTATGTCGAAGTTGTTTAGAGAAGTGTGCAAGTTGCTGGCGATTCAGCAAACTCGCACTACAGCTTACCACTTACAGTCTGACGGTCTCGTAGAAAGGTTTCATCGTACCCTGTTGTCGGAGTTAATGCTCGTAGTTGAATCAAGCCAGGATGACTGGGACCTCGAGTTACCCTTTGTTACGATGGCTTATAGAGTCTCACGACACGATGCATCTGGATTTACCCCAAACTTCCTTATGTTTGGTCGAGAAGTCCATATACCTTTGGACCTGCAGTCAGGTCGACCATTGCTTCCACTCCAGGAGAAAAATTTGCATGCTAAGGAGCTTCGAGAGCGATTGCTTTTGGCTTATGAGAGAGTGAGGATGCACATGAAGTGTCATATAGTGTACAGGAAAAGACAGTACAATAGGAAATGTAATGGTTCGTCATACAAGACAGGGGACGAGGTCTGGCTCCACTCACCAGCAGTTACTGAAGGAAAATCACCAAAGTTGTGAAGGCATTGGGTCAGGCCATGTAGGGTCCTAGACGTATTGAGCGAGGTTATTTACCGTATATCCTTGCCAAATGGGACAGTCAAAGTCGTTTACTTCAATCGGTTGAAGCCGCACTGTAAAGGCGTTAGGGCAGAGGATGGTAGGGATTTGCCTCGTTTGGGAAATTCCCCTCGAGAAGAAGTTGAATAGGCGAGTACGTCACCCTCAGAGGTACAGTGCATGGGCCGAATAAATGGACAGCTCCACTGTAGTAGTTATAGCGTGTCATAAGTAGTGTGTTGTGTTATCGTTATGCAAGTTATGTTATCGTTTTAGGCACATATGTTACGCATGCCAGGAGGAATTTTCCTCGAAAGAGGGTCTGTGGTTGCATAAGACGAAAAGATTTGTTCGACGAAGACGGTCCTTCAGTTCGAAAGAACGTAGAAGTCGGAGCAAAGACTCCAGACGAGAGCGCGAAAGTCGTGGTCGCAGACACAAGCGAAGCTGGAGGCGGTGAAGTTCTTTGTCTTCATTGTCCTCACTAGAGATTTTAAGCCCGTCTCCGAAGAGGTAGAAGGTCGGCCCTGACAGCCACCCGAGGTTCCAGTGAAAAATAAATCTGGTCCCGCTCCCGTTTAGGGTAAAGTCGTCACCAAGGAAGCGCCCACGAAAGAATCGACTGTACATGATACTGTTAATAATCACCTAGAGGACGTGATTGCAGAAGTGGTTAAGTCGTAAGAAGGGGCGGGTCAAGGTACCCGTACTGCCATCCCAGTTTCTTCCGAAGCCCTGCATTCTGGACGTCCCTCAGGCTCTGGTCAAGAAACCCGCACCAGCCAAGAAGACTACTACCGTGACGCGGACCGTCATCATTTTGAAGATTGACAAGTCCGTCCAGACTGATGCCCAGTTTGGCACCGTGCACTTCCAAGACGGCGCTACGTTCGATTACTGCCAGGAATGTGAATTCTGCGAAAGGGCGTTGGAGAAATTTTAGATACTTGAACTCTATGTAGATATTGCGCGATCTCTTGAATAAAAGTTAAAATTTGTATTTGAAAATTTTGTTGTCTTCCTTTTCGACCGGTAAAGGTCTTGAGGGGGGTTTGTAACATTTTGGGTGTCCGTAGTGCTTCAGTTTGTGTCGGTATCTAGTTATACAGTGAGCCTCGCTGGCATAATTTGAGTTGCCTTTGAAGTCACGAGATATCGAGATAATGTACATGCGAATTGTGGCATTCTTGACCATTCCCCTGGTGTTTCAGGTCGGATTTGGGGGTGTTGATTTGTGGAGTTTAGTATCATCTAGTATCAAGTTGCGCTGGACCGCATGCCACGTGCGAGTTGTTTATGAATGTGACGTCACCCTGTCAATCATTCCCGTGTCCTCCTTTGTCACGTTTCAGATAAGCACTGTTTTCCTTTTGTAATCAAATTGGAATCTGATATTTTCCGAATGGATAGTTGTGAATATTAAATAGTTTTGAGGTACACTGGAACATTGGTGAAGAAATCTGAAGTTATAGTTTGCTATATTCAACACCCCCTGGTGACCATATACAAAAACCAATGACCTTGAAACTCACCACAATAATAAAACATGTCAGCAGCTACGATTTTGTAATTGATTGTGATCACAAAATATGCCCCCTGGTGACCATATTCAAAACCCAATAACCTTGTAAGTCACCATAATCATAGAACATATCATGAACTACAACTTTGCAATTGATCATGGTAACAAAATATGCCTAGGTACCAATATAATAAGGAAATACTAAGTTATTCAACTATTCAACGCCCCCTGGTGACCATATAGAATAACTAACCACAATCATAGATGATGTCATGAGCTACAACTTTGCAATTGAAGATATTGTATTATTCAACGCCCCCTGGTGGCCATATACAAAAACCCAAATGAACTTGAAACTCACCACAATCATAGAACACGTTAGTTATAAGCTACAACTTTCCAATTCATTGTTGTAACAAAATATGATTAGGTATCAATATAATGTGGAAAAACTTTTTCCCACCTACGAATGAGTACTAATGACACCAAGATGGCCGCCAATTGCGTCATAATTGGCTGATCAACAATACCTGTCTCAGGTATAAAACATCCTTTTCAAAAGAATACCCATTAGCAATTGCAATGAGAAATGGCAAACCAGTAGGAAGCTACAGGACTCAATATTCGGGCCAAAATTAACATTTTTGGGCACTTATGAGGTCCTAGGACGACCAAATAGATCAAGGTAATTGATCAAGGCGTCTTCAAAATTTCCCTCAAAAAGTTCAAAAATGTGTAAAAAGTGCTGATTTCGGCGAACAACAATGGCTGCCGGTCACCCATCTTGATTCTGATAGGGCCAGTTTTTGGGCTGAAGATGTGTCTAGGGTAGATACATGTATAAACCAAATATCAAGACATTACCTTGAAGCATCTTCAAAACTTCCCAAAATAACTGGATTCGGATGGACGAAAAGTGAACGCAATAGCCCGCTGGGACTAAAGTACCAAGTTAGCTAAAACGCGACACTTCGGCAATCTCACATTAAAAGGCGCGCGATTCGCCAGCTCAGACAGTCATCTCTCGATCGTCGTGTGTTCGCCCTGCGGGCTGTGGCGCCGCATAGGCGCGTTATTAGTTAGGGCCTGTTTATGTTATATGTACGCGTCGTAAGTTGAGTCGGCCTTTCCTTTGTGCCTATAGTGAAACAAGTCCCCTATACGTTTCTGAGGGAGATAGGTGTCTCTAAGTCGTTTGTTTTAATGTTCAACGTCCTATGATATTAATGTGGCAAGACACGAGGAGGGTAAGACGTATCGCTCGGACGGTAGTGCGTATACCCGGCTGCATATAGTAGTAGGCCTACCAGTATGTGTCTGGTCGCGTAGTTTGTTCAGGGTAGCGGGTCGACCGAAGTTGATGATTGTATAGTCCAGGTTGTTGCCATGCACACGTCGTACATAAGTAGCGTTTTTGTGGAAGGAAATGACCTCGTTAAACAGTGTGGATTAAATATATGTTCCCGTTACGTTTTGTATGTAGAACCTTGAGTCGCATGCGTCGCAAAAGTTTTGGTGTATGATAATTAAGTCTGTGTATATAAAGTCATAAGTTGTTCCCTTCTTTCTCACTGATACGCCCCCGTTGAGCTGATTTGAGCCTCACAGTTTAGTGTCAACGAAGATAGAGCTTAGCCACCGGTAGTGGAAGAATACGTCAGAGAACAGTTAAAATTGATTACCCTCTTATTACGTACAGTGTATTTCTAATGAAAATAAAGTGTATATCGATTCATTATCCTTTAAACATGTTGCCATTTAGGTCGATTATGGTTGTTTGTGGCTATTTGTATGTGCGAGTACCCCTGGATTGTGATTGAGCAGGCGTGCTGCAGACTCAGCAGTAGAGGATCATCGAATAAGGCCCCGAGGCCCTTCGATCTACGATGCAGCATTCATCGGCTTTGTATCCTGTGGCAATGGACGTGCTGTCACGCCAGCAGGACGGATGAGTGTTGAGGCCCGAGTCTCTTATAGAATGAGATAGGGCGATTTCAGGGTCTGGAGTAGGTGCGCGCCGGTTACCGCGTATCATGTTCGGGTTGAATGGCCAAAAACCCTAGGGGTGATGCTGTGTGTGGTAACTTTTCTCAACTCAAGCTGTGAGAGTTCCGGGAGCTGCACACCTGAGTGTAGTCGGGGATTTTCGCATTTCTTTAAAGCCACTTCAGTCTTCGAAATATTGAGCACTATCTTTTTCCTGTGGAGGTAAAACTACCCCATCTTAAAGATACTCACCATAGTTATGTGGATGCAGAAGGTCTCTTGTAACATCACCTTTATTGACTAAAGCATTTACTTTACCCAATTGTGTACAATACAGATTTTTATTCCCGGAGTTGAGATACATAGACTCTTTGTTATCCGTAAAAGAGGAGAGGATTCATTCGTAAAAGGAGAGGAGAAATTCGCAAGAGAAGAGGATTCATCAGTATAACTCCAGTGATCGTCCAGAAAACAAGAACTCACCATTCATATAATTACATAGATATACATTTTAGATATCACGTTAGTGCCTTTTATGAATGAGTTGTTTCAACTATTATAATGGGTACATTTACATTCAAACTAGGCAAAATGCTAGAGTGCGTTAAACGTTACAGAACCAATACAGGGTTCATAGCCTCCAGGCCAGGCTTCATTTCAGGCCATTTGAAAAGCAAAGTTCAGGCCATTTTGAGGATGAAAAACTCTAATTGACAGAATAAATAATCGAACTGTCTGAAACACACCGCTGTATCCAATCTTAGGCTAATGTCAACGCGGTAAATACACAATGAATCGCAAGAGACGAGAAAAATATAAATCCTGCAATCACGAGATCGAAAAAGTTTTAAAATATCGAAACTATCAAAATCTATTAAGAACCTAAATTTTCGGTTATATACTAAAAACCATTTTCATAATCAGTGAGTTTTGTGTTGTAAATGGCGCTCGCGCTATATGAGAACGTCTGGTAGAATCGTTAAATAAAGTTGACTGTAAGTGTTCATCAAGATCTCGCGTTGTTGATTTTATGTAGTTGGAAGGACCCTCTACAAGTTTGAGGTAAGTTGATGGTGTTTTATGGGGTGCAATAGACGCTCAAAGCCTTGTGCCTCAAAATGAGGGACGAAAATTAACCTTATATGAGCACTTTGGCCCTAGACGTTGTTTGTAGAACGACAGCTAGGTACTAGACTATCTAGTAGAGGGTAAAAGTGCAGATCCGCACCTCTCCGCGTAAACGATTCAATCAATTACATTAAATATCATTGTTTCAGATTCAAAATGTCATCAGACAGCAATTCAGTACATTACCATTGGCTAATTTTAAGATATCTTCACTAGAGAGAGTAGAAAGATTTTAGCCTGGATTACAGGCACTTGAATATGGGCTTTGATAATGGATAAATATTTAATAATTCACCAGCGATATGTTATTCCTGACTTTGATAATCCGCCATGTTTTCTAATGAATTTACCCATGATGCAACGCGCGCGCGTCGTTTAACTATACTATAGGCCTACAGAAAGGCTGGAAACGCTCCTTTCTCTGTAATGCTTAAATCTACCCGCAATTATCGGGACAGCCGAACACTGCCGAGAATTGCCGAAGTACGTCCCAAGGTGTCAATTTTAATTCTGAAATATAAGGAGCGCCTATAATTTCAATTGTAGATGATTTTTTGGAAATATTGACACTGTTTTAGCTCCGTTAAAGATTTTAACTGGCAACAAGATTGATTTTTGAAAATTCGCGATGCCTCTTCGGGATTGCTGTGACGTCATCTGTCCCGATAATTGCGGGTAGATTTAAGCATTAATACGGAGATAGGAGCGTTTACTGCCTTTCTGTATAGTATAGTTAAACGAGGGGTGCGCATTGGATCATGGGTAAAACAGTTACATCATGGATGATTAAGATGGCAACCCCGGTTGTGTTTTATCGTAGATTACGGTAAATTTTATCATTTTTATTTTACCGCACCAACAAAAAGGTCAAAGCCCATATTCAAGTGCCTGTGCCTGGATCTTGTCATTCAGCAGATTGCGTCAGTCACGAGAGGTGCAGATCTGCACTTTTACCTGAAAAAGTCGGTCACATAAACGTGACAGGTATCAGTTGCGTTAGAAGACGGATGTAAGCTCAAATCAAAGCAGTCAATAAATATTTTTCGATTGATTTGAATTGAATGTGGAGCTCGATGTAAAAAAAAAGCGGAAAGAAAAAACGTCATGAATTTTTTCCCATTCGGTTAAAGGGATAATTAAAATAGAGTCGTTTGTTACCTGCAACCGATGCAGTTTCTCCGTTTTGATCCGAATCAGCATTTCGGTCAACAGGACACTGATTTTCTTCATAGTGTACATCACTACTGTCAGCCATAACTTCCACATAAGTTACGACGCGAAAACGGGCTGGCTCCGAGAATATCTAAGTCGGAGCATCCATTTGTCGTCCTAACTGGGGAACGCCGTAAATATTCTCAGTCCGTGTAGTGGAGACACTGCAGAAACATGGGAACCGGTGTCGCCCAAATATATATAATAACAATCCAAAACCCAAACCAAAAAGGGGAGTTGATTAAATCTAAAAAGCAAGCCCAAAGAAGCAATATTTAGACACATATCTATAAGCCCTCGGACACTCCTCGGACAGGATATCGCTCAAAGAAAGAATAATAGAATCCACATCGAACTGAGATCGTACCATCTAAAAGGAGTAGAGTAAACCATGACCGAAGCCGACAACGGACACTACGAAGTACGAGGCCCGCGGCTATAGAATTGAAAACACAGGACGCATGAAACAACAAATTGAAACTCTAGACAATCTAACTTTATTACCAGCGTAAACAATAGGTTTCAGGCGCTTAAATCCTTTGCAAATCGGCTTATTCAAGGATAACCAGCCAAACAAGAACAAAAGAAAATACTAAAATCGGAGTAGTCAAAAGGCTCGCATAAAACTGCAAATGTAAGGGATTTAATGTCCCGCGTCCCACACGAACGGAGTATCATGCGTTGAGCTCGACTATTAACTCTACACAGCCAAGGAAAATGCGCTAAATAAAATCGCCGAAACCGATTAGAAAACCGAAATAATAGACGAACTCCTTGACCGATAAATCTCGCAATAGTGGGACTAACGTAGTATATCGAAATACACTTTGAATATGGCGAACCAACAACCCTGACCTATCGAGTTTTCTCTGCCCCAAAATTCATTTATTCATTATCACTCTTCATTTCAAACAAAACGATTCTTCCATTTATTTTCTCACACACTGCGGACTCCGCGGCACACAGCCCTCCTAGTCCGGTCCATGAGCCTCCAGCCCGCACGCAGTAGGCAACAGGAAACAGTCCTGCAAAGGCGCACAGTCTCCGTCCACATACAGTGGACTCCGGGGCACACAGCCATCTAGCCCGCACATAAAGGCAAGGACACACAGTCCTGCAAGGCACACAGCCTCTTGTCTACACACTGTGGACAGCCACCCACAGTGGCCTCAACATTTTGTCCAAACACATCAGTAAGGGAAAATTGGGTGGTTTGAAACCAGAAGTATGAGGCTAGGTAGGTTTTTGGGTAAAAATGTTGGGTAAAATATATTTGGTAATTTTTTTCTATATAAATGATGAATGATAATACACTTGAAACTCGTGATAGATTTTGTCATTTTTGTCTAAGATTAAAGATAATAAATGACTTTAAAGGAAAGAGATGAAAAAAATTAAGTGTAACCTATGTAGAGATGAAATATTTGATGTGAAAAGATGTGTTAGGTTGTGGTGAATTAAAAAATTATTCAGAATTTCATAAAAGAAAAGGAACAATTGATGGTTTAGTATGTAAATGTAAAAGATGTTCCCTTGAATTGCAAAAAGATCATAGAAAAAGGAGAAAAGAATATAAAAAATATCTAGAGTTTAGAAGAAAAAAAATAACTAGGGGTCCAGGGAAACCATGCCCACTTGGGAAGTGGTTTCAAATTCTCAACAATCTAACTATTTCAATATTCAACGCCCCCTGGTATACCATATAAGTAATTAGAAAAGTGGGGTTTCAGATCAGAGGGCGAGAGGGCGAGACACCACTCATCACCACAAGTAATTTTTTTCCCTAATAAATGGGGGAGAATGAACACCAACTAGAAAACAATAATGTCAATAAAAATCAATATTATTGTCAATATTGTAAAAAATACATCGATACATCTCATAAAACACGACATGAAAAAACTGCAAATCATATAAAAAATGTAATAGATTTTGAAACTCCAGAAAATTCCAATGAAAGAAAAGAACGATTAGAAAATATGAATGTGAATGAAATAAAATGTGAAGTTTGTGATGAATTTATAACAAAAAGGAATTATAATAGACATCTCGAAACAGAAAAACACCGTCAAAATTTGAGAAATAATGTTTTAGGAATAGATTATTTTGATGATAAACCTCAACAAGTAAAAGAATCAACTTCAAAAACAAAATCTATTTCAAATAAACCTTACATGGAAAATGTTAGAAATTATATTGATTCACTAGAAATAAAAGATACAATTGAAATCTTAGAAACATTATATAGTAAAATTGGTCCTGCAGCTATTATATTTAGATTTTTTAAAGGTACAACAATAGAAGATTATAGTAAATTTAATGAAATAATAGAAAAAATACTAGATTTGATAACAGATGTTGAATATCCAAAAATTAGTATCTCTGGGAAAGTAAGTTTTATAAAGTCAGAAGAAAAAATGGATTATAATATTCAAACACACTCTGAAGAAATAATTTCAAAAACACAAATAAAAGAGAAGTTAGAAAAAATATTAAATGAATTTAAACGTCATATTGAAGAAAGATATTTTGAGGGTTCTGGTTTAACATTGAATGAAATTATATATTTAGATTTAAATGTTTATAATACAAAAAGAAATAAAACATCAAAAAGTAATAAAATGTTTAAAAATGATTCAAACTTTACAACAGAAAAGGATATTAAAGCATCATCTTATATTAAATTACCATTTATAACAAAAGCAGTAATAAATATTCAAAATGAAGATAATGAATGTTTTCTATGGTCAATTATTAGTTGCTTACATCCAGCACAGGAAAATGTTTGTAGAATAACAGATTATCGGAAATATGAAACATTATATAAAATTGATCAATATCCAGTAACTATAAAAATGATTCCTAAAATAGAAAAAGTTAATAATTTAAAAATAAATGTATTCGAATTAATACAATTACCAAAGACAAAAGGTGAAAATATTAAAGATTATACATTGGAAGCTTTATATTTAACAGAATATTATGATGATGAAAATGCTATAGATTTGTTATATTACAAAAAAGATGAAAATGAACATTATATGTGGTTAAAACAAATTGATTTATTCTTTAGAACAACAGAAAGTGATCATTATCGTAAAATTTATCTATGTAGAAAATGTTTATCTAAATTTATGGCTGAGAATACATTATTAAAACATAAAGAATTATGTGATAATAAAGATTTTTGTAAATTAATAATGCCAACAGAAAAAGATTATAAATTGAAATTTACTAATCATAAATTTAAAAATATTGTTCCATTTGTAATTTATGGGGATTTTGAATCGTTGAATAAAGAATTAACTAATCAAGATAGAAAAGAAATATATAACAAAAAGCAATTATTAAAATCAATGGATAAAGGAAATGAATTAAATGAAGACGCAATACAAGACCCACCAATTATAAATACAATTAAAAAAGTTCATCAAAGAGCTGCTGCTTATGGAATTTACATAAAATCAAATTATCCCGAATTATATGAAAGTCAATATATTTCTTTTAGAGGTGAAAATGTAGTTAATGATTTTTGTGATAAAATGATTGAATTAGAAAGTGATTTTACAAAATTATTAAACAAAAATAAAAGAATAGTTATGACAAAAGAAGATGAAATTGATTTTAATTATGCAACTCATTGTTGTTATTGTGAAAAACGTTTTTATTCATTTGATAAAAGAGTTAGAGATCATGATCATTTGAATTCAAAATATCGTGGAGCTGCTCATGAAGATTGCAATTTACAAGCTAAGAAAGTTAATTTCGTACCAATATTATTTCATAATTTATCAGGTTATGATACCCATCTATTTATAAAACAATTATCAAAGAAATTGGGTACAATTAATCAAGAAATAGAAGAATATAATGCTATGAATGAAGCAAATGTAAGAAAATATGATTTTAAACTATTAGCTAAAACATCTGAAAATTATATTTCATTTCAATTTGGTTGCATTAGATTTTTAGATTCTTATAGATTTCTAGCAAGTTCATTAGATAATTTATCAAAAAGTTTAGTTGATAATGATTTTGTTATAACTCGATATTATTATCCAAATGACCAAGATTTTAAATTATTGAGATATAAAGGCGCAATTCCTTACTCATTTTATAAAACACACGATGATTTTAATGTAACAGAATTATTAAAAGATCAATTTTATGATCAATTAAAAGAGGAGTATGTGAAAGATGAAGTGTTTAATAGAACATTAAATATTTGGAACCATTTTAAGATGAAAAATCATGGGGAATTAGTTGATTTATATTTAAAATCAGATGTTATGATATTGGCAGATATAAGTAAAGTTTAGAGAAGTTAATCTAAACCATTTTAATGTTGACCCTTGTTATTGTTATTCAAGTCCTGGTTTAACCTGGCAATGTGGTTTAAAATATACAAATGTAGAATTAGATTTATTAAAAGAACCAGATATGGTTTTATTATTTGAAAAATCAATTAGAGGTGGAATTAGTGGTGTTATGGGAGATAGGTATTTTAAAGCAAATGGTGAATATAAATTATTATATATTGACGCCAATAATTTATATGGTTGGGCAATGATGCAACCTCAACCATATAAAAATTTTATATTAACAGAAGTTGAAAATGATGATAAAACTAATTGGGAAAGCGCAATTATGAGTTTAGAAGATGAAGCACCAATTGGTTATTTCTTTGTAGTTGATTTAGAATATCCTGATAACATAAAGTTTAAAACAAGAAACTTACCTTATTGCCCAGAACATTTAACTGTAGATGATAGTTATTTAAGTGAATACCAGAAGAAAATAAAACCGAAAGATCATGTTTTTACAGAAAAATTAATACTTACTCAAAATAATAAATACAATTATATTGTTCATTATAGAATGTTAAAATTTTATCTAAAACAAGGAATGAAATTAAAGAAAGTACATAGATATATTGAATTTAATCAATCAAAGTGGTTAGAAAAATATATAGATTTCAATACTCAACAGAGAACCATATCAAAAACAGATTTTGAAAAAGATTTCTTCAAATTAATGAACAATAGTTTTTATGGTAAAACATGTGAAAATATTAGAAATAGAAATGATATTGAATTAGTAAATAATTCTGAACGATTGAGACACCTACAATCAAATCCTAGACATTTAGGAAATAAAAGGTTTGAGGATTATTTGACCGCGGTAAAATTAAAAAGAACGTCAATGAAATTTAATAAACCTATTTTCATTGGTTCAACAGTTTTAGAAATATCAAAATTATTAATGTATAATTTTCATTATAATGTTTTACAACCATTGTTTGGGGAAAAACATATAGAAATTCTGTACTTCGATTCTGTAACGGCCGACACCCCAATATTATTAAAATGTAATAATAAAATATTGGTAAAAAGAATTTCAGAAATAATTCCAAAACAAAATGAATGTTATATTTCATATGGTGAAAAAGAACTAATACAAATAAATGGTTTAATGGATGTTTGGACAAGAAATGGATGGAAAAAATTAAAGAATATTATTAGGCATAAAACAAATAAGAAAATCTATAGAGTTAGAACTAAATTAGGATTTGTAGATGTTACAGAAGATCATAGTTTAATTAAACGAAATGGTGATAAAATAAAACCAACTGATATAAAAATTGGAGATGAATTATTACATAAAAGATTTTTCCAAAGAATGAATCATATGTCATTTGATGAAATAATTGATAATATTTATAATATAGAACCTGAAACATTAGAAGAAAAAGAATATTTTATCAATGGATTTTTCATGGGTGATGGTTCAGCAGGTGCGTATAAATATGTTTGGGGTAATAAATATTGTTGGTATTTATGCAATCAAGACTTAAGATTATTAGAAAGAATTAAGAAATTCTGTGAAGAAGTTTATCCAAATAAAACATTTAGAATCATGGATGTTATGAAATCATCAGCAGTTTATAGAATACTTGTAAATAATCCTAAAGATTTTGCTATAGAATATAATGATGAATTCTATATTCATGCAATAGTGAAAAGTAATACTTCAACAAAAGAAAAGATAGTTCCAGATTATGTATTAAATGCAAAAAATAATTTAAGAAAATGGTTCTTTATTGGATTCTACGCAGCTGATGGTACTAAAAAATTTACAAAGGATAAAAAGATAACCTTTGCACAGAAAGGAAAAGTTGCTATATCAGGGTTAAATATATTATGTAATTCATTAGGCTTCAATATGAATATTGGATTGATTAAATCTAAACCAAATTGTTTTAATCTAAGCCACACAGAAAAAGATTTAACTGAAGAAGTTAAAGATTTATTTGAAATATATAACCCAACAGATTATGTTTATGATTTATCAACAGATGATGCAACATTCAATTCTGGGTTCCCATTAATCCAAAAAAATACGGATGCGTACATACTAAAAATCAAGACAAATGACATAACAAAAGACTTAAAAACATTAAAACATCATTTTGATTTTAGTAATTATCCCAAAGATCATGAACTATTTAGCAATGATAATAAAAAGATTCCTGGTAAGTTTAAAGATGAATTAGGAGGTGATGAAATGATTGAATTTGTTGGGATAAGAAGTAAAATGTATAGTTACAGAACAAAAGATCATGAAGCTAAAAAGTTAAAAGGAATAACTAAACATGTGGTTGATAAACATATAGAATTTCAAGATTATATAAAGTGTTTATATAAATCAATTGTAATGAAACACAAAATGAATTGTCTAAGATCAGAAAATCATGAGATGTACATTAATGAAGTTGAAAAAACTAGTTTAAATCCATTTGATGATAAAAGGCATATTTCAGATGATGGTATAAAAACATTACCTTATGGCTATTAAAACATAAAATCAATATCATCATACTCGAAATCACTATTGGCTTCTTCATTTTCATTTAATTGTTCAGGTTCTTCTTCCATTCCATTTTTCTCATTTAAATAAAGTTCTATCTTGTTCCACATTTCATCTCGCTCTCTTTGTTTCTTTTTGTTTGTTAATTCATCAAATGGAATTATAATATCTAGGTTTAAATAATTTACAATCTTATTTAAAAAGAATTCATAATTTATTGAATCTGTTATTCTATTTTCCAAATGATACATTAATATTTGTTTAAATATTTTTTTTATATTTTCCATATCTTCTTCTGTTAATTTAGGTTTTTCATAATAATCGTTAAATAATAAATATAAATACATTTTCTTTTGTTTTGTGTTAAATGTTGGTGGAATAATTGTTTTTATAATATCTTTTTTAGTTATTTCACCATTTTTATTTTCTATTATTTTCATTTTTTCAAGCCATTGCATATATTCTGGTGTATGATCTTCTATAGAAAATATTTTAAAAATTTCATCTAGATAATTTAATTTTGGTTCTATGAGAAAATCTCTAGTTTTTTCTTCACCCCATAAATTCTTTTGCCATCCACATTCAACACAAAATAACACAGTACCTTCTTGTCTTAAGGTCGCATAACTACATTGTGGGCATTTTCGTTTATAATTTATTGGTAATAGATCTTCATTAAGCTCTTGGTATTTTCTTACGTTTTCTTTATGTTTTATTGTTCTATTATGTAGATTTGAATTACTTGTTGTAATAATCAATTTACAATATTTACAATAATATGTTTTTCTTGTTAATTCATTATATTGTTTTTCTAACTTTTCAACTGTTTCTTTATTATCTGGTAACGTTTTCTCATATTTTATTTTTTCTAATAAATTATTTTTTCTTTCATTGAATTCAGTTTCAAATTTATTAGAAATTTTATCTATATGTGCTTTACGAAATTGATGATTCTCCCAATCTTCTATATTTTCAGGGCTATATTTTACTTGACAAGGCTCACAGAAATGATCTTTTATATTATCCTTATCATAGAATAAGAAAGGTCTTTTCCAAATAACTTCAGGTTCAACTTCAGCAGAATTACTATCAACATTAGCCGTTGCGCCATTAATTCTACACTTCTCTGAATGTTTTTTAACATAATTTCTTGAGAATAATTTATTACATTTTGGACAGTTTATTTTAGGGGGTTTATAATTTTCATCATGTTTTTTCATATGTCGAGCCATATTACTTTTTCTTAGAAGTTCACCACAAATTTCGCATGCTATCTTCTCATCCATTTATTAAGGAAAAATTTTATTAAAATTAATTTTTAGTGATGAGCGGTAATTTTTTTGTGTTATAAATAATGGTAGAATTAAAAGAATACAGAATATTTGTTGATTCTAGAAAACTTACAAATTATAAATCTCATAATTTACTAGTACAATTAGATAGAGAATTTAAGAATTGTGTAGATTTAAAATTAGTTAATATAAGTTTATGTAATTCTTTTTACAATGTATCGGATAAGTCTATTGAACATAGAGTCATTTTAATTAATATTAGAAATAAAAATGAATGGGTCTATATATATTTAAAACCAGGGTTATATAATTTAGATACATTAGCACAAGAAATTAATAGAAAAGCCTGGCACAAATTAGGTAGTAGTTCTGGGTTTAGTATTAGATTTTTAAAAAGTGAGAGTTCTGATAGAATAAAGATAAGGTTGTCTAATAGTGAAAAACATAAACTTATGGTAAAAAAACCTATAGCTAAACTGTTAGGAATTCTTCCAGATAGATCTTTTACAAATATTGACGCTACTACACCAAACTTAATACCTTACACACATTTTTATATTTATTGCAATTTAATCGATCCTACAAAAACATTCGAAGCAACTAAAGATATAACTTGTAATTCTGGTTTACTAAACATTTTACCATGGAAGAATGTTAAAGAATTTGGAACGCAAATAAATTATAATTTAACAGATTGTGATTTCAAACCATGCATTCCTAGTTTTAATAATTTTAGATTAGAAATTAGAAATCATAATGGATACTTAATTGATTTGAATAACTTTCCTGTAATTTATGAATTAGTTATAAGATGTAAAGAGTAATTTTTCACCTATATAAATGAATATAACTGTTGGACCGAGTATATGTTTTGGGTTTGATTTTAAACATGGTAAAGAAATGAGAATTAAACTAAATGATGTAATTACTGATATAAAAAGTAAATCATTTAACAATGCATCAATGATTGATGAAGAAAAGTATAATATAGAAAAAGTAATTGATTTAATTAAATCACCTTTAGAATATTATGAATTAAATGAAGATGGAATTATTGAAGATATTAAAAACATATTATCCAAAATATATGATAATCATAAAACTAGTAATGAAATAAATGTTGAATTAATCATAAATAAGTTAACTAAATATTTTGATGATAGTAATTTTTTTGATAAATAAATGAATGATAATAAGTGGATAATAACTGGATTATATAATGGTGCCTTACTATCAGTTGGAACTGTTGGTTATTCAATGGTATTAAAAAAAGTATTCAAAATGGGAAGTGTTAATGTTGATAGATTTGATATAAATGATATTTTAAAGTTAACATTAGCAGTTACTTTATCTAATTTAACTATTGATTATTTGGAAAAACAAAAATATATTCCTCCCATATAAATGCATAATTTTTTTGTTAAATAAATGGCTTCTGCAATTATAACTATTATAGGATCGGCAATTGTTAACGCTTTAGCATTTACTGGTGGTGGTTATTTATTTAAACATATTGATAAAAATAGTTCATTAGGAGAACAAAGAAGACATAACTTAGCGTTAGAGAAATACAATAAAGCTGCAGAAGAATATAGAGAAAAGAGACAAAACTATATGGATTACATCAATAAAGAATTATATGATCAGAAGATTTCACATAGAGATTTTCAATCAGTTGATGATGCAATGAGTTTATATAACGCAGTAACAAATAAAGAAAAATTACATCTATACAAACCTAAATTATCAGATTATTATACCCCAAGTAAAGAACAACAGAAATATGAAATAATATGGATTTTAGGTGGAACAAGTTATTGTTATATTTGTTGCTTATAAATTTACTAATAAGTAATTTTTATTCTAAATAAATGGAAGATAAAGTTGATAGTATTGATATTATTCCTCATGATATAAATAAAACTAAATTAAAAAAATATTTAGAAAAACAAATATTAGAATTTGAAAGTGACTTAAAAGTTAAAAAGAAAAAATATTTAAAAAGTAAAATTATATATTATTTGATTATAAGTGGTTCGGTTACAATTAGTTCTGTAATAACATTTTTAGCAATATTCAGTCCATTAACACCTTTAGCTATATCAATTGGTGTATTAGGATTAAGTTCAAGTGTTTTAACTGGTATAAGTTCAAAATTAAATATAAAAAGTAATAAAGAAAAAATTAAAACTAATATAAAAGAAATTAATAAATTAAAGAACACACTAGATTATATAATAAGTTTAAATGGTCATATAACAGTTGAAGAACAAGATAAATTATTAAAAGAATTAATAAATTATTAATTTTTTAGTTATATAAATGGGGTTTCCAAAAGCTTTCCAATATAATAAATCAATTAAATATAATATTCCGGCAATAGATTTTAAGAAAAATATTACATATAAAAATATAGTTTTAAATTCATTAACTAATTTAGAAATTTATGTTAATGAATCACAGTTTTTTATTTCTAAAATGGAAAATATATTTAATACATATGAAGTTACTTTTACTCGAGATGAATATCATATATATAAAGTAAAATCTAATATGAAATATTGGCAGAATCAATTAAATTTTGCTGTTTATTGTGCAACAACAGGATGTGGAATTAGTTGGAATGATCATTTAAATAACTTAGATAAAAATTTGAAGTATTCTGATTTAAAATTAATTCACACAATATTTAGATTTCACACATATTTTCAAATCAGAATAATATTAAATGAATTAGAATGTCCTTTACCCGGGTCTAAATATTTTAAAGAATTGGATAATAATATTAATATATCCAAGTTTTATAAAATATGTAATGAATTTAATATAAATATTAATTCCGATTTTAGAGCGCATGGTAAATTGCAAGGTGTTGGTGAAGAGTATGAAATAAAAAGAATTGATTATATGCATAGAATTGGAGCTTATCATAATTATAAAATTGATAATAATAATAGTTGGGTTAATTTCATTTTAGAAAATGGTGAAGGTTTTACAAAATCAGGTATACAAAGAATAAATCAATCTATTAGAATTTATTTGATATGTATTTTAGGCGCTCAAGTTGAAACAAGATCCCCAATAATTGGAAATGATAACACTTCATTCGATGCGCAGAAACAGTTTAAAGTTTTATTTGAAGATTCAATTCATAATGATAAAAATAGATCGATTCCAGAAAACATTATAAGATATCAAAATTATTTAGATAAATCTCATGTAAGACTTAATTATTGTATAGGCCCTAATCTATTAATTATTTCTAAGGATTTAGTATTGAAGATGGGAAATATAATTGGTTATAATAATCTAATTAAAACTGCAACAATAAATAATTCATTTGGGTTAAATGATATAAATAAAAAGATTATCACTGCTCCAAAATTAATGGAAGGTGAAAAAAATAAAAAACATATTCAATCAACAGAAACTAAAACTAAGAATATTAAATTAAATAATGATTCTAAAATAAAAGATTACAATACATCAGAAGATATAAAAACTGATAAAATTCAACATGATATAATTAAACTAAATGATGATAATAAATCCCATGAAAATACTAAATTAGCTATAACTTGTATAGGAATTGTAATCGGAGGAATATTATATTTTAAATTTTAATTTTTTTATTATATAAATGGAAGTAGAAGGTGGAGAAGATATTGGAATGGATCCTTTTGATGAACCTGGTATAACTGATGAACAACCACCTGATTTTGATGAAACAAGTTTCAGTAACGAAAATGAAACAGCATATAATTCTAATTTAGCAAGACCTGATACCAATGAATATGTTAATAAAGCACGTTCAAGATTGGACATTGAAAATGAAAATCCAGATTTAATGAAAAAAGAACTAGAATATGACGAATTAACAGATAAATTCAAACCAATATTAGAAAAATCTGGATTCAATATAACAAATAAAGGTGTGAATTATTTAGTAAAAGATTTGAAATATTTAAATGGTGATTATTATTGGCATTTGAAAGATGACTATTATTTTAAGATTTCTTCTAATAAAAGTCTTGATAAAATAATAACAAAATCAACTTTTATTAAATTAGAACAATCTAGAATTAAAAAAATCAATAATGATGTTATAACTGATGTTACAGAAGAAGAGATAAATCAAAATAGAAGAGAATTTAATCGAAGAAATAATGATTTTTTGAAGATAATTAATGAAAATTTAGAACCAGAAACAATTCCTAAAGAAGATAAAACTTCCAAAACTAGTAGACCTAATTCAAGAGAAGTTCAAACTGAAAAACTTTTACCGAAGGGATTACTTGATGCAACAGATCAAGAATTAGAAGATTTAGATATATTTTCTGATAAAGCAATTAGAGATTAGTATAAGACTTGCATCTGATAAAATTGCACATAATAAAAGTATAAGAGATTTTAAAATTAGAACTTTAGAAAAAGAATTAACTGATAAAAATAAAGAAATAGAACAATTAAAGTCTGATTTAGATCATCAAGTAATTGATGAAATAGAATATAGGCAAAAAGAGTTACGTTTAGAAAAAGAAAAAGATGATTTAGAATATAACATAGAATTACAAAAAGAAGAAATTAAATTATCGTTAAAATCGTATGATTATAATATAAATAGATTAAAAGTTATTTTTAAAGATTTGTTGATAAAACCAAATTCTGAAATATCATTGAAAGATAGAATAAAGTTATTATTTAAATTAGAAGGAATAACAATTCTTTCAATTCTAACAGCTGTAACTATGTTATTCACAACAATTGGTTTAGCAATATCAAATGCTTTGAAATCTACTCCTACTCCAAATAAACCAGATAAACCTCCAGGCAATAATTCTATACAAGATAAAGTTAAGGATGGTTTAAAGAAATTAGCAAAATATTTAGCATTGCCAGGAGTTATTGCTTCAATTGTTGGTTTTATATTGAAATCTGCTGGGAATATTCTTAACTTTGCTGCTGAACATATTATTTTATTTTTAATCACAGTTGTTAGTGCTATTATTTTTGGGTTAGTGAATATGATATCAAAAAATATCAAGTAAACCATGATATCAAAAAATATCAAGTAAACCATGATATCAAAAAATAAATAATTAATTTTTTTGTTAAATAAATGAGTGGGAGTTATATAAGTCCTTCGAAGAATCATAGAATATCTAATGCTATTAAAGCAGAAAGATCACATCATATAATTACTCATAACCCTTCAAATATTAATCCCGATGAAACTTTATACGTTAAAATCCCTAGATTAACACAAAATACTTTTTATGTTCCAAATAGTATTTATTTATCAGCCGATATAAAAGTAATCGGTAATAATAATAATTATGTCGTTGATAATGTTGGAAGATATTTGATTAAAAAGTTAACAATAAAGATTGGTCCGGAAACAGTTTTCTCATTAGATGATTATAATTTATTTATGCATTATAAAGATTTATGGTTAACTAAAGAAAATAGAAATAATATGATATTTCAGGGTATTCAATCAGAAAACCAAAATAAATTAAGATCAGAAGCTAATAGCGCAATATTAACAAATGATGTAGATAAATTGATAAAAAGTATATATGGAAGCAAATATAAAATTCCATTAGACTTTGAATTGATAAATAATAATGCACCTTTATATAAATACGCAATTCAAGAAGATATTATATTTGAGATAACATTTGCTCCTGTAAATGAAATCGTAATATCTAGCGTTAATAAAGATATGAGTTATAAATTATCGAATATATGTTTAGAATATGATATAGTAACTGATGAAAATATTTCAAGTATAATTCAAACTAAATATAATCAAGGGTTTTCATTATTATATGATTATATTGATAAATTTAAAACTGTAACTATTAATGCAAATGATGAAATAATTAATGTGAATATTAACTTCCCTAGAAGATCTATTAAAGGTATATTAATATTTTTTACCATTGGAACGTATACTAATGGCGCAATAAATGTTGATAATTATTATAATCCTGAAATAACAAAAGTAGAAATAACTATCGAAGGAATAGCGAATAAAATATTTTGTCAAGGAATGAGAATGATTGATCAATGGGTAGAAATTAAAAAACATTTTATGAATGAAAAAATAAAATCATTTGAAAATTGTAATATTAATCAAATTGATTATTATACCGGTAATAAATATGCATTATGGTTAGATTTTAGAACAACTGAAGATAATTCATTACATGGTTCTGGAAAAAAACTACAAAATACAAAAGATGGAATACAATTATTCATGAAAAAGAATAAAGGAATCAAAAATTTTAAAATGCATATTTATATTATATCTGACGCACAATTAAATATTGTAAATTCACAATTAGATAGTATTCAATATTAGAAATATAAAGTTAAAATTAAGGATATATAAATGAGTGGTAAAAAAACTCCTAATATTAAAGAACAATATTTAAGAAATTTATATTACAACCCTGAGAGTTCGGTTGCTTATTCTTCTACTAAAAATATATGGCGTAAAGTAAAACAAGATAAATTAGATAAGATAATCCCACAAAATTTAGTTAAATATAAAGATATAAATGAATTTATGTTAGAACAACCAACATATACAACACATAAAAAAATTGTTAGAAAATATAAAACTCGTAAAACTATGGTAAGTTATGTAGATCAACAGTGGCAAGGAGATTTAATTGATATGAAAAATGTTAAGAAAGATAATGATGATTATTGGTGGTTATTGAATATAATTGATATTTTTAGTCGTTATGTATGGAGTTTCCCACTTTATAGAAAAGATGCTGTACAAACATCAAATGTTTTAAGAAAATTTCTTTCGGATGATAAACTAAAACCAGAAAAAATACAATTTGATGATGGAAAAGAATTTGATAATTCACTTGTTCATGGACTTTTAGATTTTCATAATATTAAATATTTTTCAACAAAATCGGATAAAAAAGCAGCAGTTGTTGAACGATTTAATAGAACATTAAGAACAAGAATGTGGAAATATTTTACAGCAAATAATACTTTTAAATGGATTGATGTTTTACCAAAATTGATAGAAGGATATAATAATTCTTATCATTCTTCTATTGGAATGAAACCTATTGATGCTAGAAAACCTGAAAATGCTGAAATTGTTTGGAATAATTTATATGGAGCATTTCTTGTAGATGATTTTGGTGAACCTAAATTTAAAGTTGGTCAAAATGTTAGAATTTCTAAGTATAAAAAGATATTTGATAAAGGATACGATCGAAATTTTACTAGAGAAATATATAAAATAAAAAAGGTAATAACAACTAAACCATATGTCTATAAATTAGAAGATTTAGATGGTGAAGAAGTTGATGGATATTTTTATGAAGAAGAATTAAGTTTAACTACTGAAAATATAGAACAAGAATATAAAATTGAAAAAGTACTAAAAACAAAAACTATTAAAAGAAAAAAATATTCTTTAGTAAAATGGGTTGGATGGCCAGATAAATTCAATGAATGGATATTATCAAGTAAAATTAAAAATATATAAATGAATAAGGAATTATTCATATTTGAGCCTCATAATATGTTAATTTCTGGCGTAACAAATTGTGGAAAAACTTATTTCATATTAAATTTATTAGAAACTGTTTACAAAAACTATTTTGATAATATAGTATTATTTTGTCCAACATATGAATTTAATCAAACTTATGATAGAAATATTACTAGGAATAATAAATTTATTATATTAGATCCTAAAACAGTAAAAGAAAATTTAGATAATTGTATAAAAATAGCAATTGATATTTATAAAGGATCAAATACATTATTTATCATAGATGATTGTGCAAATTTACATGATTCAAAAATTAGAGAAAGTGAGTTATGCTATTTAGCTTTCTCTGGGAGACATTTTGGGATAACAACTTGGGTTTTAAATCAAAAATATAATTCAATTGTGAAAGATTTTAGAGAGAATATAAGATTTCTAGTTTTATTCTACAATAAAGATAGAAAATCAATGAAAAATGCACTTGAGGAAAATGATATTATTCCACATGATTTACATAATGAATATATGGATAAGTTGAAAAATATTAAAAGATCAAAATTACTATTTAGATTACAACACCCATTTAAATATGAATTTATTTAAATTCAACTAGCTTGTTAATCTAATTGAATTCTAGTTGAATTCTAGTTATTGGTAGTTGTAACAAAAATCAACTAGATTTAACAATATTTTAACTAGCTTGTCAATCTAGTCTAATTCTAGTTACATTCTAGTTGAATTCTAGTTGTTAGTAGTTGAAACAAAAATCAACTAGATTTAACAAGAAATAAACAAAAACAACAATATTTCAACTAGCTTGTTAATCTAGTTGAATTCTAGTTACATTCTAGTTGAATTCTAGTTGAATTCTAGTTGCAACAACACAACTAATTTATTTGTTTTATAAATGGGAGGTGAAAAGAAAATAAAATCTAAAAATGGTGATGTTCCAATTGAAAAAACTTTAGATAATTTAGGAATAACAGAAACAAAATTAACTCCAGATGATGGTGCTTTAAATAATGTTACAACAAATAATAATTATGAATATTATCTTTATTGCAAACATCAATTAGAAATATTAATAGCATCTGGAAAATGTAAAAAATTTGTTGATAAAAATTTAACTTATAATGAATTAGATACAATGAAATCAGTTGAAATTATTAGATTATTTAAGATTTATGAAGCCGCGAGAACAGCTAAAATTAATGACGCGATATCAGAAAATGTAGTAAAAGGTTATAGTAAATTATGTAATTATATACTACCAATTGTAGATGAAAATAGATTATATTCCGATTTAAAAAATGATTATTTAGTTATGACTGAATTAAATAAATGGATTGGATATTTATCATTTCAATTAGGTGGATTTATGACATTATTATCAACTGGGGTTATAACATTTTCAAATATTGAAAGTAAAAAATATTTCTATAATAAATGAGCGAAGTGAAAGAAGTGAAGGAATTAACTGTGAAGAAAAAACCGAGAACTCAGAAACAAATTGAATGGTCTCGACAATTAGGAATTAAATCACAAGAATATAAAAAAGCTGTAAAAGAAAAAATAAGTAATAAAAATGTTAATAAAAATGGTGAAAATATTGTTATTTCTACTCCTTCTGATAGTAGAATATTTGATAAATATTTATATTTTACAGTTGGATTTGTAATTGTATTCATTTTGATTGGGTGTAATTGGTATAAGAAATCAAATAAAATTCATGATATTAGTAATTCTGAACCAACTGCTATCAAAAATGAAAGTACTTCTGAAATTCCAAAATTGATAATAAAAAAATGGATTAATATTTTAGAAAAAAAGCAAAAAAAAAATAATTTTTTTTAATTAATTGAATATTAATTGAATATCTCACTACTTTTGTCTATCTATGTGGAGCAATTAAATTGTCCAGATAAGTCATTTCGGATTCTAGATATTCATTATTTTTATTAATTTATTTTTTTTTAAATTTAATCAACAATTTCTAAATCATGATGACCGTCTTCATTTTTCCCATGATATATTATTTTAAATCCTACTAAATCTTTCAATTCCTCCGTACTCAATGAAACCCATTTATCAGGTAAAAACACTTTAAATTCTCGTGATGTACTAACATTACAGTAGCTTAAATTAGCTGATACTTTCTCTCCATATTTAGTTTTTATCTTTTCTAATTTCAATATTTTATGTTCAATTTCTTTTGTAACATCAACTAACTTTTTTATTTCAAATTGTTTTTTTGCTGGTTTTATTCTGTTATTTATTGTTGCTAAGAATGCTTTTCTATCTCCCATTTATTAGGAAAAAAAATTACTTGTGGTGATGAGTAGGAAAAAAAAAATTACTTGTGGTGATGAGTGGTGTCTCGCCCTCTCGCCCTCTGATCTGAAACCCCACTTTTCTAATTACTCATATACCATATACAAAAACTAATGACCTTGAAACTCACCACAATCATAGAACGTGTCAGCAGATTTTGTAATTGATTGTGATAAAAAATATGCCTCGTTACCATTTTAATATGGAAATACTAAGTAATTCTACTATTCAACGCCCCGTGGTGACCATATGCGAAACCCAATGACCTTGAAACTAACCACAATCATAGAACATGTCATAAGCAACAAATTTGTAATCGATCATGGTAACAAAATATGCCTAGGTACCAATCTAATAAGGAAATACTAAATTATTCTACTATTCAACGCGCCCTGGTGACCATATAAAATATAATAATGTCCTTAAAACCAGTGGTAACAAAATATGCTTAGGTATCAATATAATGTCAAAAAACGTTTTTCCACCTACGAAAGAGTACTGACAACACCAAGATGGCCGCCAATGGCGTCATGATTGGCTGATCAAAAATACGTACCTGTCTCTCAGGTATAAAACATCCCTTTCCAAAGAGTACCAATGACAAATTGCAATGAGAAATGGCAAACCAGTAGGAAGCTTCAGGACTCAGAATTCGGGCCAAAATCGACAATTTTGGCCACTAAAAATGTCATAGGACGGCCATCTTGAGTCCGATCGACCCAATTTTTCTTACGCTGGAATGGGCTTTTGGAAGATTCAAATATATACGACAGATCAAGCTAATTGATCAATGCGTCTACAAAATTTTCCTCAAAAAGTTCAAAACTGTGTAAAAAGTGCTGATGTTGACGAACAACAATGGCTGCCAGTCGGCCATCTTGATTCTGACAGGGCCAGTTTTTGGGTTGAAGATGTGTCTAGTGTAGATACATGTTTAACCCAAATATCAAGACATTACCTTGAAGCGTCTTCAAAACTTCCCAAAATAACTGGATTCCGTCTACGGACAGACGGACGAAAAGTGAACGCAATAGGCTTAAGTCGCAAGTGGGCTAAAAATGATTATAAATATTGTGATCAATGTAAGCAGTTATTGCCTTTAATTCGTTATATAATTCAATATAAAATATCAAGAATTGTAAATGTTGTATTGAATTTGATAAATCTAATTCGATTAAAATATATTTAGGTAGATATGCATGAGGTACGGTAGGTAAAATACGTAGAAATGAGGTAGGGTAGGTTAATTTCTTTCTTTATAAATGCAGAGGAAACAAACCAAAGGGAAAAGCAATGAAATCAAAGAAATTGAATAAATTAAATGCAAGATTCGCGCCTAAAAATTAGAATTTACATTTAAAAAATTAGATAAATTATCAAAAGATGATGAATATCATATTGAAAAACTAGAAAAAATTGATACTAAATACTGGAAAAGAATAAGTGCGCATTGAAACTCCGTCCGAACCGTACGTATAAAACCTGGGGAAATATTCGAAATATTGCCTTTGTGAAAGTGAAACCGTACGCAAATAGCGCAGCCATCTATCACAGCGCAAAACCCAAATAGTGCCATCGAAAGTGATATCGCATCAAATCTGGTTCAAACCTTCATTCCATTGGGCCCAAGTGGAACTTTCGAAGAAACCAGTAACGCATGTATCCCAAGCCAATCGCGCTAACTGCCTGTGCTGCCGCGCACAGTCTCGCATTATAAAAGTCTTTCAAAATGTGGGAATTGACTAATTGATTCTTCTAATTGCATTACTATGTCACCAGTCATACCAATGGAAGAGTATGAAAAAACTATGACCTACGGGTGCATGCACCTACTCAAGAAGATATAAATTGGGGGGGGGGGGGAGGAATCAGGGTCGATCATTTGACTCTAAAACGATATTTATGCACGGGTCCATGTCGTAGCATTAGATCGAAAGTTCGATTATAAGTAATTAGAAAAGTGGGGTTTCAGGCCAGAGGGCGTGAGGGCGAGACACCACTCATCACCACAAGTAATTTTTTTTCCTAATAAATGGGAGATAGAAAAGCATTCTTAGCAACAATAAATAACAGAATAAAACCAGCAAAAAAACAATTTGAAATAAAAAAGTTAGTTGATGTTACAAAAGAAATTGAACATAAAATATTGAAATTAGAAAAGATAAAAACTAAATATGGAGAGAAAGTATCAGCTAATTTAAGCTACTGTAATGTTAGTACATCACGAGAATTTAAAGTGTTTTTACCCGATAAATGGGTTTCATTGAGTATGGAGGAATTGAAAGATTTAGTAGGATTTAAAATAATATATCATGGGAAAAATGAAGACGGTCATCATGATTTAGAAATTGTTGATTAAATAAGAAATAAAAATAATGAATATCTAGAATCCAAAATGACCTTAGTCGTTTTATAAACAACTATAATCATACAGTACATCTGTTACATATTATTGTAAGAGAGTGCTTCATTTGAATATTTATCAATCAAACAGGTGTTGCACAACGTTGTTGTTATATAATAAGCACACAGTACATACAACACACACAAGCCAGTTAGCTGGTATTGAATTACTACGTTTTCATTAGTTGCTGAAAACGAGGTTTATTTAAATTAGCTCAACCGTGACAACAGGAGGATAGTCATCATTCTATCGTGATTAAAAGGAATATTTCAATGTTTTTATGGTAAGTTTTAGCAAAACCACCCGTCTTGACTCGCAGAGTTTTTAGGGGATAAGCATCCCGTTATTGAGAGGCGCCACGAGATACCTATCCCCAAGCACTTCTACTTACACCCCTGTGACCCACACCTCACCAATTCTCCTTCAATGGTTGACAGGAAACACATTATATTAAAGGCGCCTGATGCATTTCCTATCAACCCCTTACCCCCGAAAGGAGGATCGAAAGTCGAAACTGAAGGAGAACCACGGAGCAAAGGTGCATTTTCGAAATGCCCCTGCAAGCCAAGCCCGGCGGCACTCTAGTGGTTGAATGAATTACCTTATATACTTAGCTAAAACACCTAAGTAAATGTTGTTGGTGTTAAAAAAATATGTGAAATTTGAAATTATAAATTATTCTGAATGAAAAGAATGTAAGAATGAAACTGATAAATGAATTATGTATTTTTAACTTCATTATGATATAATTTTTAATCAAATTAGTGATCAATTACTATGTTAATTGATTAACAAATTCAAATTCAAATTCAAATATTCATTTTAGCATCACACCCAGTGCTGCCATCTTTCAATTTAAGAAAAAACTAATAATAAGAAACGACTGTAATACAATATTCAAGTAAAAACAAAATAAAATAATAAAAATAATGAATATCTAGAATCCGAAATGACTTATCTGGACAATTTAATTGCTCCGCATAGATAGACAAAAGTAGTGAGATATTCAATTAATATTCAATTAATTAAAAAAAATTATTTTTTTTGCTTTTTTTCTAAAATATTAATCCATTTTTTTTATTATCAATTTTGGAATTTCAGAAGTATTTTCATTTTTGATAGCATTTGTTTCAGAATTATTAATATCATGAATTTTATTTGATTTCTTATACCAATTACACCCAATCAAAATGAATACAATTACAAATCCAACTGTAGAATATAGACATTTATCAAATATTCTATTATTAGAAGGAGTAGAAATAACAATATTTTCACCATTTTTATTAACATTTTTATTACTTATTTTTTCTTTTACAGCTTTTTTATATTCTTGTGATTTAATTCCTAATTGTCGAGACCATTCAATTTGTTTCTGAGTTCTCGGTTTTTTCTTCACAGTTAATTCCTTCACTTCTTTCACCTCGCTCATTTATTATAGAAATATTTTTACTTTCAATATTTGAAAATGTTATAACTCCAGTTGATAATAATGTCATAAATCCACCTAATTGAAATGATAAATATCCAATCCATTTATTTAATTCAGTCATAACTAAATAGTCATTTTTTAAATCGGAATATAATCTATTTTCATTTTCAATTGGTAGTATATAATTACATAATTTACTATAACCTTTTACTACATTTTATGATATCGCGTCATTAATTCTAGCTGTTCTCGCGGCTTCATAAATCTTAAATAATCTAATAATTTCATCTGATTTCATTGTGTCTAATTCATTATAAGTTAAATTTTTACTGACAAAATTTTTACATTTTCCAGATGCTATTAATATTTCTAATTGATGTTTACAATAAAGATAATATTCATAATTATTATTTGTTGTAACATTATTTAAAACACCATCATCTGGAGTTAATTTTGTTTCTGTTATTCCTAAATTATCTAAAGTTTTTTCAATTGGAACATCACCATTTTTAGATTTTATTTTCTTTTCACCTACCATTTATATAACAAAAAAATTAATTGTGTGATGTTGCAACTAGAATTTAACTAGAATGTAACTAGAATTCAACTAGATTAACAAGCTAGTTGAAATATTGTTGTTTTTGTTTATTTCTAGTTAAATCTAGTTGATTTTTGTTTCAACTACTAACAACTAGAATTCAACTAGAATGTAACTAGAATTAAAATAGATTAACAAGCTAGTTAAAATATTGTTAAATCTATTTGATTTTTGTTACAACTACCAATAACTAGAATTCAACTAGATTAACAAACTAATTGAATTTAAATAAATTCATATTTAAATGGGTGTTGTAATCTAAATAGTAATTTTGATCTTTTAATATTTTTCAACTCATCCATATATTCATTATGTAAATCATGTGGAATAATATCATTTTCCTCAAGTGCATTTTTCATTGATTTTCTATCTTTATTGTAGAATAAAACTAGAAATCTAATGTTTTCTCTAAAGTCTTTAACAATTGAATTATATTTTTGATTTAAAACCCAAGTTGTTATCCCAAAATGTCTCCCAGAGAAAGCTAAATAGCATAACTCACTTTCTCTAACTTTTGAATCATGTAGATTAGCACAATCATCTATGATAAATAATGTATTTGATCCTTTATAAATATCAATTGCTATTTTAATACAATTATCTAAATTTTCTTTTACTGTTTTAGGATCTAATATAATAAATTTATTATTCCTAGTAATATTTCTATCATAAGTTTGATTAAATTCATATGTTGGACAAAATAATACTATATTATCAAAATAGTTTTCATAAACAGTTTCTAATAAATGTAATATAAAATAAGTTTTTCCACAATTTGTTACGCCAGAAATTAACATATTATGAGGCTCAAATATGAATAATTCCTTATTCATTTATATATTTTTAATTTTACTTGATAATAACCATTCATTGAATTTATCTGGCCATCCAACCCATTTTACTAAAGAATATTTTTTTCTTTTAATAGTTTTTGTTTTTAATACTTTTTCAATTTTATATTCTTGTTCTAGATTTTCAGTAGTTAAACTTAATTCTTCTTCGTAAAAGTAGCCATCAACTTCTTCACCATCTAAATCTTCTAATTTATAGACATATGGTTTTGTTGTTATTACCTTTTTTATTTTATATATTTCTCTAGTAAAATTTCGATCGTATCCTTTATCAAATATCTTTTTATACTTAGAAATTCTAACATTTTGACCAACTTTAAATTTAGGTTCACCAAAATCATCTATAAGAAATGCTCCATATAAATTATTCCAAACAATTTCAGCATTTTCAGATTTTCTAGCATCAATAGGTTTCATTCCAATAGAAGAATGATAAGAATTATTATATCCTTCTATCAATTTTGGTAAAACATCAATCCATTTAAAAGTATTATTTGCTGTAAAATATTTCCACATTCTTGTTCTTAATGTTCTATTAAATCGTTCAACAACTGCTGCTTTTTTATCTGATTTTGTTGAAAAATATTTAATATTATGATTATCTAAGAGTTCATGAACAAGTGAATTATCAAATTCTTTTCCATCATCAAATTGTATTTTTTCTGGTTTTAGTTTATCATCCGAAAGAAATTTTCTTAAAACATGTGATGTTTGTACAGCATCTTTTCTATAAAGTGGGAAACTCCATACATAACGACTAAAAATATCAATTATATTCAATAACCACCAATAATCATCATTATCTTTCTTAACATTTTTCATATCAATTAAATCTCCTTGCCACTGTTGATCTACATAACTTACCATAGTTTTACGAGTTTCATATTTTCTAACAATTTTTTTATGTGTTGTATATGTTGGTTGTTCTAACATAAATTCATTTATATCTTTATATTTAACTAAATTTTGTGGGATTATCTTATCTAATTTATCTTGTTTTACTTTACGCCACATATTTTTAGTAGAAGAATAAGCAACCGAACTCTCAGGGTTGTAATATAAATTTCTTAAATATTGTTCTTTAGTATTAGGAGATTTTTTACCACCCATTTATATATCCTTAATTTTAACTTTATATTTCTAATATTGAATACTATCTAATTATGAATTTACAATATTTAATTGCGCATCAGATATAATATAAATGTGCATTTTAAAATTTTTGATTCCTTTATTCTTTTTCATAAATAATTGTATTCCATCTTTTGTATTTTGTAGTTTTTTCCCAGAACCATGTAATGAATTATCTTCAGTTGTTCTAAAATCTAACCATAATGCATATTTATTACCGGCATAATAATCAATTTGATTAATGTTACAATTTTCAAATGATTTTATTTTTTCATTCATAAAATGTTTTTTAATTTCTACCCATTGATCTATCATTCTCATTCCTTGACAAAATATTTTATTCGCTATACCTTCAATAGTTATTTCTACTTTTGTTATTTCAGGATTATAATAATTATCAACATTTATTGCACCATTAGAATATGTTGCAATAGTAAAAAATATTAATATACCTTTAATAGATCTTCTAGGAAAGTTAATATTCTCATTAATTATTTCATCATTTGCATTAATAGTTACAGTTTTAAATTTATCAATATAATCATATAATAATGAAAATCCTTGATTGTATTGAGTTTGAATTGTGCTAGCAATATTTTCATTAGTTACTGTGTTATATTCTAAACATATATTCGATAATTTATAACCCATATCTTTAACAACGCTAGATAATACAATTTCATTTACAGGAGCAAATGTTATCTCAAATATAATATCTTCTTGAATTGCGTATTTATACAAAGGCGCATTATTATTTATCAATTCAAAATCTAATGGAATTTTATATTTGCTTCCATAAATCTTTTTAATCAAATTATCTACGCCATTATTTACTACTGCGTTATTGGCTTCAGATCTTAATTTATTTTGGTTTTCTGATTGAATTCCTTGAAATATCATATTATTTCTATTTTCTTTTGTTAACCATAAATCTTTATAGTGCATAAATAAATTATAATCATCTAATGAGAAAACTGTTTCTGGACCAATCTTTATTGTTAACTTTTTAATCAAATATCTCCCAACATTATCAACAACATAATTATTATTATTACCGATTACTTTTATATCGGCTGATAAATAAATACTATTTGGAACATAAAAAGTATTTTGTGTTAATCGAGGAATTCTAACATATAAAGTTTCATCGGGATTAATATTTGAAGGGTTATGAGTAATTATATGATGTGATCTTTCTGCTTTAATAGCATTAGATATTCTATGATTCTTCAAAGGACTTATATAACTCCCACTCATTTATTTAACAAAAAAATTAATTATTTATTTTTTGATATCATATTTACTAAACCAAAAATAATAGCACTTACAACTGTAATTAAAAATAAAATAATATGTTCAGCAGCAAAGTTAATAATGTTTCCTGCAGATTTCAATATAAAACCAACAATTGAAGCAATAACTCCTGGCAATGCTGCAGCAGATTTCTTTGATAGTTCCCATAAATATTTTGCTAATTTCTTTAAACCATCTTTAACTTTATCTTGTATAGAATTATTACCTGGAGGTTTATCTGGTTTATTGGGAGTGGGAGTAGGAGTAGATTTCAAAGCATTTGATATTGCTAAACCAATTGTTGTAAATAACATAGTTACAGCTGTTACAATTGAAAGAATTGTTATTCCTTCTAATTTAAATAATAATCTTATTCTGTCTTTTAGTGATATTTCAGAATTTGGTTTAATCAACAAATCTTTAAAAATAACTTTTAATCTATTTATATTATAATCATATGATTTTAATAATAATTTAATTTCTTCTTTTTGTAATTCTATGTTATATTCTAAATCATCAATTTCTTTTTCTAAATATGCATTTCTTTTTTTAAATTCAATTTCTTCAATAACTTTATTATCTCTATCTAATTTTAGTTGTTCTATTTCTTTATTTTTATCAGTACTATCTTTTTCTAAAAATCTAATTTTAATATCTCTTTTACTTTTTTCATGTGCAATTTTATCAGCTGATTCTTGCGTACCTTTAATTTCTCTACGTGCTTGTTCAGGAAATGATTCTAATTCATCATCAGTTAAATCAAGTAATCCTTTTTCTAGTAAATATTGCAGTCGATTTATTCCAGCACTATTCATCTCTTTTTCTGAATCTCTTAATCTATCAATTTGTTTTTCTAATTGTAATTGTAATTGTAATTGACTTGAATCATTATCAATTGGTTGAGTGTCTCTTCTCGATGTTTCGGGTGTTGAAGATCTTAATTTATCTAATCGATTTCTATTCTCTTCCATTTCTGGTTCTAAATTATCATAGATTTTCTCAAATAACTCATTAATTCTTTGTTTAAATAATTTTTTAAAGTTATCTATTTCTTCTTTTGTTACATCTTCTAGTTTATTATTATAAATAATTTTCTTAATTCTATCTGGTTCTAACTTAAGCAAAGTTGATTCTGCCAATATTTTGTTTTGATTTTTATAAGAGATATTAATATAATATTCACCATTTAAATTATCACCATCCAAATAATAATAATATTCACCATCTAAATATTTTAAATCTTTTACTAAAAGTCTAGCGCCTCTATCATTTATATTATAACCAGATTCTTCAAATAAAGGTTTAAAATCATAAATAAATTCATTATATTCTAATTCTTGTCTTGCTAAATCTGGATTTTCATTTTCAGTATTTATTCTCTTTCTATTTGTTCTATCAAATTCATCTGTTGATGGGATTTTAGAACCACTATCTGCTAAATTAGAATTATATGTTGATTCATCATCATTATCAATATTAGTTTCATTAAGATTAGCGCCTGCATCATTATAATCATCATCAATATATCCTTCATTATTATTTCCCATTTCTTTCATTTCATAATCTACTCCACCTTTTGCCATTTATATAATAAAAAAATTAAAATTTAAAATATAATATTCCTCCGATTACAATTCCTATACAAGTTATAGCTAATTTAGTATTTTCATGGGATTTATTATCATCATTTAGTTTAATTATATCATGTTGAATTTTATCAGTTCTATTATTTTCTGATGTATTGTAATCTTTTATTTTGGAATCATTAACCAATTTAATATTCTTAGTTTTAGTTTCTGTTGATTGAATGTGTTTTTTATTTTTTTCACCTTCCATTAATTTTGGAGCAGTAATAATCTTTTTATTTATATCATTCAATCCAAATGAATTATTTATTGTTGCAGTTTTAATTAGATTATTATAACCAATTATATTTCCCATCTTTAATACTAAATCATTAGAAATAATTAATAGATTAGGGCCTATACAATAATTAAGTCTTACATGAGATTTATCTAAATAATTTTGATATCTTATAATGTTTTCTGGAATCGATCTATTTTTATCATCATGTATGGAATCTTCAAATAATACTTTGAATTGTTTTTGCGCATCGAATGAAGTGTTATCATTTCCAATTATTTGGGATCTTGTTTCAACTTGCGCACCTAGAATACATATCAAATAAGTTCTAATAGATTGATTTATTCTTTGTATACCTGATTTTGTAAAACCTTCACCATTTTCTAAAATGAAATTAACCCAACCATTATTATTATCAATTTTATAATTATGATAAGCTCCAATTCTATGCATATAATCAATTCTTTTTATTTCATACTGTTCACCAACACCTTGCAATTTACCATGCGCTCTAAAATCGGAATTAATATTTATATTAAATTCATTACATATTTTATAAAACTTGGATATATTAATATTATTATCTAATTCTTTAAAATATTTAGACCCGGGTAAAGGACATTCTAATTCATTTAATATTATTCTGATTTGAAAATATGTGTGAAATCTAAATATTGTGTGAATTAATTTTAAATCAGAATACTTCAAATTTTTATCTAAGTTATTTAAATGATCATTCCAACTAATTCCACATTCTGTTGTTGCACAATAAACAGCAAAATTTAATTGATTCTGCCAATATTTCATATTAGATTTTACTTTATATTTATGATATTCATCTCGAGTAAAAGTAACTTCATATGTATTAAATATATTTTCCATTTTAGAAATAAAAAACTGTGATTCATTAACATAAATTTCTAAATTAGTTAATGAATTTAAAACTATATTTTTATATGTAATATTTTTCTTAAAATCTATTGCCGGAATATTATATTTAATTGATTTATTATATTGGAAAGCTTTTGGAAACCCCATTTATATAATTAAAAAATTAATAATTAACTAATTCTTTTAATAATTTATCTTCTTCTTCAACTGTTATATGACCATTTAAACTTATTATATAATCTAGTGTATTCTTTAATTTATTAATTTCTTTTATATTAGATTTTATTTTTTCTTTATTACTTTTTATATTTAATTTTGAACTTATACCAGTTAAAACACTTGAACTTAATCCTAATACACCAATCGATATAGCTAAAGGTGTTAATGGGCTGAATATTGCTAGAAATGTTATTACAGAACTAATTGTAACCGAACCACTAATAATAAGATAATATATAATTTTACTTTTTAGATATTTTTTCTTTTTTATCTTTAAGTCACTTTCAAATTCTAATATTTGTTTTTCTAAATATGTTTTTAATTTAGTTTTATTTATATCATGAGGAATAATATCAATACTATCAACTTTATCTTCCATTTATTTAGAATAAAAATTACTAATTAGTAAACTTATAAGCAACAAATATAACAATAACTGTTCCACCTAAAATCCATATTATTTCATATTTCTGTTGTTCTTTACTTGGGGTATAATAATCTGATAATTTAGGTTTGTATAGATGTAATTTTTCTTTATTAGTTACTGCGTTATATAAACTCATTGCATCATCAACTGATTGAAAATCTCTATGTGAAATCTTCTGATCATATAATTCTTTGTTAATATAATCCATATAGTTTTGTCTCTTTTCTCTATATTCTTCTGCATCTTTATTATATTTCTCTAACGCTAAATTATGTCTTTTTTGTTCTGTTAATGATCCATTTTTATCAATATGTTTAAATAAATAACCACCACCAGTAAATGCTAAAGCGTTAACAATTGCTGATCCTATAATAGTTATAATTGCAGAAGCCATTTATTTAACAAAAAAATTATGCATTTATATGGGAGGAATATATTTTTGTTTTTCCAAGTAATCAATAGTTAAATTAGATAAAGTAATTGCTAATGTTAATTTCAAAATATCATTGATATCAAATCTATCAACATTAACACTTCCCATTTTGAATACTTTTTTTAATACCATTGAATAACCAACAGTTCCAACTGATAGTAATGCTCCATTATATAATCCAGTTATTATCCACTTATTATCACTCATTTATTAATCAAAAAAATTACTATCATCAAAATATTTAGTTAACTTAGTGATGATTATTTCAACATTTATTTTATTACTAGTTTTATGATTATCATATATTTTGGTTAATATGTTTTTAATATCATATATGATAAAATCTTCATCTAATTCATAAAATCTTAAAGATTCTCTAATTAAATTAGTAATCTTTTCTACATTTAAAGTTTCTATATTTATTGTTGTTTCATACTCAAATGTTGTTTCATTAGAAAATGCAATATTTTTGATGTGTGTAATTACATCATTCATGTTAAATTTCATTTCTTTCTCACGTTTAAAATCAAATCCAAAACATATACTCGGTCCAACAGTTATATTCATTTATATAGGTGAAAAATTACTCTCTACATCTTATAACTAATTCATAAATTACAGGAAAGTTATTCAAATCAATTAAGTATCCATTATGATTTCTTATTTCTAATTTAAAATTATTAAATTGAGGAATACAAGGTTTGAAATCACATTCAGCTAAATTATAATTTATTTGCGTTCCAAATTGTTTAACATTCTTCAATGGTAAAATGTTTAATATACTAGAATTACATGTTGTATCTTTAGTTGCTTCGAATGTTTTTGTTGGGTCAATTAAATTGCAATAAATATAAAAATGTGTAAAAGGTATTAAGTTTGATCTACCTTCTGCGTATGCTGTAACAATATCTGGGTTAATTCCTAACAGTTTAGCTAAAGGTTTTCTTACTGTAAATTTAAATTGTTCGTTATTATCTAACCTAATCTTTATTTTATTAGAACTATCACTTTTTAAAATTCTAATACTAAATCTGGAATCACTTCCTAATTTAGCTCGAGCTTTTCTATTAATTTCTTGTGCTAATGTATCTAAATTATATAACCCCGGTTTTAAAAATATAGAGAACCATTCATTTTTACCTTTTTTAAAAATTAAAAAAGCTCTATGTTCAATAGTTTTATCCGATATATTGTAAAAAGAATTACATAAACTTATATTTACTAATTTTAAATCTACACAATTCTTAAATTCTCTATCTAATTGTACTAATAAATTATGTGATTTATAATTTGTAAGTCTTCTAGAATCAACAAATATTCTGTATTCTTTTAATTCTACCATTATTTATAACATAAAAAAATTACCGCTCATCACTAAAAATTAATTTTAATAAAATTTTTCCTTAATAAATGGATGAGAAGATAGCATGTGAAATTTGTGGTGAACTTCTAAGAAAAAGTAATATGGCTCGACATATGAAAAAACATGATGAAAATTATAAACCCCCTAAAATAAACTGTCCAAAATGTAATAAATTATTCTCAAGAAATTATGTTAAAAAACATTCAGAGAAGTGTAGAATTAATGGCGCAACGGCTAATGTTGATAGTAATTCTGCTGAAGTTGAACCTGAAGTTATTTGGAAAAGACCTTTCTTATTCTATGATAAGGATAATATAAAAGATCATTTCTGTGAGCCTTGTCAAGTAAAATATAGCCCTGAAAATATAGAAGATTGGGAGAATCATCAATTTCGTAAAGCACATATAGATAAAATTTCTAATAAATTTGAAACTGAATTCAATGAAAGAAAAAATAATTTATTAGAAAAAATAAAATATGAGAAAACGTTACCAGATAATAAAGAAACAGTTGAAAAGTTAGAAAAACAATATAATGAATTAACAAGAAAAACATATTATTGTAAATATTGTAAATTGATTATTACAACAAGTAATTCAAATCTACATAATAGAACAATAAAACATAAAGAAAACGTAAGAAAATACCAAGAGCTTAATGAAGATCTATTACCAATATATTATAAACAAAAATGCCCACAATGTAGTTATGCGACCTTAAGACAAGAAGGTGCTGTGTTATTTTGTGTTGAATGTGGATGGCAAAAGAATTTATGGGGTGAAGAAAAAACTAGAGATTTTCTCATAGATCCAAAATTAAATTATCTAGATGAAATTTTTAAAATATTTTCTATAGAAGATCATACACCAGAATATATGCAATGGCTTGAAAAAATGAAAATAATAGAAAATAAAAATGGTGAAATAACTAAAAAAGATATTATAAAAACAATTATTCCACCAACATTTAACACAAAACAAAAGAAAATGTATTTATATTTATTATTTAACGATTATTATGAAAAACCTAAATTAACAGAAGAAGATATGGAAAATATTAAAAAAATATTCAAACAAATATTAATGTATCATTTGGAAAATAGAATAACAGATTCAATAAATTATGAATTCTTTTTAAATAAGATTGTAAATTATTTAAACATAGATATTATAATTCCATTTGACGAATTAACAAACAAAAAGAAACAAAGAGAGCGAGATGAAATGTGGAACAAGATAGAAATTTATTTAAATGAGAAAAATGGAATTGAAGAAGAACCTGAACAATTAAATAAAATTAAAGAAACCAGTAGTGATTTCGAGTATGATGATTTTGATTTTATGTTTTAATGGCCATAAGGTAATGTTTTTATACCATCATCTAAAATATGCCTTTTATCATCAAATGGATTTAAACTAGTTTTTTCAATTTCATTTATATACATTTCATGATTTTCTGATCTTAAACAATTCATTTTGTGTTTCATTACAATTGATTTATATAAACACTTTATATAATCTTGAAATTCTATATGATTATCAACCACAAGTTTTGTTATTCCTTTTAACTTTTTAGCTTCATGTTCTTTAGTTTTATATGAATACATTTTACTTCTTATCCCAACAAATTCAATCATTTCATCACCTCCTAATTCATCTTTAAATTTACCAGGAATCTTTTTATTATCATTGCTAAATAGTTCATGATCTTTAGGATAATTGCTAAAATCAAAATGATGTTTTAATGTTTTTAAGTCTTTTGTTATGTCATTTGTCTTGATTTTTAGTATGTAGGCATCCGTATTGACTGCTATTAATGGAAATCCACAGTTAAATGTACCATCTTCAGTTGATAAATCATAAACATAATCTGTTGGGTTATATATTTCAAATAAATCTTTAACTTCTTCTGTTAACTCATTTTCTACATGGCTTAAATTAAAGCAATTTGGTTTAGATTTAATCAATCCAATATTCATATTAAATCCTAATGAACTGCATAATATATTCAATCCTGATATAGCAACTTTTCCTTTTTGAGCTAAAGATATTGTTTTGCGGTTTTTGAAACTTTTTGAACCATCTGCAGCATAGAATCCAATGAAGAACCATTTTCTTAAATTATTTTTTGCATTTAATACGTAATCTGGAACTATCTTTTCTTTTGTTGAAGTATTACTTTTCACTATTGCATGAATATAGAATTCATTATTATATTCTGTAGCAAAATCTTTAGGATTATTTACAAGTATTCTATAAACCGCGGATGATTTCATATGGTCCATGATTCTAAATGTTTTATGTGAATAAACTTCTTCACAGAATTTCTTAATTCTTTCTAATAATTTTAAGTCTTGATTGCATAAATACCAACAATATTTAGTTCCACTAACATAATTATACACACCTGCTGAACCATCGCCCATGAAAAATCCTTTGATAAAATATTCTTTTTCTTCCAATGTTTCGGGTTCTATATTATAAATATTATCAATTATTTCATCAAATGACATATGATTCATTCTTGGGTAAAATCTTTTATGTAATAATTCATCTCTAATTTTTATATCAGTTGGTTTTATTTCATCACCATTTTGTTTAATTAAACTATGATCTTCTGTAACATCTACAAATCCTAATTTAGTTCTAACTCTATAGATTTTCTTATTTGTTTTATGTCTAATAATATTCTTTAATTTTTTCCATCCATTTCTTGTCCAAACATCCATTAATCCATTTATTTGTATTAATTCTTTTTCACCATATGAAATATAACATTCATTTTGTTTTGGAATTATTTCTGAAATTCTTCTTACCAATATTTTATCATTACATTTTAATAATATTGGGGTGTCAGCTGTTACAGAATCAAAATATAATATTTCTATATGTTTTTCTCCAAAAAGTGGTTGTAAAACATTATAATAAAAATCATACATTAATAATTTTGATACTTCTAAAACAGTCGAACCAATAAATATAGGTTTATTAAATTTCATTGATGTTCTTTTTAATTTAACTGCTGTTAAATAATCTTCAAATCTTTTATTTCCTAAATGTCTAGGACTTGATTGTAAATGTCTTAATCTTTCAGAATTATTTACTAATTCAATATCATTTCTATTTCTAATATTTTCACATGTTTTACCATAAAAACTATTGTTCATTAATTTAAAGAAATCTTTTTCAAAATCTGTTTTTGATATGGTTCTCTGTTGAGTATTGAAATCTATATATTTTTCTAACTACTTCGATTGATTAAATTCAATATATCTATGTACTTTCTTTAATTTCATTCCTTGTTTTAGATAAAATTTTAACATTCTATAATGAACAATATAATTGTATTTATTATTTTGAGTAAGTATTAATTTTTCCGTAAAAACATGATCTTTCGGTTTTACTTTCTTCTGGTATTCACTTAAATAACTATCATCTACAGTTAAATGTTCAGGGCAATAAGGTAAGTTTCTAGATTTAAATTTAATATGTTCAGGATATTCTAAGTCTATAACAAAGAAGTAACCAATTGGCGCTTCATCTTTTAAACTCGTAATTGCGCTTTCCCAATCAGTTTTATCATCATTTTCAACTTCTGTTAATATAAAATTTTTATATGGTTGAGGTTGCATCATTGCCCAACCATATAAATTATTGGCGTCAATATATAATAATTTATATTCATCATTTGCTTTAAAATACCTATCTCCCATAACACCACTAATTCCACCTCTAATTGATTTTTCAAATAATAAAACCATATCTGGTTCTTTTAATAAATCTAATTCTACATTTGTATATTTTAAACCACATTGCCAGGTTAAACCAGGACTTGAATAACAATAACAAGGGTCAACATTAAAATGGTTTAGATTAACTTCTCTAAACTTTTCAAATATATCTGCCAATATCATAACATCTGATTTTAAATATAAATCAACTAATTCGCCATGATTTTTCATCTTAAAATGGTTCCAAATATTTAATGTTCTATTAAACACTTCGTCTTTCACATACTCCTCTTTTAATTGATCATAAAATTGATCTTTTAATAATTCTGTTACATTAAAATCATCATGTGTTTTATAAAATGAATAAGGAATTGCGCCTTTATATCTCAATAATTTAAAATCTTGTTCATTTGGATAATAATATCGAGTTATAATAAAATCATTATCAACTAATGATTTTGATAAATTATCTAATGAACTTGCTAGAAATCTATAAGAATCTAAAAATCTAATGCAACCAAATTGAAATGAAATATAATTTTCAGATGTTTTAGCTAATAGTTTAAAATCATATTTTCTTACATTTGCTTCATTCATAGCATTATATTCTTCTATTTCTTGATTAATTGCACCCAATTTTCCCGATAATTGTTTTATAAATAGATGGGTATCATAGCCTGATAAATTATGAAATAATATTGGTACGAAATTAACTTTCTTAGCTTGTAAATTGCAATCTTCATGAGCAGCTCCACGATATTTTGAATTTAAATGATCATGATCTCTAACTTTTTTATCAAATGAATAAAAACGTTTTTCACAGTAACAACAATGAGTTGCATAATTAAAATCAATTTCATCTTCTTTTGTCATAACTATTCTTTTATTTTTGTTTAATAATTTTGCAAAATCACTTTCTAATTCAATCATTTTATCACAAAAATCATTAACTACATTTTCACCTCTAAAAGAAATATATTGACTTTCATATAATTCGGGATAATTTGATTTTATATAAATTCCATAAGCAGCAGCTCTTTGATGAACTTTTTTAATTGTATTTATAATTGGTGGGTCTTGAATTATATCTTCATTTAATTCATTTCCTTTATCCATTGATTTTAATAATTGCTTTTTGTTATATATTTCTTTTCTATCTTGATCAGTTAATTCTTTATTCAACGATTCAAAATCCCCATAAATTACAAATGGAACAATATTTTTAAATTTATGATTAGTAAATTTCAATTTATAATCTTTTTCTGTTGGCATTATTAATTTACAAAAATCTTTATTATCACATAATTCTTTATGTTTTAATAATGTATTCTCAGTCATAAATTTAGATAAACATTTTCTACAAAGATAAATTTTACGATGATGATCACTTTCTGTTGTTCTAAAGAATAAATCAATTTGTTTTAACCACATATAATGTTCATTTTCATCTTTTTTGTAATATAACAAATCTATAGCATTTTCATCATCATAATATTCTGTTAAATATAAAGCTTCCAATGTATAATCTTTAATATTTTCACCTTTTGTCTTTGGTAATTGCATTAATTCAAATACATTTATTTTTAAATTATTAACTTTTTCTATTTTAGGAATCATTTTTATAGTTACTGGATATTGATCAATTTTATATAATGTTTCATATTTCCGGTAATCTGTTATTCTATAAACATGTTCTTCTGTTGGATGTAAGCAACTAATAATTGACCATAGAAAACATTTATTATCTTCATTTTGAATATTTATTACTGCTTTTGTTATAAATGGTAATTTGATATAACTTGATGCTTTCATATCTTTTTCTGTTATAAAGTTTGAATCATTTTTAAACATTTTATTACTTTTTGATGTTTTATTTCTTTTTGTATTATAAACATTTAAATCTAAATATATAATTTCATTCAATGTTAAACCAGAACCCTCAAAATATCTTTCTTCAATATGACGTTTAAATTCATTTAATATTTTTTCTAACTTCTCTTTTATTTGTGTTTTTGAAATTATTTCTTCAGAGAGTGTTTGAATATTATAATCCATTTTTTCTTCTGACTTTATAAAACTTACTTTCCCAGAGATACTAATTTTTGGATATTCAACATCTGTTATCAAATCTAGTATTTTTTCTATTATTTCATTAAATTTACTATAATCTTCTATTGTTGTGCCTTTAAAAAATCTAAATATAATAGCTGCAGGACCAATTTTACTATGTAATGTTTCTAAGATTTCAATTGTATCTTTTATTTCTAGTGAATCAATATAATTTCTAACATTTTCCATGTAGGGTTTATTTGAAATGGATTTAGTTTTTGAAGTTGATTCTTTTACTTGTTGAGGTTTATTATCAAAATATTCTAATCCTAAAACATTTTTATTTAAATTTTTATAATGTTTTTGTGATTCGAGATGTCTATTATAATTCCTTTTTACTATAAATTCATTACAAACTTCACATTTTATTTCATCCACATTCATATTTTCTAATCGTTCTTTTCTTTCATTAGAATTTTCTGGAGTTTCAAAATCTATTACATTTTTTATATGATTTGCAGTTTTTTCATGTCGTGTTTTATGAGATGTATCGATGTATTTTTTACAATATTGGCAATAATATTGATTTTTATTGACATTATTGTTTTCTGGTTGGTGTTCATTCTCCCCCATTTATTAGGAAAAAAAATTACTTGTGGTGATGAGTGGTGTCTCGCCCTCACGCCCTCTGGCCTGAAACCCCACTTTTCTAATTACTATTATAGCCTAGATTACGACTTTTTCCTCAGGAGCCTATGACTTTTCCAGATCACCAAACAGGCCGGGAACTTATATACACTGTAAGATGAAAGTGAGCTATTTTCAGATAGCGTCGTGAAACTCTCTTTACTTTCGCTGTCAGTCGTTAGAAATTAATGGCCAGTCGCAGATACTTTTTTGAAAAATTCCCCAGTAGATATCTGCCTTCCTCCTTGCAGGCCTTCTCTTGCCTCCCGCCTGAGAAGCTCACGACAACGAGCCAACACGAGCTTCGGCGGACACAGGTTCATTAGATTTTAACCCTCCTGGTCACCGTCCTCCTCCGAGTCAGCGGACAGGGGACTCACCGAGAGAGTAGTAGTGCGGCGGTACTGAGCGAAGGCGGTGGCCAGGAGCTTGGCGGAGACATGTAGTCTATCGGCATCTGGGAGCACTGTGCAATATGGATGTTCTATGATAAAATTTACTTTGGAGAAACTGGTAGTGATTCAAAAACTCGAATTTCGGAACACAAAAAGGGTACAATAAATCAAAAACCAGCTAGTGGCGTTGCCAATCACATTTGGAACACTGGTCATCGTTTTAGTTTTGAAAAAGCCGAAGGCTTATTTATACTTTGTGATCCTGCAACCCACTAAACCGCCACATAGTTGAGTCACTCACCAATTTAAATAATGGCTTTTCTCCGCACAATTCCCTTCTTTCTAAGTATATTACTTCATGCCTTGCCAAACAATACTAGATTACCTACTCACTTGACCGATTTACAAACATGTTCTCCTCTGTATATACCCCTGTTTTTAGTCTATATCTCACACCTGACGATGATCTCTTGGGTGAGATCCAAACGTCATGTATTTTATATATTTTAGATTGTTCGAATAAGTAAATTTCTTGTTTTTAAATTCTTTTAATTTGTAGATAGTGGCCGGGTTTTATCTTAGTACGTTCACCACGTTTGAGCGTGGTTATCGTTCTATAGGGACGTTGTGACTTGGATATTTTCGGAGTTACCCTTTGTTTGGTTTAACAGCGATCGGAGCGTCCCGATTTTAACTCTACGCGACAAGGTCAACTTCGAAGTTTCAATTTTCCATCGATAAACCGATCCATTATTTACGAACCATGGCATCAACTGAGCGACAATTTTTCGTTGGTGGAAACTGGAAAATGAATGGAACACAGAAGAGTATCGACGACATCTGCAACTTTTTACACGGCGATCTCGACTCAAAAACGGGTGGGTTTTGTTTTTTAATTTACTCACAGTTTACCACGTCCACAGGGGCTTGTAAACTGGCTTGGATTTTACTTCCGGGTTGTTGATAATCTCGCGAGAATGGCCAGTCAGGAACACTTTCCAAAAACGGCTTATTCTGCCAATTTCGGCGTTTTCCGCCAATTACGGCAGAATCAGCCGTTTATGGATCACTCAGTTTTGAAACTTTCACAGTCGTTTATGGCTTAATCAGCCAGTTTCAGCTCACTAAGTTTCGAGTTTTGCTTTAAAGTTTTTTGCGCACTTCCGGTTCAATTAGCGCATGTTGCCGATGACGTCATAATCTCGAGCAGACGATAAGCTTTCATATGACGCTAGGATGGAAATTTTTGAGCTAGGTAAAGTGGTCAAATTTACGTTTTTCTAAATGATTACGTCATATGAAGCCCAAAAACTCCGGGAAAACTCTCAAAACTACTACAGCATGAAACAAGTTTATTAATCATGATTTTTGTTAAAAATAAATTTGGGAACTAGTTTTAAAAACTATTATAAAGTTTTCAAGTAAACGTTGCCATGGGTACACATAAAAACATTCGCCATTTCTGGCGTATTCCGCCGTTTTTGGCATAGTTAGTTTTATAATCATAAACTATTAAGCCATTATTGGCAGTCCACTTGTTATATATGAGGATTCCCCCACCCACTTAGACGTTTCCCCAGTGTCTACACGGTACTTTTTTCGGAATAAAATAATTTATTTGCTGAGGTGAACGGATGTGTAAATATTATATGTTAAAAATAAAAATAAAATTATTATTATTATAATTATCATTCTCATAAGACAAATCAATCATGGATGTATAAACTAGTGTATCAAAAATCTAGTTTTAAGTTTTGCCCATGGTCTTATCTTGCCTAATAAAGCATAGAATGGTTGAGGGATATATTGGACGGCATATGATGTTGGTTAATTGAAGGTAATCAACATCTTCGATGCCTCCAAGCTAATTGATGGATTCTTGTGATGGATAGTGATTGAATGAATTGGTGGCCGATGACGTTACAACTCAAAATCGATACAGCTGTATCTAGACTCATTTCAAAATACAACAAACATTTTCGAAACAATTTGGGATACATGTATGTATATATTTATTTCATAGAATACAGGTATACAGAAAGAACAGAATTCAAATACATTTGCCATCGGAAGCCCATACATTTATATTTAATTCTTTCTTGAAGCCTGGAACGGATCAATGAGATTAATTTTTCGGCGCAAATATACAAATGTATGCCAGCAGAAAAGCGATGATGTCATAATAGGGACTCCCATCGAACTAAGCATTATAAATAGCACCTGTAAAACTATCTAAGCTAAAAACGCCGTTTCTGGCGATGTAGTTTTAAAAACTGTAACAGCTGAAAACGGCGGAAATGGCGTTTTTTAAGAACAAGCCAAAAATGGCAGAAAACGCCGATTTCGGCTAAATTGGCAGAAGCAGTTTAAAACTGAGTAATCCATAAATGGCTGATTCTGCCGTTATTGGCGGAAAACGCCGAAATTGGCAGAATAAGCCGTTTTTGGAAAGTGTTCCTGACTGATGGCGCTAAATTTAAACTGCAAATAAATTCAAAATATCACAGAAATACCTCTTGTTGATGTTGTTTATTTATCCACTATAGAGTTTCGATAAACAATTAGCTGTTAAGGATCAGTATCAGCGGGCGCGACGCCTATATTAAAATAACAAGGGATGAAACGGCTTCGCTTTTGCCTGTGACCGTATTGATGCGGCGGAAACCACTGCGCATGCGCGGCAACTTTCCGAAAGGTTAAGATCAGTTCAAGTTCAATTGATTCTTCTCAAAAACCTATGTCAAGCCAAGGCAATCACACTTCTAAGGAAATTATCAATTTTTGAATTGATGTAGAAAAACTATAATGTGTAGTTTGAATGACAGCTCACTAGCGCTCGGAAGTTGCCGCGCATGCGCAGTGGTTTCCGCCGCATCAATACGGTCACAGGCAAAAGCGAAGCCGTTTCATCCCTTGTTATTTTAATATAGTAAGTCGTCGCGCCCGCTGATACTGATCCTTAACAGCTAATTGTTTATCGAAACTCTATAGTGGATAAATAAACAACATCAACAAGAGGTATTTCTGTGATATTTTGAATTTATTTGCAGTTTAAATTTAGCGCCATTCTCGCGAGATTATCAACAACCCGGAAGTAAAATCCAAGCCAGTTTACAAGCCCCTGTGAGTTTACTTTTCGAAGTAGTTAAGTTAGTTACCTAACCCTAATCCTAACCATAAACCTAACCACTAGTCCCCTATTCTTGAATCTTACCGTTGGTAGTAAGCTTTTTATAATCGGATGGGCTTATACCAACGTTAGGGATGACTGACAAGGGCCAAAACACGGTTGAAAAAAGTGACACTTCAAAAATTAGTCTGAAATATAGCTGCTAAGCAGCGATGACGGGTTTTCTGCAAAGCCATTCAGAAAGATGGGAATTGTAGTAAATTGGAGTATCGATACATAGAATAAAAATGCATTGACAGATTCGAACCTAATATGCTACCACTGTGTTAACGTCAAATATGATTCACCTTTGAAACCGAACATACGCGGACGTACAATCAACAAATATTAATTCATTTGACCAGGCATTTATTTTGGCATTCAAACATCATGATACTGTATTATCACCATGCTTAAAAATGGATCTGTCCTATTAAGAACTCATTTGAAGCACCTGCTGAGTCGATAGATTGAGTGAATTTACAGATAAGAACGTATTATGAATTAGAATAGATTTAAGAAGTTAATGTTTTTATTGAAATATTTGAATAAATACATATATTGTAGTGTAGATTCAATCAATAAATTATGAATTGATCTGGTCTGGGTTTCCGGCTGATTCCGGCTTTTATGGATTACAAATTCTATAGTGATAAACAATTGATACCTGCAACATGTGTGTAAATCAAACCTATTCCACTAGTTGCGTGTGTTTCCTAATAAACGGGAGAGTCACTCTTGATCTGAGTTATTAGAAAAATGATGGTCATTTAGTTATAGACATTCATTGCCTTTTTGGAAATTCTGTAATAATATTTGTTCTGTCCTAACTTTTATTACTGTATGAACTAATGATATGCTTTGTAAATATGATGTAATATAATAAATTTGAATTTGAATTAAATTTGAACATGAGAATCAAGCATAACTTGTGTTTTTTCAACTTGTCTTTTGTTAACAGTTCCAGAGTTTCAATTACAATCAAATCCAAATTGGCTAAAAAGTACATAGGACTAAATGAAATGAACCGTTAGTTACTGCAAACCCATTCCAGTGTTATGTCGATCGTGTTGAATCACTTTCCTTGAGTTGAAAGAATCAGATCTTCTATGGTGCAACATCGGTCGAAGAGAGATATCTTGGTGTTGACTGTCCATCTAACTTCATGCGTTTGACATTGGAATCAGCATCATACTCATTTGAACTGCAAAATATTCATACAACATGAAAACCTACAGTACATGTATACAGTAGGCTAATCAAACTTTCACTGATGTTGGATATTTGAATGAACGTTGGGCTTATTTCAGTATTCTAAAGCAGGACGAAATAATAAGCCCAATCAATAGGCCCTATTCCCATTGGAACAATTGTATAATGCGTACGCTATACTATACACTTATCGGTCAAGAATGGAGAAATCGGTATACCAAACCTACGAACAGCAAAATGTACAGGCCTACAATGATTTCTGGTATACAAGCCGTGACCATATGAACGTTTTGGATCTAGGTTTGACTATTAATGTCAGGTCAGAGAAGGCCTGGCCAAATTTAATCACATGGCTCAAATCAATTGGCCTTTCTGCTTGTGAATACTTCACTGTATTGTTTCAACTAGGGGTCCAGGGACACCATGCCCACTTGGGAAGTGGTTCCGAATGCTCAACAATCTAACAATTTCAATATTCACACCCCCTGGTGACCATATTCAAAACCCACTGACCTGGAAACTCACCACAATCATAGAACATGTCACGAACTATAACTTTGTAATTGATCATCGTAACAAAATATGCCTAGGTACCAATATAATAAGGAAATACTAAGTTATGCTACTATTCAACACCCCCTGGTGACCATATAGAATAACTATTGGCCTTAAAACTTGCCACAATCATAGATGATGTCATGAACTACAACTTTGCAATTGATTGTGGTTACAAAATATGCATTGATACGAATATAATATAGAAATACTAAGATATTGTATTATTAAACGCCCCCTGGTGGCCATATACAAAAACCAATCACCTTCAAACTCACCACAATCATAAACCATGTCATGAGCTACAACTTTCCAATTGATTGTGGTAAGAATATATGCTTAAATATCAACAATATAATGTGGAAAAACTTTTCCCACCTACGAATGAGTGCTTATGACACCAAGATGGCCGCCAATTGCGTCACAATTGGCTGATCAAAAATACCTGTCTCAGGTATAAAACATCCCTTTTCAAAGAATACCCATCACAAATTGCAATGAGAAATGGCCTACCAGTAGGGAGCAACAGCACTCAGAATTCGGGCCAAAATTGACATTTTTGGGCACTAAAAAGGTCATAGGACGGTCATCTTGAGTCCGATCGACCCAATTTTTGTTATGCTGATGGGCCCTGGGGGGATTCACATACATCCAAAAGATCAAGGTAACTGATCAAAGCGTCTTCAAAATTTCCCTCAAAAAGTTCAAAAATGTGTAAAAAGTGTTGATTTGGTGAACAACAATGGCTGCCAGTCGGCCATCTTGATTCTGACAGGACCAGTTTTTGGGCTGAAGATGTGTCTAGGGTAGATACATGTGTAACCCAAATATCAAGACATTACATTGAAGCGTCTTCAAAACTTCCCAAAATAACTGGATTCCGTCTATGGACCGATGGACGACGGACGAAAAGTGAACGCAATAGCCCGCTGGGACCAAAGTCCCAAGTGGGCTAAAAATAAGCCTATCGAGTGAATTAGTACATACACTGAATTAGACTTTAGGCTAGTCCTGACCAAATCCTATCCATGTTATAATGGCACCAGTTATTAGTAACATCACTGTAGGGCCGACGAGAGGGGAAAAAGTTGTGTTTGTAGCACATAGGCATGGTAGGCTTGTCGCACTCACTTAATACTTAAAACGCTGTTGTTACCTGTACGTGACTGTACGGTGATTTCTACAGGTTAGCCATATGTGAGTACGTTGACGCTCAGACATGCAATATTGGGATTCGAAACCAAAGAAAAAAAAAAAATCCAGTGGTAGTCCAGTGATTTACCCACTGTGCCACAGAACGTAACTGCAGGTTAGATGAAATTTGATTTACAAATAGCCTAGCCTCACCTAACCCAAACTCTATTCTTTTACGCACGCGTGTTTGCAGATTATTGGAACTCACGTACGGCGTTAGTAGGGAACTCACGTATGGTTAACCTGTGGAGATCACCGTACAGTCACGTACAGGTAACAACTACGTACTTAAAATGCTATTGGGTACTATATAATAGGCCTACATACCGGTAGGCTTTCTTAGCTTCCACACTTCACAACCGAACCAACTGAACAACCAGTATATTTATTCCCAGTACTCACCGACCGGCACAGGCCTAACACTGTTTGTCAACTGTGTGTACCGTAGTAGGCTATCGATAATCACCTGATACTTTTCTGTTGTTTGTTTTCTCTCTGAGACGAACGTAATTCTAATAGCCCTCCGCGACTCAACGACCTTGATTTAAACTTGATCAATTCAAAATCTGTTTATTGACGCTTTTGGTTACATGAACTGATCAGCAATATACCTAAATGAAATAACCGGAATAACAAGAAATCAAAAATATTAAAGAGGTAACCAACAAATGCCCGTAAACCTGTCAGACACGCGAACGCTGGACTCGTAAACTCTTGGACTCGGACCCGCTGAGCAATAAATTCATAAAATTGACTTTGAAATTGATTGTGGAGAAGAGAGGGAATAATTCGATAGCTCTTCCTCATAAAGAAGAGAGAAATTTCGGAAAGAAAACACAGCATGGCTACTAATTGAACGGAGCCAAATTTCCGATGTTTACGGCTCGACAGTGCCTTTATAACGTGGATTTATCAAAATTCCCATGCAGTATCTGGAGATTGAAGTGAGCTGAAGGATATCATACGGATTGTATCGGCGACAGCGGTAAGGTAAGGAAGCCTTTACACTTTTAACAAAAACTGTGTGGAAAAGGGAAAAAAAAATAATAATCACGCGAATTTCAATAGGGTTTTCTGTGAAGAAACAGAAAACCCTAATTATGGAAGACCTCAGACGACATTCGAGATATGAGATTAACATACGAGATATGAGATATAACATACGAGATACCACATATAGGCCTAACATACGACATATTACATCCTATGAGATACGACTTATTTACAGTCCGTCCGCTAGCGCCACCGCAGTGTATGTTTTTTCAATATTTACTGCATTTAAATCGTTTAACATGGTGACGCGTATAGTCATCGTCAATTATATGAAAACCAACATAGTCAACATTTTATTCAAACCAGAAATATATTTCTTTTGGATAATGGACACCTGGACCGGACACAACGATTAGGCAATACTGTGAACACCCTGGACTAATGTCTATTTCAACCTGACTTGGGAGCATTCCTGGTGGCCTAGCTCAGTCAGTTTTGGTAGTACATACCTGATAGAAGTCTTATTAGGAACAGAATGCATTGGCATATGACCTAAAATATCGTTTTCTAATCTACTTTAAACCGTATTGAAGGATATCCAAAAAATCTGCATTGAGAGGGGTTCCTGAGAGAAAAGAGACTCCATGATTTGAAAGTTTAACAATATGTCTCCATGCCTACCTACTGAAGTTTGGTACGCAGGCATGGAAACATATTGTTAAACTTTCAAATCATGGAGTCACTTCTTTTCATTTAACCCCTTTCAGTGAAGACTTTTAGGATATCCTTCAATACAGTTTCGATGATTTAGGTCGACTGCCTGTCCTTTCTGGTCCTATTAAGACCTTTGTCAGGTATGTCTCACCAAAAATTAGCGAGCTAGGCCACCCGGAATGCTCTCAAGTCAGGTTGAAATAGACATTAGGCGCGCCGGCTGTTCCTCTCCTGCGGGCGATGAAAAGTTTTTCAAATCACAAAGTTCATGATATTATGCTATTTCTTGTCTTCCTTTGGTCTGAAAACGGCCTTGTGTTCAGGGGCCGGGGTTCCGGTTACTCACCGCCTGCAGAAAAAATAACTTCTGTTCACCACCCGCCGTAGACCGGCCGGCTTTTCTGCATCAGAAATCAAAATTCTAAAAAAAAACTCCACAGCCGGAAATCCCAACCCTCTTGTGCCCCTCCTCCGCTGTTTGACACCCCAGCCTGAGTTCTTGAATCCCAAACAACCCGGGAACCCGTACATCGCCCTGGTCTCCAGATTAAGAACAACCGTGCTCTCTCTCAAGGTTTGAAATCCCCAACTAAATGCCATCCCTAAAGAGCTACCGGGGCAGACTGGTGAGTCAACTAGACCAGCCGTTGAGAGTCGAGACGAGCCAGTTTTCGCTAACCGTCAGGGCAGTATGCGGCACTGTCTTTCTGGGTAGCCATAGTATAAGCCATAGTCTGGGGTCCTCCCCTGAAAATTTGTTCAATTTAGGTACATGTACTTGTGTATTCTGAGGGCATTTTGGCTATCTTTCTTTTCTGGCATCTTTCATGAAAAGGGCCAAATGGCTGAATCTGAATAACTTTCATAATCGGAGATTAAGATCATTCTTATCAATTAACATGGCCAGTTTTAAAACTGTTTATTGACAAAACTACCATATAAATAATACAGGAATATATAATATATACAGGAACCACATAAATAATAAGCCTTCAGCAAAACACAACTGCTCTTACATTTGTAAAGATAAGAGATCCATGGAAATATCAAGTAAAATTTTTCTAGACTGGGAATTAGCGGAACTCCGGAACTTTGCTTGTATGGTGCGTTTGCACCCATCGCAAAAAGCGTCGTGATAAACGAAATCAGCTGGACTAGGGCCAGGAGCTGAGAGTGATACAGTGGAACTCCATTCTGATAATGAATAATTCATTCAATATATTTATGTTATCTTTAGTATTTTTAATTCATATCCATGTTTCAATTCATTCGTTGAAAATCATAGTACACTAAACAGATTCCGCATGTGTCGGACTTTTTTAAAAACTCTTTGGTCATCGGCATTCGTAATACATACATCTTTCATTCTTCATCGAAAACCCTCGATTGAACGCGACGTTTAAACCCTTGACTAGGCGCAATTCTTAGCACCACCAATTTGAAGGGGCCATGGCTAACTCTTTTTGAGGGTTTTTTGTAGGCCTACACTCAAAAATGGATTTTGAAATTTGAGGGGTTTTTGGTGGATTTAGGGGCTGTAGCCCTGTATTTGGAGCCTATTCTAATCACCGGACCATCGGTGTCTCACACTTAGAGTCGCCCAGGATCGACGTAGCGTGAAGCCGGTCCCCGGCAAGAATGCCTAGTTGTCGGGAGCTATATAGCAGTTGATCGACAGGGGATCTCACAAATTGCGAAAGACGATGCGATACGATTTCAAAATCACCGCTGTTGATCAGACCCGCCGACGTAGGACCAGCAGCTGGGTGCCTCACTCACGCTCGACACTGTCCACAATGCCCGGGCAGCCGCACTCGAGTCCCACCGACGCGGCGCGTTATCAATGATCCCAAATTAAATCAAATTCAGTTTACACTTCTATGATCAAAATATTATTTTGTTTTAAATATTTTTCGTTTCAAATGAAACGTTTTTCGCATATTGATATTCATAGTTAATGTATAGGGGCCTACGCCACACCGCCTGCGCACGTGTCGTAGTATACGCCGAGTAAATGTTGAAAAAAAACACTGCGGTGGCGCTAGCGGACGGACACCCGTATTGTAAAACAAGTCGTACCTCGTATCTCGAATGTCGTCTGAGGTCTTCAGTCATTGTTACCGGTTCCCTACAACGTCTGATGCTAAAGTATCGTATAGAAGTTAACTCACTGTTTATTGCAATGCAACAACTGATTTTAGTGTCAAATCAAACCTGTGTACTAAAATAAATAAATGAGTTACCTTGTTGACTTTGAAAACCTGTTATATAATAATATTTTTGATGATTTAAATCGTGAACCGGAGATTTTATTGATATGATTTGAATTGAATTGATTGCCACAATCGGGATTTTCAATAAGGACTAAATTAATAAAATGTGAAAATTCAATATGCCTCTCTGAAATTACTCTTAATGTTATTTTTAGCCCACTTGGGACTTTAGTCCCAGGGGGCTATTGCGTTCACTTTTCGTCCGTCGTCCGTTCGTCCGTCCGTAGACGGAATCCAGTTATTTTGGGAAGTTTTGAAGACGCTTCAAGGTAATGTCTTGATATTTGGGTTACACATGTATCTACCCTAGACACATCTTCAGCCCAAAAACTGGCCCTGTCAGAATCAAGATGGCCGACGGGCAGCCATTGTTTTTCGCCAAAATCAGCACTTTTTACACATTTTTGAACTTTTTGAGGGAAATTTTGAAGACGCTTCGATCAATTACCTTGATCTTTCAGATATATGTGAATCCCCCCCCAGGGCCCATCAACATAACAAAAATTGGGTCGGTCGGACTCAAGATGGCCGTCCTATGACCTTTTTAGTGCCCAAAAATGTAAATTTTGGCCCGAATTCTGAGTCCTGTAGCTTCCTACTGATTTGCCATTTCTCATTACAATTTGTGATGGGTATTCTTTGGAAAGGGATGTGTTATACCTGAGACAGGTATTTTTCATCAGCCAATTATGACGCCATTGGCGGCCATCTTGGTGTCACCAGTACTCATTCGTAAGTGGGAAAAAGTTTTTCCACATTATATTGATACCCAAGCGTATTTTGCTACCACAATCAATTAGAAAGTTGTAGCTCATAACGTGTTCTATGATTGTGGTGAGTTTCAAGGTAATTGGATTTCGTATATGGCCACCAGGGGGCGTTGAATAATACAATATCTTAGCATTTCTTTATTATATTCGTACCTATGCATATTTTGTTACCACAATCAATTGGAAAGTTGTAGCTCATGACATCATCTATGATTGTTGCGAGTTTTGAGGACATAAGTTTTTCTATATGGTCACCAGGGGGCGTTGAATAGTAGAATAAATTAGTATTTCCTTATTATATTGGTACCTAGGCATATTTTGTCACCATGATCAATTGCAAAGTTGTAGTTCATGACATGTTCTATGATTGTGGTGAGTTTCGAGGTCATTGGGTTTTGAATATGGTCACCAGGGGGCGTTGAATAGTAGAATGACTTAGTATTTCCATATTTAATTGGTAACGAGGCATATTTTGTTATCACAATCAATTACAAAATCGTAGCTGCTGACATGTTCTATGATTGTGGTGAGTTTCAAGGTCATTGGTTTTTGTAAATGGTCACCAGGGGGCGTTGAATGTTGAATTTGTTAGATTGTTGAGCATTTGAAACCACTTCCCAAGTGGGCATGGTGTCCCTGGACCCCTAGTTTGTTGATAAAACGCATAGATTTTGGTCAATTTTAACCTTAAGGATTTGAAACAAGAACGATGGTACTAGACTAGTCAAGTGGTATTATTCGTCACACTTTCCTTGGATTTTCTAAATCGCGCACCTCTGTGCGCATGCGTGGCATAAATCAGCCAATCAGTGACAGTTATTAGCGTACAGTTCCTAGTTCCGTACGAATAGCCTCCAGAGTAATCCGTACGGATCCGTACGAGTAGCCACAGCGTTTACATTTTACCCAGTCCTGTAGTGTGGCTGTCTCCGCAGTGATCTCTGTTGCTCTACGATCCTATTGTACCCACCTACCCAGACCACAGGGGCTGGTATCAGAGTTGTAGGTAATGTAAAAATGATAATCTGTTAATCTTATGTATATAACATACATAAGATAACAAGGGGGCTAATGACGCTCACAAACTACTCAACTTCAGTCACTTACTATTTCGTTATTTCTCATCCGATTTCTATAATCCAGGCATGATATGAGAGCTAATAGCTTCCTGCTTCTAACGCAACTAATCCCGTTAACTTCCAATGAATAGTTCATGAATTATATATCTTTTAACACGAAATTAGGGCCGAAATCACCTGGACCGAAAATGCTATGATACCGGCTTTGTCGATTTTGAAATTTAAAACGTTGATTTCGACACGAAATCGTTCACCAATTTTGATGATCGAGGGCTTCAAATGCGCACAACATTCTTTCATATCAAGCCTGGAATATCGAAATCGGATGAGAAATATGAATGTGTCACATTGGAAATAGCCATTACCTTCCAAAATATGATATTCATGGGTTCAAGATCGCTCTTATTGTTCGGGAAAACGCTTTTAATTTCTAAAATTTTCATTGAATCGTTCTGTTTTTGTTTTCATTATTCAGCAATAGGGCCTTGATAAATCTTGATATAAATCTCTTGGCTGGGACATGATGGAAAACATCAGAATAAACTAGTTTTGTCTTTTAAACAAAATAGCATTAATGATGTTTAACAGTACAATTAGCCTAGGCTTAATCGTTCGGCAAAAATATGAAATTCAATTCTTAAATCTGTGGTCCTCCCAATCAACATCGTCAAAGAACATTTTCCGGCAGATGTTAAGCATTAACCACTTAATACCTTACCACAGTATAATCTACCAATGCTGCAAGGCCCATGGGCCTCTTGAAGCCCCCTAGTTCTAAAATCAATTTTCTTTCATATTTGGCTATCTGAGCGGCTATCCCGCGCTCACTTCCTAGTGAGCATCTCAAAAACAGGCCTAACCAATTGATTCTGTTTATTGCAGAGGTTGTTGTCGCGCCACCAACAATCTATTTGTCTTATGTTCAAAGCAAGTTGAAAGATACAAAAGTTGGTGTTTCGGCCCAGAATTGTTACAAAGTGGAGAAAGGCGCGTTTACTGGTGAAATCAGGTAAAACAAAGACAACAATTGATGGCTTGAATACTAAGAATTGCGCTTGAAAATTTGTAATTTCTTTCCCTCTTCTCTCTAATGACACTTTAAAGTCTGAAAGGTTGAGCCCTGAAATAAGTAAGCACACTACTACATAATTAGCCTGACTTGGTTTTAGGATTACCCCAACAACTCAGCCGACCACGATGTTATAGGCCTAGTGGTTCGACTTATGGTTCATTTTCCCAGTTTTCTTTGTTTTTGACACAAGATAGCTTTGTAACTGGATTAGTCGGTATGAAATTGGTATGAAATTTATTGCAATGACGAGTTTGTTGAAAGAAAGAATGAATTTATTTCTGAAAGAAGAAATGGAAGGAATTCTATAAAATAATAATCATTTTCCCGCCTACCGTCATATCAGGATGTCCCAACCCAGTAACTATGAGAGTAGACTTGAACACATAATCTTCTGCCCCTTCAGTCAGATCAGTGGCCCTGGCCCAGCATTGGATTCTTTGGTTTGCTTAGACTCGTAAACTATCGTTAATTTTGAATGGTCTTACGATTCAGTGCAAACTGATGTAGAGTTATCTGCAACTCAAATTATTTGAATGTCTTTGATCGAACTGCAATTGCTATCTTGTTGCTAACCTGACCAGATAAAAAGACTCTTTCTAGTTATAAGATTTAGAAAGGTTTTCCATTACTATTATTATTCTCTCTGCCATTGATCCTTAAATATACGTATTTGTCATGTCTTTGTTTCGCTGCAGTCCGGCTATGATTAAAGATACTGGATGTCAGTGGGTGATCTTGGGACATTCAGAGCGCCGACATGTTTTTGGAGAGCCGAATGAGGTAGGACCGATTGATCATCACATCAAATATAAAACTACAACTTTCTCTTCGTAAATACCGACTACGATATGTGACAGTAGCAGAGTGGTCCACTGTCTGGATCACTGGATGCCCAAAATAAAAGACAAAAACAATAGTAGCTCCGCTATCAAGCTCCTTTATTTGACAATCTCCACAACAACAGAATTCCTTGTTTAAAAAATTATAAAGCACGCACACACTGAGAGTTCCGCAACTAAATACTTAACGAACTTCGAAAAGAAATAACGGGGAGAGAAAAGACCCTGAAATATAATTTAAAATGCAATCAACGTACCGCTGGTAAAACCAGTGGAGGCAACGTTTCAAAACCCCAAAATTTATGTTATTGACTGTAAGATACAAATAATTAATGATAATTAATATTTCCCCTAATTAAAGTAAATGAAAACCCAAGTATTAAGTTTAAACTCACCAAAAAGAGATTGATACAAAAACTCCTTAACAAAAATGGGAGGGGAAGAGACTTCCCACACATGTCTGCTTCCAGAAAGTTCAAAAAACGGTGTGCCCAATAAAACGTCTACGTGTAGGCCAAATTAAACAATTCATTCCAGAGGGAGACATTCTGAATTGATAGAACCCTGCACCTCCACGAGTCTTATCAGGGACCTGTGATCCTAGTCACGTAGACAAAATGCTCCAGTAACCCAGGATGAGCAGTAACCAGGACATCTCTGTATGCGCGCCACGGTGTAGGTCGTGCGTAAATGATTTGTCTTTGATTTGAGTGAAGATATAAGCTTAAAGCAATCCTATCGTGAAATCATTGAAGACCATGTCAGTCGATAAACTTTGTTTCATCAGTAACCGGCACTGGCCTCAAATTTGAAGAACTTGGGAGCTTCTGTCCTGATCGGTCCCTATATGATAATGAAAAACCTCCGATGAAACCCAAGCTCTCACCAAGTTTGTACCGTATCTTAACGGGTCACTCATAGTTTTAGTTGTTTCAGGCCATTCAAGGGATGTATTGAAATTATGATTCTTGTTTCATTTTCAATGAAATGAATTTTTGCGTACCAGTAGGCTACATGACAGATTTTTTACTTCCCCACACCAGTTTGGCGAGCCACTGGACCATTGGTCCTATATATTCTTTATAATTAAGTTACCGTGGGACAGTCACGGAATTTCATCGTTTGTCCCGCTGTCCCGTGAAGCATTAAAATGTCACGGATTATTAAACAATAAGTTTTTGTCACGGAAATTGTGATGGTTTTTATTAATTTCAATGTTTTCAATGGAAAGTTGGCTCTTTTTCGCTAGCAGTATATGTAATCGATATACACAGTGAGTGAATATGATGAGGCAAATGTTCACTGTGGCACTAGCAGTCAGTACTCAAGGCTTGATATAATATGGCAAGTGAGCTAGCTGTCAGTACTTGACTTTCTCACGCATTGAGTTAGATTTCCTGTTTCTTGAATTTTAAGAAACATTCATCCATAATGCTGCTCTCTTCACCTGGGCACAAGATAGTGCTTGATTGTAAGTTAAAAAGCTAAAATGCTGAAATTCTTGGATGTCCCTGAAAATTGATGGCTGTCTGGAAAATGGGGATCTCTGTCGCTCAAAACAATTTTCAGGGGTTGGCAGCTCTGTCATTTATTTATCCTTCACTCCGTGCTCCATACAGCCCGCGGTGCCACCATTTTTAGTATGCATGGCCTATGTATAATCGATAAAATAAACATCATTCGTTCACCGTATTCACAGACCTACAGCGCTACTCACTTATATACCATTAACATGACATATACAATGGTAGCAACTGTATATAATGGTATACAACGATAAAATATCACAAGAAATGTCTAGTGAAAGTACTGGAAACTGCAGGCGTTTGTCAGAGATGACGTCAGAAACGCGCAGGTCTGCTAACATAAACAATAACAGTGAGCACGTACTGAAACTGCCGATTTGAATTCAAAAGCATTTAAACAAAAGTGCACATCAAAACGTTAGGGTAACTGAAAACCCAATGTTCACCACACCGTTAACGTATCTGTAAAAGTTACACAAACTGTTTGAAAACCCAATACAGTAGAACTGGCGTAAGTCAGACAGCTTTAAGTCAAATTTTTCAAGCAATGATTATTTATTATTTCCTTTCTAATATAGTTAATTGGTGCGAAAGTTGCCCACGCTCTCTCAGCCGGCTTGAATTTAATACCGTGCATCGGAGAAAAACTGGAAGAACGTGAAGCTGGAAAAACAGAAGATGTTTGCTTCACTCAGTTGAAAGCAATTGCAGGTTGGTGTATTTAGTGTATTTGGCTACTTTGGTTATTTATATCAGTTTTTATGTCATCTAGAAAAGATAATCTGATCAATACAAGAGGAAGGTGTAACACAACACATCCATCGGATGTTGCTATGTATCTGCTTCCATGATTGCCTTGAGCTATATGCAGCTATAGGCTGGCTTATGTCGGCAAGCAATGCGACGCCTACCGACGCAACTGCATTTATCGCCGATTAGCGGCAACTAGCGGCCTACTAGAGACAGCCAGTTGCTGCTCTATCGGCTCGATATAATCCGGCTCGCCATGGCAACCCAACGCCTAACCGACTCGTCGCAAGTCGTATCTGGCTAGTTGCCCAAGTTCTACTTAGGCCTACGGTAGGCGGACTGTAGTTAGTTACCTAATTGTTGGTGGTAAGCTTTTTATAATCGGATGGGCTTATACCAACGTTAGGGGATGACAAGGGCCAAAAGTCAGTTGAAAAAAGGACTTCAAAAATATACTTTCTATTGACTTCAGTCCACAATCAATGGCTTAAATCACAAACTAACACAGGTACCTTTCGAAATAATCCAATTTTATGTATGTTTCGAGCGATTATTTTGAGAAATTAATTAATTTCTCCACAAATACCGCCATTGGCTGCCATTTCTCTGTATTGCACACATTTGGCATGATAGACAAGTTGACCTACAAGGATTTATATAAAACGTACAAAATGAAACAACAATTTCTGATAAGTGCTCGCGCCTTTGGCGCTCGTTCTCGCGTACATACTGCCCCTGAGAATTTATGACAATAGAGAACACTGGACAGGTGAGTGACTAGGCGGACTGTTGCTTTTGATCGCAACCGAATAAGCTCATCTGCGATGTGACGGAACTGAGCGAAGGGGTTCCAACAAATAAGAGACTGCATATACATAGTACAAATTATGACCGCTAGTTAACCTCATTTGTAATTAGTCATAAACTTTCAAATCCAATTATAGTTCAAAAATGTTAACTAAAACCTTCAGCAAGGCAGATGACTGGACCAAAGATCTAGAAACGAAATTGGCAGCATTATGGTGTGAGCGGCCATCTTTAAATGATGTCGCTAGCACATTGTATTCAAAACAGAATCAGAAAGATAAAGATCTTAAAGAAATAGCTTTTCTATTAGAAATATATTTCCCAATACATGTAATTCAAATTTATTCTCAAAATGCTTATCACATAACCATCAGGACTGTTGCAGTTGCCAGTAATTGTAAACGACATAAGCAGGGAAGCAACTGGGAGGATCTTGTATCCCGCTAGTCGGCCTCAGTTGCTTTGCTTGTCGACATACGCCAGTCTTATAAGTGCACATACAATGCATGCTACTAGTATTGTTCTTCAGGGACCATTCATTTACTACATATGCAAAAATCTGCCAGTTTTGACCCCTCCGCCGAAAAAATCCTCTAGGTAAAGATCCAATTATCTGAGGGGGTGGATTATAACGATACAACACACAATTGTTGTTGTGACAAAGGGCAGATCGACAGCTGCATACATACTGTGGACTAAAAGTTATACTCAAAAGATAATCATTTTTAATGAGCTTTGAAGAGCTTCTTTAATTATTTCAAATTGGTAAAAATATTTTTTCTTGAATTCTCTCCTGAACAGATAATGTAACCGACTGGAGCCGTGTTGTTATAGCGTATGAACCTGTTTGGGCAATCGGAACCGGCAAAACAGCCACCCCTGATCAAGCTCAAGAGGTCCACGATCAGATTCGTCAATGGTTAAACAAAAATGTCTCTGCCGATGTGGCCAAAACAACTCGAATTTTATACGGAGGTGAGAAATGATTTATTATTAAAGCCCTATTATATTCTTAGTGTTTATTGTGAATTTTTCACCGTTTCCCTCTCCTAACTCAAAGATGTTTATGTTCGAAGGTTACTCACGAAAAACCCATCAATATTAATGATAATGTCAATGTCCTAATAACACCATTCACTGCTCTTTTCTAACGTGAACCTTTTTCAGTGAAATTTCTCGAATTTTATTCAATTTCTGGTATTGAAAAAGTCTTGAGTGTCGGTAGTAAACAAAACGCCAAGGCGAACATTTTATTCTTTTAAATTTGCGTGTTGTCGTTATTTGTAGGTTCCGTCACCGCAAGTAACTGTCGTGAACTTGCCCAAAAAGCCGATGTAGATGGATTCCTCGTCGGTGGAGCTTCACTAAAGCCAGACTTCGTTCAAATCATTAACGCTACACGTTAATGTTCATAACTCTAGATTGTTTTAAAGCGCACATAAAATTTTGCAAGAGTTTTCATCGCGGTTTGATCGTTCTTCGTTGAAAGATGAAACTTGAACGCAGCTTGTGTGCTTATTGTCTCAATTCCAGCTGTGCACTGAGAAATGGCCTGGTCTGTATTAGACCCTTCTGGAAAAGATGCACGCCTCCATTGAAAGGTTTATTTATATCACTGATAATGCTGGCAAATGAAATGACATGACGTCTGTGAACCAAGAATGACACGGCATTAGTTAAGGTAGGGACACGAGCGTGTAATTCGTCGGCCGACTCGATCACCGGTCGCTCATCTGCCTGCACTCGGCTAATTCCGCCGAGCGATCCAATTTTACCAACCAATAGGATGCATTGTGCCCGCTCGTAATAGGCGTATAAATTTGTCAGCGAATTTAATCGCCGCGATCGGGTGAAAAAATATGCTCGTGTGTCCCCCCTACCTTTACATTTCTTTACTGTGATGGAAAAGGGCAATTAAATTTGAAATATAGCGGCCATCTTGTGCTGGAAGGGTCTGATGGGATTTCGTGAAAGACCTTAAATGCATCATTAAGCTTGACATATAAAGAATACAAAATATCGTACCTCTTCATGAAACCCCACTCCAGTTGTAGCTTCCCCAATCCTAGACTAATCTAAATTGTGTACAACTTAAAAAACTTGCATCAAATTAAATCTTTTTCTTGTCTAGTTTCAATGTGAATTATAATACACATGTAGGTCTATTAAGCTGTTATGAGAATGGTTAATAATATATAAATTTCTGATCATTTTGGTAGTTTATTCGTTAGAAATGGGTTGTAGGTTTTCCCCGTTGCAAAAATGTGCTATGGAACAAAAGGTACTAATTACAACTAAAACAAATAAAGATTATGGTAACAATAGATTTGTATTTTGTCTTAGTTTATCGTAATTTTTATCATCATACATCATGAATAGGGTTTTTAAAAATTAGTTTGTCGCATTTACAGTTGACCCCGCATAAGTCGTAGCCCTCGGGACTGACGATTTGATGTACGAGTTATGTGGTCGTATCCTGAGCTGGCAGTGCATATCCTATATCGCTGAAATCTACCCTCAATCTATCAATTAAAGCTGCCACGTGCACTATGTAGACATTAAGAAGGTTACATGTAACTGTCTAAACACTTCCATAGACAATATCGTAGGGTATTTTTATCTGCTGCCGGCATATCGGGCTACGACTTACTTTATTTTGAATGGAATAAGAAGATTTGGCTTCCAAAATTGATACAACTTAAGTGAAAATTCGACTTACTGAGCGCGAGTTATAAGCATAATTGGGTTTAAAGAAGAAAAATATCGGGACCAAAATAATTATACGAGAGATGTGATGATACGACTAATTCGATGTCCGACTTATGCGGGGTTGACTGTTTATTAGTTTTCTTTACAAGATAACACTTTAGCACCTTCAAAGATATGTGTAGCGTTAAATATCACAAAAAATAGGTCTGGTACTGTGGAGTTACAGAGATCAGGTAGTAAAGGGAGTGAATGGTAAATTATGCACCAGTGAGTGAAGTACACTGCTGGGGGGATGGGGCATGAAAACGGGGATCAGCGCTGACACTAGATGATCGCTCAACGGGTATTCATTGCGTTGCTAGCAGTGACACAATTTCAGTACATATTATGTTTGTGCTGTGCATCACCCCTCCAAGCGGGGAGGTTTGCACTACAGATCACACATAATGGCGGGGATATTGTCCAAGTGGAGCGTTATGAATCATACGCAATGTTCAAAGTTGACGATAAAGAGATGTACCCAATAAGCCCTTAACCGGCTAAGGACTATAAACTAAAACAGTATGAATTCTTCACATAAACCACAAAACATTAATTTAGAGTTACCGGTACTGATCGTTTCACCAAGAACCTTAGTGTCAGATGTATCACAGAGACTAGGATGGTAGAGCGATGGAGATCACGGGAAACAACCACTTCCAGGACTGGGTACACTGATTATACGATTTATGCAAGCAGTTCACTGCAAAATGAAATCATTGTTTATAATGCAGTGTAATGCGGTACTACCTGGGGAGTGTGCTAATGCGTGGATGTTACCGCATGGAATCCATGATATTTAGTCGCTGGATCGCCACTGAGTCTTAAATAGTGCTAATCCCCCCACCTCCCTCCCCCAGGGCGGTGCATTTCACTGACTGGTGCATTATCAGGCCTAGAAGTAAATCTGCACAATCAAAATGAAAAATTAATACACATACACTGAAATACGTACACTCATAGAAAACAGTGCTAAAACTCGGAATGGCAACATATGTGCTGCAGTTGAACAGCCGTATAAAACAAATTTTGGAAGATATCTTTTACATTCCGCTTCAAAGGGGCGTTTATGCGCACTGTTTCTCAAATGTTTTAATTTAATTTCTTCAAAAATTATTTATAGAAATAAGGAACTTCTAAGTTTTTACAAATTTGGCCAGTTTTTTTTTAAATTTCTCGGTATTAAGATATTTTTGAAGAAACAAACTCAAAAAGATACAATTTCAGACGGGATGAGTGTCAAATTGATCAGTTTTCACAACTTCCGTCTTGATGGAAAGGTCAACCTTAATGGAAGGCAGGAGTCTGGACCCCCCTAAATCTGCCCCTGATTTACACGATTAGAATGTTGCCAAAGCTCGACATCCATCTCTGGACCAATGGAATACAGTCAACCTCGGTTAATCCGTATCACTAGGGACTGAGCTTCTTAGTACGGATTAAGTGATATACGGATAACAGATAATTCGTAATTGATACGAATTAACTATTACCCGTATAAACTTTGAATTTATGTGCACAATCCGTATAATAGCTGGTTTAGTCATTACTACTACAGTAGAATGACGTTGTAACGATCTGTTGGAGGGGGGGAATAAAAAGTTCATAGTATCCGATGGTTCATTACTTAGATCCATTTGATATCATTAATACATGAAAAGAAAACACCCCCTGGTGTGACATTGATGGATAAACTTCAGTGTTTTCTGGAGTTTCTCATATTTCCTACTGGCCACATTAACCTCATTAGATTACAGATGTTTATAATTTTTGCATGTGCATGTTCCCGACAGCTGATACGGATTACAAATAAGGATTTTCATATAAATTGGGCAACGGGACCATTCATTTGTCTACGGAATAAGTGAAAATACGGATTATGGAGTACGAATTAGACAGAGAATATTAAAGGGAATAACGTTACCGAACAAGGAGCCTGTCGGCTTATATAGCTCCGCTGTGTGATTTGAAGAAATAGAAGCTGCATACCTAGGGGTGCCCCCTTTTGGCCAAATACAAAAAGGGCTCTGTACTGTAGGTATTGGTCCATAGAACATTCATACCAAATTTGGACTTGATCTGATTAAAACTGTAGGACTAGTAGCAATTTGAAGAAATAAAAAACTCCACCCCCAGGAGCGCCCCCTGAGGGACAAATCCAAAAATTGGCAGTGTGACTTTATAGGCCTAGGTCCATAGAATATTCATACCAAATTTGGAATTGATCTGATTAAAACTAGGAAAATTAGCGATTTGAAGAAATAGAAATGGCACCCCCTGGGGGACGAATCCAAAAAATGGCTCTGTAACTTTATAGGCCTTGGTTGATAAAACATTCATACCAAATTTGGAATTGATCTGATTAAAACTGTAGGACTTGTAGCGATTTGAAGAAATAGAAACTCCATCCCCAGGGGCGCCCCTGGGGGACAAATCCAAACTAGGGGTCCAGGGACACCATGCCCACTTGGGAAGTGGTTTCAAATGCTCAACAATCTAACAATTTCAATATTCAACGCCCCCTGGTGACCATATACAAAAACCAATGACCTTGAAACTCGCCAAAATAGAACATGTCAGCAGCTACGATTTTGTAATTGATTGTGATAACAAAATATGCCTTGTTACTAATTTAATAAGGAAATGCTAAGTTATTCTACTATTCAACGCCCGCTGGTGACCATATGCAAAACCCAATGATCTTGAAACTCACCACAATCATAGAACATGTCATGAACTACAACTTTGCAATCGGTCATGGTTACAAAATATGCCTTGGAACCAATCTAATAAGAAATACTAAGTTATTCTACTATTCAACACCCCCTGGTGACCATATAGAATAACTAATGTCCTTTAAACTCACCACAATGATATTTGATGTCATGAGCTACAACTTTGCAATTGATTGTGGTAACAAAATATGCAGAGGTACAAGTATAATATAGAAATACTAAGTTATTGTATTATTCAACGCCCCCTTGTGGCCATATACAAAACCAATGAACTTGAAACTCACCACAATCATAGGACACATTATGAGCTACAACTTTCCAATTGATTATGGTAACACAATATGCTAAGGTATCAATTTAATGTGGAAAAACTTTCTTCCACCTACGAATCAGTACTGATGACACCAAAATGGCCGCCAATTGTGTCATAATTGGCTGATCAAAAATCAGGTATAAAAGATCCCTTTTCAAAGAATACCCATCACAAATTGCAATGGGCCAAAATTGACATTTTTGGGCACTAAAAAGGTCATAGGACGACCATCTTGAGTCCGATCAAACCAATTTTTCTTATGGTGATGGGCCCTTGGGGGAATTAAATATATTACAAAACATCAAGGTAATTGATCAAAGTGTCTTCAAAATTTCCCTCAAAAAGTTCAAAAATGTGTAAAAAGTGCCGATCTTGGCGAACAACAATGGCTGCCAGTCGGCCATCTTGATTCTGACAGGGCCAGTTTTTGGGCTGAAGATGTGTCTAGGGTAGATACATGTGTAACCCAAATATCAAGACATTACATTGAAGCGTCTTCAAAACTTCCCAAAATAACTGGATTCCGTCTACGGACGGACAACGGACGAAAAGTGAAAGCAATAAAAGTCCCAAGTGGGCTAAAAATGGCTCCCTAACTCTATAGGCCTAGGTCCATAGAACATTCATACCAAATTTGGAATTTATCTGATTAAAACTGTAGGACTAGTAGTGATTTGAAGAAAAAGTTGACAGACGCACGAACGGACAGACGACGACGGCTCACCCCCTTACCTTCGGTCACAGTGGAGCTTAAAATGGGACCATTTTATTTATACGGAAAAAGTACTTATACGGTGTAACCGGAGATTGATTAACCGAGGTTGACTGAATGTGATAAAACACGCATCATAAATAGTTTTTAACAAAGAAAAAAGATGACCCAACGATCTAGGACTAAAGCACCCTGACAAAATGGCGGCTAGCAAATGTAAAAAGTTTATTGAAAATCAGGCTATTTCAAAATCTATCCACCTGGAAGGAACATTGTACAATCAAACCTCCTTACTAAAAAGTTCTGGGGGCAAAACAAAAACTGTTGTATCCGATACTTCGTTGTAAAGGTTGAAGAAAAAAAAATAAATCGTAGCTTCTAAACATCATGCTCATATAGACGAATCGAGCGTTTTACAACTAATTAACTCAAGGAAAGTTCTGAGGCACTGTGACTTTTATGCCGGACCATTCAAAAGATCTCGCACAACGTATCACAGAACAAGCTATGAAACAACCAACGTCATTTCCTACCATAAGCCGAATACAGGATTCGAATCATCTGTAGTAGGAATCTTATGTTTATTGGACACATTTTGGACCATCCATTTATTACCCCCGACACATGCATAAAGGTAATGATATTACATTCAAATCTTTACAACAAGATCGTTCTCATGGGTTCAAGATCGCTCTAAGTGCTCGGAAAACGCTTTTAATTTCTAAAATTTTGAAACGCAAATGCAATTGCTAGCTTGTGTTGGCTAAAAATGGTGGTACTGAATCACAGCTTAATCATTCCTTGTATGCAGCCTTAAGCTTTTTGTATCATGTCTTTTTCAATTTGTACAATCTTTGGAGCATCAATGATTTCAATCCAGTAGCCATCTGGATCTTGAAGGAAAGCAATATTCTTCATTTTTCCTGTGAAAAGAAAATTAAACAACCTCATTACAACGAACTTCATGGAAATTCAGTCATGAGTTAGAGTTAAGCCTAACTCTTGAGTTTAAATTGGTTTGTTTTCAATCTCTTTTATTCTCTCATTCAATTTTTTTCATTCTCTTGAGTCAGAACTGTGGAATTGGGTCCAGGGACTTAAGTCCTGAGTGGGCCAAAAAAGACAGCAGTATTAAAACTGGGGCCAGTAAGATGATGGAGGACCAGTATCAAATTAAATCCTCTGGGCCAGTGGAATTTATTCCTTAAAACTAACAACCCTGAGAATGACGTGTATTAAACATTGTTTAAGTATTATTTCCGCTGATTCAAAGCAATGATGTGTGCTAGGCTTTAGCATGTAACTTACCATCGTTAGGTTTTTTGACGAATGTAACTCCAAGTTTTTCAAATCGCTCACAAGCAGCATCAATATCATGAACACCTATTCCGATGTGACCTACAGCAAACCAACGCACAATTACAAGCGTGCTAAAATTTTGGATCCTAATTCTATACTAAGGCCACACCAAAAGAAAACCCTGTTTCTCGGGCCCGATCGACCCGATATTTCGTCATTTCAAATAATTATTTTCGAAATAAAATAAAATTGCCTACCGGCCCTATTTCAAAATTGTGGATGAAATAACTATTTTCAAAAATACACATGTGGCCGACCGACTACAAAGCTCTCCATTCTCGTAAATATTATTTCTTTTTCGTGAAAGCGTGATGTCGGCACCGAGACGACATGATAAAAATATCTTATTACATCGGATTTAACAATTTTATTCTGGATATGGTACTTGTGTGCTCAGACAATGTTGCTAATCAGATATTAATGGCGACCTTGGATTGTAAAATTCCAGGAATTCCGTATACAATATATTATACACCTATTCAAGATTTTGATGTTTTTCTTTTTATAAACAGTTTCCAAGCGTGAAATATATACAAAAACATCAACTTCCCTTTATTATTGTGGTCGTCTAGCTGCTAATCACATTTTTAACTGGAAATTTGGTCCCGTAAAAAATCATTTACGGCGACCTACCCACTGTCAGAAGAATACTCGAAATTTTTTTTCTATAAAAAGAAAAAAAAATTCCCTACCGACCTACCCATTTTGGTGATTACCCCGCCCGAGCAACAGGATTTTTTTTTGGTGTGGCCTAAAATATCACTTACCAAATCCCTGAGGATCCTTATTACCATTGTGATATTCAAATTCCAGTTTGTCTTCTGTGCCCCAGTTGCTGTAGAAATTGTATAAATTCATGAAAATATAAGTTGTTCTCCCAAATTGTACATGAATGAATACAAGACGAATTTTACTTTTACAGGTTAACCTGTTAATTGACGCACAAGCTTTCGCTACTAAAGTATAGAACCTACATCAGGTTTATGACTCAGTTGTCTCTAATAAGTGTCATCTGCCTATAAATACTGTTGTTTTTCCACTGACTATACTCATCACCTGATGAAACTACAATGCACTAGTAATGGAAGCTTATACGTCAAATAAACTGTAGTAGACTTTGCTCAAGTCATATCTTTTGGGTCAGTAAAAATGTGCCTGACTTAAGTGATATGTGAGTGGCCATTGATATGTATTTTGTATTTTAGTGTCAAAAAAAAAAATTTTCAAAAGACATCCGAGGTGAATGGTTATCCGAGTTAATCAGATCCAACTCAGGCGGAGTCTACTGTCGTTAACCTACTATTTGTGTTGTATTTATTCTAAACCAGATTAACACAGCGAACCTCTACGAATCTTCAAATTGTACATTTTTCATCAAAAGCAATCTTTGTCAATGTACATTTACCTCGGATGTTCAATTGTTCAGACAGGGATTTTCAGTGACAAATGACAACTAGGTAGCTGCGTAATTAATAATGTTTAATTTAGAAATGATTGATGAACTTTCGTGGTTTCGAGGTAAACTAGGGGTCCAGGGATACCATACCCAATTGGGAAGTGGACAAATCTGAATTTCAATATTAAAGTTTGGGCGCCAAAACATCACAGGACGGCAATCTTAGGTTTTCTTATGCTCATGGCCCTAAGGGGATGCATGTATATATATAATATATATATATATATATATGTATATATATAAAATATATATATATATATATTATATATATATATATATATGAAACATCAAGATAATTGATCAGTGTTTCCGAAATTCCCCTAGAAAACTTGAAAAATGTGCTGGATTTCAACGACGAAAATGGCAATTTTGATTCTGATTGGGCCAGTTTTTGGACTGCAGAAATGTTTAGGGTAGACACGTGTATGAACCAAATATCAAGACAATCCATAGAAGCGTTTTTAAAACTTCAAAAAAAATGTTCCGATATTAGGGTGGGAAAGCAACTCCCAAGGCTATCTGACAATTACTTACTGAGTTAGCTCTAATGTTGCTTTTCTCGTGAAACAGAATTGAGTCCTCTCGCTTTCATCAGAAGGAATATCCTCAGCGTTTTCAAAGCCCATGAAATAAAGACTAAACTTCATTTGATCAAAATCCAATCTTTTGAGAAGTCTGAAAACATAATAGAAATGGCATACGTAGCTGGATAACTAACATTTCCATCTTATCGTAAAAATTGCTGATACAGTCAAATCTGCTCGATTCTGATCAGTTTAATCCGTTATCATTTATGAACAACCTATACATGAATGTGTGTAGAATACATTTAACCCTACCTGCACTGCCCAGTGCGTACTGCATTTGCCGAAAGAAAAATTTGGAATTTTCGTTTCAAAAATTCTCAAATGTATTTTTTAACTGTTTGCTCTGTGCAGATTTAAGCTCAATAGATGCATGGCATTTTGAAAATGTCATACGCACAGCATCAGGTGTCACTCACATGATATTTTTAAAACGCCATAGGCCAGAGATGCTAGGGCCAAAGTACCAACATTCCGGAATTTAGAACGGGGGTCTTTTTGTGTTTTTGCATCGCCGGAAATGCGTTCTAGAGCGATCTGGGTATCTGAAAATACGACGGCAGGCATTCGTTGTGCTTCACATCCCTTGCTGCTTATGCTTATCCGGGTGACGAAGAATATCTTTTTTCCCGCAACTACCGTATTTGACCTGGTCTTTACAAACGATGCAGTACGCCACGCCAGCTAAGTCTAACTTACGAATGTAGTTCGATAAGTAGTCCCCATTACTGTCCTTACACTCTAGCCAGTGCCAGTTAAATTTATTTTTTATACCGCTGTCAATTGCCCTTATATCGGCCGACTCCCGACTGACAATCTTTCCATGCGTGCTCATTTTGCAGACCGTCCCGCTTGACAGCTGCAGGCAAAAAGAAAGTTACAAAGCTGCGTGCCTCAGGACATAGCACGCACGTGGTAATAATTAAGATGATATTTATTAGATATCATCTTAATTATTACCACGTGCATCTTCACATTGTTGGCCGTCAGCAGGACGATGTACAACGGCGCGTAAAGATAATTGACTTTTAATTGGAAATGGCGTCACAACAGTGGCGCTCCGCCTACGCACGCACAGATACCACAACAAGCACACATATATACATTGTAGCAGAACGTCCTCAGAAACAGAGACCAAGATAAAATAACACAGAAGCGACGACGAGTACAAGCAAATGAACGCTTTTACGGTGCGTGCCATTACTGGTCGCCGCGAGGAATTCTCACCCAATTTCCGGAATTGACATCGGCGATCCTAAATTTCCGGAATTCCGGATATTTCTGGAAAACTAGCATCTCTGATAGGCCTAAGCAGCAAAAGCGTTAAAACAGATTGCTCATAAACCGGAAGAATTTCATCAAATTAAGCGGGTTCCACCGTAAAAATGTTCAATTCTTAATGATATGGTGCCTACAATCGGAAAACACCGCATCGGAAAACGCATATCGCCTAATTCATAGTAACATCCAAGAAATTGACCTAAATCCCTATGTGAACTATGTACGCAACGTTACATAGTTCACGTAGGAGAGCGTGGAGTCCCGCTTGTTCCATCTTTGATTCTACTATCGTTTCGACGCTCGTTTTGTTACACAACCAAAACACAGGCTTATCTATGTTATCATTTCATATTAAGACAGAGTATTATGATAATAAAAGACATTTATTTCATGGAACATATAGTTTATCATTTTTTGTTCAAGGAAGTTCAGGGGTTGGACATTATTTAGTCTCTCATTGGTTTGGTAGGCCTAGGTTCACATAAACGTGGTTGTGAACCGTTTTGGAGGATATTTTGAGAAAGGCTATTTTATCAGTCTTTGTGTGTGTTGTACCTATGAGCGTAGGTTGTACCATATTTATGCATTCCGGTTTCAAAATTCAAGAAAGCTGGTTTATAAGCGCGGCGTTTGTTTTCGGGTTATGTAATTAATTCTAGCATCATCCTATAATGCAGTTTATAGAGTAGTAGTCTCATTTCGTGAAGCGTAAAACACATGTATTTTCAAACTGTTCCGTTGATGATTATAATTGAGTTGGATCGTGAGTCTCAGTAGAGTACAGTAACGAAATTAGGTCATTTTCTAGGAATTAGGCGTTATGTGTTTTCTGATTCTGTTTTTCATTAGGCGTTTTTCGAGTACCGGCCTATAATGGCATAAATACCTCATTCCCAAAATTTCAGAGTAGAATTTTACAGAAACCCTCGGATCTTTAACTCTTATCATAGTCTGTTGGAAGTAGAAGCCCTGAAATATTCAACAAATTGTCATTGAAAAATTTAACTGGTTTCTACCATACAGCAACACAGCGCTAACTTAGGATCTTATAGTTAGTTACCTAATCGATGGTGGTAAGCTTTTATAATCCGATCGATGGGCTTATACCAACATTAGGGATGACAAGGGTTGAAAAAAAACGGTTGAAAAAAGTAACACTTCAAAAATAGACTTTCTATTGACTTCAGTCCACAATTGATGGCTTAATTCACAAACTAACTCCACAATTGATGGCTTAATTCACAAACTAACTCCAGTACCTTTCGAAATAATCCAATTTCATGTATGTTTCGAGCAATTAATCAACTGAGAAATTAATTTCTCCACAAATTCTGCCATTGGCCGCCATTTCTTTGTATTGCATCCATGTGGCATGATAGACAAGGTGACCTACAATAAAACTTCCAAAACGAAACGACTATTTTTATTTTTGATGGTTTTCCAACATGTATTTCAAATCGCCATGTTTTTCCATAATGAATAATGAAATAATAAATTCTAGTTGAAGAGAAATGTGAATAAGTGTTGATTTCTTAATTTTCTCAATTTCTTCATTTCGTTTCTTTAGTTTGTGTTGTTGTCCTGGCCTCAGTCCACAGGTGCCAGCACGCTCCACAAGTTTTCAAAATGGCCGCCGTTGAATTGACGGAAATTTACTCTCACTTTACGGCCGATTTGCACATGGATTAAGATCGTCAGGTGAGGTGTTATAGGTATCAAACAAACAACGAATCTGTTGTGCGTTGATTACAACAAAAATTAGACAGATATCTCAAAAGACCAGAAAATGCCAGGCAAATTTCTCGTGAGTCAAATGACTCACGAAAATTTCATTGAAAAATGACCTTCCCATTCCTGACAGGTTTGTGAAAATATCCGCTCGTGAAACTAAACCACAGACAGGTTACTGACTAGGATCTTAGTCCAGGTTCTAGAGTTCTTTGTTTTCTGTACTTCATTATACAGGGATTGGTCATTGATACTTCCAATCGTGCAAGTCCCTGTCACAAGGGTTTGTCGATGGGCTAGGATAGTATTTTTATACAGTTGCTTGGAGCAAAAAATGAATATATCGCTGGATGATTTGCTTTACTTACTACCCCGGAAGTGATTACGATGTATATGTTAGACATTCATATATTATCGATCGTGTCTTACTAGGCTAGTAAAAATCATGATTTCATATGAAAATAAAGTATTAGGCCCCTACTATATTTCCATAAGAAATCATGATTTTAGGGAAGTGGGTACCTTAAAGGTACGCACTAGTTACGACCTGTACGCCCAATTTCGCCATGCAAGCTATAGACTAATAGACGGATGTCGGGCGCCCCTTTGATAAACGCGTATATTATGTGGATACTTTGAAGTGTCTTTTTAACCGAATCTGACTTAACTGACAAAGTCAGAAACTAGGGGTCTAGGGACACCATGCCCACTTGGGAAGTGGTTTCAAATGCTCAACCATGATTTTAACAATGTTTTATTCAGTATTTTCATTCCATATGGTTTCATATTTCTAGCTCTTAAGCCTTCAATCTTCCTAGCACTAAAACGAGAGGAATAATGTCACACACAGTACCAGTTTGGTGATAGACAAAAGCTGTACGCATATTTCTATGATTTTCAATTGAAAGCATACGCTGGATAGGAGCATTGTGATAATTTGTGACAGGTGTGTACACAAGGTAGGACCTCATAAAAAACGGCAAATTTTGCGTACGTAATAAATGAATGACCCCTTACAGAACAGTCAGTGTGAGGTAAGTTGATGGTGTTTGAAGTGGTGTGAAATAGACACTCAAAGCCTCGTCCCTCAAAATTAACCTTATATGTGCACTTTGGCCCTAGACGTTGTTTGGGGAACAACAGCTACTAGGTACTGATGTCTATTTCAACCTGACTTGAGAGCATTCCGGGTGGCCTAGCTCACTCATTTCTGGTAGTACATACCTGATAATGGTCTTAATAGGACCAGAAAGGACTGGCAGTCGACCTTAATCATCATTTTTTTCAAAAAAAAAATTATGTCAGAGTACGTCCGGTTTGAAGTTCATGGGAAAATCGGAAGTAGAATTATGTCACGCTAAAATCCTGCAGCCCATTAACTAAAATAAGGCAATTTATGGATCGGGTTATTTCAGAGTTTATTTAGGCTATTTCATGAAATTTTGAACAAGATTGGGTCGATGAATAGTTTAACAATGAACCGCACTGATCGAACGAGTTGAAAATATCTGAAATTCCCTTAGCAACAGGAGCGAATTCATAATAACAAACGCGCCGGCTTCGGCATTGCGCACCACAGGTTCGAATCCTGGAGAAATACGTAATTATTTGATCAAATTGCATGACCCGTAAACTGCGATGAGAGTCGCGTTAGAATCGTATGATTCGCTTAAAATTTCACGGCAGCGCAGAGGATTGGCACAGTCTCGCTCCGAGCAGCAGCAACATCACGGTCGGCAAAAACATTAGTCTCCGCCCCTTTCACCAAATAAGGAATTTGGTTCTGCTGCTGGCGACGTGCACTGTTTATTTAGATTCCCGGTACTCTATATTCCGGAGGATTAAAAACATATTTTTCGCAAGAGAAATCAATTTTTGTACTGACATTTGTATCCTGCTAATCCGATATTTTTTCTGGCAGAAAATAATTTTCCGATTGAACCGAGTGTAGGCCGATTCCATTTTTTTTCTCTTAGAATGTACATACTTAAGAAATGCGTTGTAATATTTTCGTCTTCCTTCTATTTTCAAATGGAGCTTATTCCTAAATTAACTACCAGGTCAAAATTCTTCTATCTTGCAAATCCCTCTCAGTTTCACCATAGAATACATTATGGTTTCCAGGTTAGGGCACATCTCAAAATTTCAATAGTTCCCTCAATTAGAATAACTGTCTAAATGGTTTTATCGATTTTCTAATGAGAGACCACAGGACATTCTCACGAGTGTTCGATCACAACTTTTAATTGAAAAATAAATTAGCAAAATTACAAGCGGAAAATGTATTAAACTCTAATAGACTTTATAAACAAAATCAAATATATTAAAAATACCAAAGCATATAAGAAACGGTTAACCTCTTCGATACCATAGGTAATGTAACGCCCCTCACCAGAGCATTTTCCCATATTTTGACATATTTTCGTGTTTCTATTTAGATCTCAGAAAATACGAATTATCACCACTACAAACCATATATATTTTTAAAGCCAAGGTGCTCAGCTATCAGATGGTATTTTTTAGAATCAAATCGATTAAATCAGAAATTGATCACCTATAATTATTGATAGATTTTTTGATCGATTTGTGGATTGATCAATGGATTTTGATTGAATAACTTGTAATGATCCATTTCCAGCACGTTTTTTGTATTCTTATCGTGTAGTGATTGACTGTCTACTACATTTGGACCAGGATGACATTTTATAAAAGAAACAGCTAAAAAATACAGACATAAAAAATCATGCACTCATGCCTTCTTGTTTCGCGCGTAAAGTGGTGCATGTTGTCACTCAAGCATAAATTCAATTCGATTCAGTTCAGTATTTGAGGCACTGATTCGCAATCTAAGAGTAAATAGTGTAACTAAATTGAAGCAGACGATCATCTAGTACATCTATACTCACCACACCAGCAATTGTAGTCAATGAATATATTTGCGACGTAAATATACGTCACGCATGGTGAGAGGTCATTATTTGTGACGTAAGTAGGGCCTATACAACACGCATGGTAGCGAAGAGGTTAAATCTACTGCTTGTAATATATATATTTGAAACTGCAATTCAATTCAATGTTATCAATAATTAGCAATAAATTGATAGTTCAGCAGTCGTGATGAATCCGTGGAAGGCCTCAAAATTCTTAATCCACTTAATTTAAATCGAATTAGTAATCTTTTAGCAGACAGTGGTAAAGAGACCTAGGTTATATCTAATTAAGACATATTTCAAGTTTTTTTCTCGCAGAAAATTTAATTTCATTTCATCTGTTTCCTCATAATTTTTTCTTCTTATAAGCCCAAATTTCAGAAATGAATCAACCTTAGAGTTACAGTTCCATCTTCTTTTCCAGCCACCCCTTAATTCTGGCATTAGTTTTAAATTTTCCAAGTTTTAACTAAATTAGACTTGATTCAATTTCTTTCATTAATTCAATGCTTTTGGCCCCGGCAGTACGATTTCAATTAGATTGATTTTCTTTCCAGTTTCATTGACAACATCATGTTGGTTCAAGTCCAGTATAGCGTGGAATAGTTCCCCGCTCAAAGATACATTTATAGAAAAGGGGTTATTCGGCTGCGACCGATTCTACTCGTCGACAATGTCTACAACCCTGATTGTCGACTGATTCTACTTGTCGACAATGTCTACAACCCCGATTGTCGACCAATTCTACTCGTCGACAATGTCTACAATGCTGATTGTCGATTGATTCTACTCGTCAACAATGTCTACAACCCCGATTGTCGACCAATTCTACTCGTCGACAATGTCTACAATCCTGATTGTCGACTGATTCTACTCGTCGACAATGTCTACAACCCCGATTGTCGACCGATTCTACTCGTCGACCATGTCTACAATCCTGATTGTGAAAAGCAACTGACGGAAGCACGCAGCTCCTCGATCCCAGCCACTCTATGTAAGGGTAATCCATGCACACACGCAGCCCCTCGATCCCGGCCACTCATTATAAGGGTAATCCACGCACACACGCAGCCCCTCTATATAAGGATAATCCACGCACACACGCAGCCCCTCGATCCCAGCCACTTTAAATATGGGTGATCCACGCACACACGCAGCCCCTCGATCCTGGCCACTCATTATAAAGGGTCATCCACGCAAACACGCAGCCCCTCGATAGCAGCCACTCAATATAAGGGTGATCCACGCACACACACGGCCCCTGAATCCCAGCCACTCAATATAAGGGTAATCCACGCACACACCACCCCTCGATCCCAGCCACTTTATATAAGGGTAATCCACGCACACACGTGGCCCCTCGATCCCAGCCACTCTATATAAGGGTGATCCACTCACACACGCGGCCCCTCGATCCCAGCCACTCTATATAAGGGTAATCCACGCACACACGCAGCCCCTCGATCCCGGCCACTCTATATAAGCGTAATCCACGCACATACGCAGCCCCTCGATCCCAGCCACTCTATATAAGATTGCATACACATGATTGTAGACATTGTCGACGAGTAAAATCGGTCGACAATCGGGGTTGTAGACATTGTCGACGAGTAAAATCGGTCGGCAATCAGGATTGCAGACATTGTCGACGAGTAGAATCGGTCGACAATCGGGGTTGTAGACATTGTCGACGAGTAGAATCGGACAACAATCGGGGTTGTAGACATTGTCGACGAGTAGAATCGGACGACAATCGGGGTTGTAGACATTGTCGACGAGAAGAATCGGCCGACATTTAGGATTGATAGATCTCTACTTTTACCTGTTCTGGAGTTGAGCCGCACGTCCTATGGCGTAATGTCGTAAGATTCAATCAGTCCATTGGCGGATTAATTCCAAATACCAGTCCAATGTGATAAGTCTCTGCTGGAACTATTTAATGCTATAATGGACTAAATTAATGAAATGTGAAAATTCAATATGTCTCTCTAAAATTACTCTAAATGTTATTTCTTGTTGATAAAACGCATAAATTTTGGTCAATTTTAACCTTAAGAATTTGAAACAAGAATAATATCTGCATTGGCATCAATGTCGGTCCAAGTTTAAGCCCGAATCCGTAATTTACACTCCCATCATGCACCACGAAAAGCCGCCATATTTGTTATGTTGCTTCACTTCAACTGTTTTTTGAGGCGACTAGTCAAAAGTTTTGAGCTACTACGATCGTCAAAAGCTACTTAGGATTACAAATTTATGCACAAACAATAGTTAACTTCCATCTGATTACAGAACAGTCAGTTTGAGGTAAGTTGTGGTGTTTGAAGGGGTGAAATAGACGCTCAAAGCCTCATCCCTCAAAATGAGGGACGAAAATCAACCTTATATGAGCCACAGGGACCTGACAAAAAATTTTGACCCCAGTATCCTAGGTACTATATATAAAAAAACAAGGGAGCCAACTCTCTGTCAGATCGGTCGATAGGTATGTCACTTCAACAGTTCGTAACTTCGTTATTGATAAACCAATCCGCTTCAAGTAAGATTATTCTTAAAGATAGCAAATTTCTGCGTTAGACTGGGTGGCTTGAGAAAGATTTTAGTGCCTTTGAGATTGTTAAATCGTTCGATTAATCCGACAAAAATCGGCAAAATCCGTCTGTACCGCACCAGCCTGGGAGTATATATGACCATGATTTCTGAAAACAAACGGCGCTTTCGACCAGAAATTTTTAAACCGATTTTTACAAACGAGGGCGCGGATCGCCACTACGCTCCCGTCGGTAAAGTGGCTGTTGAAAGAGGGAGGCGACTAATGGGATGAATTGAGGCTTGTGACGGGCAAGAATAGAGGCACGTGATGGGACAATGAGGCTCCCGAGGGGATTTTCCAAAAGCAGCAAAATTGAAATATATATAAAATATTGTTGAAATTTAGCGCAAAACAAAACAAATGGATTATTATTTAGTTACTATTAGTAGTATTATTACTATTGCTTGGTTTATGTTTCTGAACCGATTGATTTTATTATGATATCATGAATATATTTCAAATTTCAGCGTTTTGAGCTAGGCCAAGCCTAATTTTCTGCTTTTCTTAACTAAAAGTTCATTTAGCAAATAATATATAAAATTTTTATAGGCCTATGTAAATCAATTTGCAATAGGAGCCCTATGGCTATAGACCTAACTGACAGGCCTTGATAATCATGTTTATTCATTTCAAAAATTATGTAGTGAAAAAATTATTTCATCTGAAATCATATCAATATTTCTCACTATTTCACATTTTTTTTGTTGCCGTTACCATGGAAACCTAAAAATAATAATCTATATAATAATAGATATTCCTAGATAAACTTAGGGCAAACATAAACTATTGATAACTAATAATAACTATTAGTTATTCTATCCCCTTTCGACATCATAACTTTTGATCTAACATCAATATTTTCATTACTTTACCATTTTTCGGCTGGTTTCCATGGAAACCATAGGCATTTGGAATCAGATAAAAATTTTGGGTTTTTAAACTGTCACCTGAAAGTGCTATGAGTGTATTGCTCTTTAAATTTCTAGTCTATCTCTTTTAGTTTAAGAGATATTGAAGTTTGTTTACATGAAATATTGCCTTCTTATCACAGTTTTTGTGTATTGAAACATGAACACACTTTTCGCTCAAATTTTCAAACTTCAATTTGCGGTATCTCGAAAACTACTGAAGATAATTCAAAAAGCATATTGTTATTTGAGCCCTCCCCATTCCAACAAGCTTTTTTTCAATAAGATTGGAGCTATTTGAATTTTTTATGGTAGCTATATCCATAAAAAATTCAAATTCGAAAGCTGAAAGATATATATATCTAATGTATATTTATTAATTGATGAGACCTGTTTTTCTGGGATATTTTGCTTACTTTTTGGGGTACATACCTCATTTATGTCTTAACAGAATGCCAAAAATCGCGGACAACAACTGAATATCCGATATATTTCCAGTTCTGTACCAATTAGATGGATTGGCAAAAAGACTCCTTAAGTCCAATTGAATGAGAGAGAAAATCCTCCATTTTGTCAAATTTCTTGGATTTGAACATTGTTACCATGCCTACGCCACCCTGATTTAGTTGTTGAGACCCCACAAGAAAAATAACTTCATTTCGTAGGCATGGTGACAATGTAAAAATTCAAGAAATTTCACAAAATGGAGGATTTTCTCTCTCATTCAATTGGACTTAAGGAGTCTTTTTGCCAATGCATCTAATTGGTACAGAACTGGAAATATATCGGATATTCAGTTGTTGTCCGCGATTTTTGGCATTCTGTTAAGACATAAATGAGGTATGTATCCCAAAAAGTAAGCAAAATATCCCAGAAAAACAGGTCTCATCCATTAATAAATAGACATTAGCTAACTCAGTACTGATCTTTGAACTTGTTTAATGTTTGTTTATTCACTGTTCGAGGACTGACAGGTAGCAAATGAATATTCAGGGTTAAAAAGTTAATTAACATCTTGTATATCTAGATGAGTGAATAAACGACCTGTGTTTCTGGAGATGGATCGACCAGGGCGGAATTTATGTCATCTGTTGAAACCGGTGCCGCTGCAGGATACGCCATCTTGAACGCTGTTCGTCGCGCAAAAGGTAGAAAGTTACTAATGTCCGATTACGATTACGATTACGATTACGATTTATTTACACTCCAACCATTTCCACCGGTAGCGCCGCTACTTAGCAATAATAAGAACTAATGTTATTGACGATGTTTTGTTAAGTGGAAAGACGCCGAGTACCAGTATATATCCGATAGGTTCGAATCCCCAATTTCTTCGGGATGATTTGATTTTAAAATAGCGATCGTTTTAATAGATTTGGTGTACCTTATTAAACTTACCCACCGTCAACACACCTGCCGGATGTGAAACAGGGGACGTCCTATTCCAATGACGCTAAAGATTTTGTGTGAATTTTATGGTACTGTAACGGCGGTATGAATTAAATTCAGCTTAGACTGAGAGTAAAGTATTTTAAGGCAAACTCTAATGGGCTAACTGCACATCGTCGAAAGACTTCTCATCCATCGATACTTGATAAAAATGAAATAAAACATCTAGTTCCAATTATCTCATGTAAGCATAACATTTATTTTGAAAATCTCAACCATACATCAAAACATTTTAAAGCCTTCTATATCAAATGCAATCTTTTGCTAACATAAACAATAGACAAATGGCCATATCTCTATCATATTAATTATATCACGAATGCTAAATATTGCGATATTATGAAATCGTTCAACCAACAAATGAATTTAGTTAACATAATATCATCACAAACCATTCATATCCTTGGAAAAGGACTTATAAGCTTTTAGAATATCCAAACAGGAAAACTTTAGTCTCATTTCTATGCGAGTAGAAATACATTATCATTATCTTTGCATTATATATAACATCCATATCTGTGCATTATATATATGTTTATAATGTCATATCTCTTAATAATAATCAATCCAATAATTAGATTAATAATACTAATTTATTTATAAATTAATAATTGGTAATTAAACTATCAACTCTGCTATAATTGAGTTACACATGAGGTAAAAAAATTATGACATAAAAACTCCTGTCAGAGTAATAGAAGTAACTGTCTAATACATGAAATAACACATTTTATACAATGAACTGAGCTCTGAATCTGATGAAAATATTCAATCTGAGATCTTACGAATGATGTTATTTTAGCCCTCTACTTCTGAAAACTGAATAGCGCGCTGTGAACTTCAACTTCAAAACAAATTTGTTGAACAGCATCGAAAAACTGTACGTACAGTGTACCGCGAACTGAACGCGGCGTCTTCTCACTTAGAAAATTATCGACTTGACAGATTAGTTCGATTTTCGACCGCAGCGGCGCTATACGACATTGGACAAAAGAAACTTTCTACCTTTTGCGTTCGTCGCTAGGGCCAGGGTTAGGCCGAGACGGGACACTAATGTCCGGATTGGGCTTGTTTATGCGGAATCGGACTCAATTCAATCCATTGAATGCAAATATCGGCGGCCGTTCGACACCAGAGCCGGCAATATATTCCGTATACGATGCCCTAATCTAATTACTTTTTTATGTTTGAAACTAGCAGATTTAACGAACCTGCTAACTAAAAAATCAAACATAACCTACCAGGCATTACTGATGGGGTTCTCCGGTTTTAGCAGTCAGCACTCTTTCCAACGGACTGGGTACTTGTGTGGAGCGGGACGGTCATTTTGTAACACGCAGACCGCGCGCGCGCGTTATTCTCCGGGACTCGACCCTTAGTGATGCTGTGAAACCGGCGCACTTGTTATTCTAAAAAATTCGACCGCATTATGAGAATGCCGGTTTGCTAGCGTATCTATTTAACACCCGTATTGCTCGGGTGAATTTTACTACCAACGGGTGGCGCTGTGTGTAAATTTCACATAAATCAACGACTTTCGGCTATTAGCGGTACTTAAGACCACTTGAAAACATCATAGTCAATTACGGTAGTAGTGAAAATAAAAAGTTACAGTTCGGTGTACACAGCACCATAGCACCCATATAATACCACATACATTGTATTCAGACTAAGGACTTAGTTAACACTGATCTTCATTTCCATTAATTAATGATCTGTTGAATTAATTAGTAATTCAGTCTTTCGGTGGTTCGAGATAAAATGCCCGCAAAATAAGAACCAACGAACCAGGGCTGACCACAAATTGCCCAACAGATAAATTTTCGGAAACGACACAATCATGTTTAGTATCAAATAACTCGTGGCGTGGACCTTGGTCTATCAACTGACCAATGCATGACCAGTACTGGCTATATAGTAAATTATCTGTTTGCAAACAATTAAGTTGTTTGGTGTCAAATAACTAGATATAATGTGGACATTAAACTAAAAATTGTTTAACTGACCAATGCTTGACCAGTACTGACCAGTTACCACTAACTAGAACCCACCATATGTAATTTTTATGTTTAGTAAAGCAATAAAATCGTGTTTGGGCGTCGAGCTACTAGATACGGTGCGGGCTATGATCTAACAACTATTTAACTGACCAATATTTTCCCAATACTGACCTTAAAGCAATTTGTTTATTCTAGAAGCAACACAGTCGTGTTTGGTGTCAAATAATTAGAAATGGTGTGGGCTTTCATTTAACAACTATTCAAGTGACCAAATCTTGACCAATACTGACCACATAGCTATATTTATCTGTTTCGGACACAACTTAGTCGTGTCTCGTATCAAATAATTTCATTCGGTCTGAACGTAAATATAACAACTCTTTTACCTGTACAAGCTACACCAGTACTGTCTAATTACCGGTTAAATGTTTTTAGAAATAACACGGGGTATTGCCTGAATCCTTCGTCAGTACTACCCTTATTAAATGTGTCGTTTTAAAAGTCTTGTCCAATTTTTATTGTAGGAAGCGAGCTAACTTTGAAATTTCCCACTAAATGCAAAAGATTTTCACATCGGGTTTTGAACGAACAACGTTTCGATTTGTAATTGTAACGTGCGCATTTGAGCCTGTAACGTGCACATTTCACTAGTGTGAACGTGCGTATCGGTATCAATATGCGAGACTTGTCAAACATTTGCGTTCAAGACGTTTAAACTGAACACTAAAGGAGATATCATATCATATCATATCATATATATATGAATAATGAATAGATGGAAGATAATGTAGTAGTTTTGAATGTTTTGTAACTGCTGTCCACTGACCGCAGATCATCAAAGTTAATCGCCTCATATGAAATATATATTCGTTATAAGGGATGTAGTAGTTCAGTGAGAATTCAAACTTATGGGTAATTTTAAGTGATCACAACGCTGACCGATAGAGAAAGCTGTATCACAACAAAAGTGCGACTTACGTATCTTATTGAAACATTGTAAAATACCGGAGAGTAAATGGGAGAACCCTGAATTCGAAACAATTCCACACTCGGATCGTTTACTTTGAAAACACAAAATTTGCAGTTTGTGGGCATCCATTATTTCTGCACCAAAAGCATGAAGTATATTATCTTTGCTCGTAAAAATTTGAAATTTTGAGGAAGATTTTTGGCCTCGTTAACCTGTGAACACGTCCTTCATATATTTTCTAAGACTGATCTTGATATAATGCTGAGAGTTTAGAGAAAATTATGGTAGGATGTAAACTTAGGCCGCTTCGTATCCGTGGAAGGTTGCTAATTATTGATCTTATACACAATAATCATAAGTACGCAACATGAGACTCCATAGAATATCGTTTTTCAATCATACGTACACAAATTATTGCGATATAAAGATAAATAGTACTTTAATATACTTTTTACTTCTTATACTGAATATTTCTTTAGTAGTATTAATAAAGAGTGGATCAGCAGGCTACCTGAGCCCATTCCACGATTTGAGGTCAGTTGCCAAAAGTTAGTAAGTTTACATACCAGTGGATAGTTAACATTTAAAATGACAATTAAAACTTCATTGCTAAAAATAACTTTGTATTTGTAGAATAGTCACACTCAAATGCGGAGAATTGATAATACCATAATACGATACTAAAATTCACTGTGTACAAATTCAAAAAGATGATCTCTAGTGAACGATCGAACGTTGTGTCGTGATTTTTTTATGATAAAACTTGGTTTGAGATTTGAAATGTGTACATAGTGGATCTTTTTCATATTAACAGTGTATTTGGTCATGTATCATATTGTATAATGGTTAATTTAAACTAACTGGTTTTAGAGTTGTATCCTTAAATCCTGTAATAGAGGATGCAATCTTTTTGCGGCAAACAGTACAAATAGCTAGAAAAAGCAACGATAGTGCATTGGTAAACTTAAAGCAAGCGTACATTGGTTGTTTAGGTTTTTCGTTGGGAAAAATAATGTTTAATCATTATTGAAATATCCGAGGCGAGCTTTTCCAGGAATTTACAAAGTTGAGCTTTACACAAGGAATTTTTTTGTAGTCCGATATCCGTGATTACCTCTGGCTTGGAGAGATACAATCTAAAACCAACCGTTACCACAATTTTCTATGATTAGTAAAAAGATTAAGTAGCCTAATAGACAGAGGCATGCAAACAGTAATATCTGAAGTCCACTCCATTTCAAACTCATTCATCTTTACACAAACTCCAACTTGTTGAACAGTTCAAAATCGCGTGGCTTGAATTATTACGATAACTAAAATCAGGGACCACGATACTTGCTCATCTACACTGGCTACCAATTTAACAAAGGATTGAATTTGAGTGTTTGATGTTGTAACAATAGGCCTACCATACTGAATTACGGATTCACTTTCTACTTTTTGATTGAACATTTATATCACATATTGGGTCATTTCATTTTTACCAGTATAGGCCTAATTGGAAGAACCTATCTGTATATCATGTTTAATTTTATATAATCTGACTTTTGAGATGTCATTCAATCAATGCATTCATATGCGGTCGTCGCTTTCAAAAGCCACCACGGACTGACTCCTTAGCGATACCTTAGCGGACGATCCCACACGTTTCTTGCTCCAGCCCTAGAATTCAATTCAATTCAATCTTTATTCAGCATAAACATTAATGAAACATTGTTTGCAACTGATACAAATTCGGTAAAATCAAGTATATACATAATAGGAGATAAACAAATAATAAAATGAAGCATAATTAACACTAATTACAGATGAGTTAAAACATAATTGAAAATATACAGAACATTAATCGAAGAAATATTAGGACAATGCCAGACCGAGTTTAATAAATTTGGCTAGCTGAACAATGCTGGTTGTAGGGTTTAGGTTGTCGAAAGTGGAGATTAAACTATTAACGTCTAAGATAGCTATATTTAATTCCTTTCTCAGATTGGCAACTCTTTTACAATGGAACAAAAAGTGACATTCATCGTCCAACACATTACAAATATTGCACAAACGATTTTCCTTTTCTATACCGCGGTGTCTACCTTTTTCAATAATTAAGCTGTGAGTAGACGTCCGTAATTTAGCAACAGCATTTCTGAGGTATGCTCAATTATAAGGCACTTTTACGAAATTGAATCTGATTCGGTTTAGCTAAATCCGATTCGATGTTGGAAAACGAAAGGATTAGTAAATCGAATCGTTTTTCGTAAATGAGTCGAATCAATTTATCAATTGAAAGGTCGCGATTCGAAAGAAAATGGGCGTCAATGGTGACCGAATTATTGATAGATGATGGTCTGCAATAGATGTCTTTAGCCCGCGGTCGAAGAGGACGCCATGTTGGATTTCACTGACTAAATCGCCACTAACTTGCTCGCCGAGCAAGTTAGTCGATTTAATAAATCAATTTACTAAACCGCGTCCATAAACGAGTTGATTTACCACATCGGATTCACTAAACCGCGTGCCGTAAACGTGAAACTTAAATCGATTTACAAAGATTCAGTTTCGTAAAAGCGCCTATAGTCGTCATGAACACCCGATTTGAATTCAAATTCAAAAGACTCCTAAAAACGCACCTGTTTACTCGATTACTGTAAAGCGCCTTTGAGCATTTATATGCAAGAATCAGTGAAATTGGCGTTTATCAGTTGTATTCATCATTCAAACCATTATTCTCCTTATCTTACGAATTTGGAGACCCATCCTCGCATGAGAATGAATATAATGTGATTTCAATTAAAGATGACACATGGCCTCATATCATTACGTTATGTTTTTTAACGGGTGGGCGAGATTATATTCTTATGTTTTTGTTTCTCTGAATGTCGCTTTTTAAGAGTTCAATAATAATTTCAGTCAACCAAACAAAGGATTTTTCTGTATGTTTCGTGTCCTGTTTTTCCATAACCCTAGGACTGCATTTTAGGTATTTTTCGTGGATGACCGAACACTGCTGTCCCTTTCTAGTAATTTTGATGATATCTGTCGAAATCTAAATTTTAAAAAGGAATCAGGCATATCTCCTTGTTTGACTAAGTAAGAACTCAACTTTAAGGGACACTCCCTTAAAGGCGCCGAAGTAAAATCATGTGTCGAGTGGAGATGATATTGTGTCAGAATTTCTTCAAATGCGGAGAAAATTGAATATTTTGAAAATAATGATTTCACATGTATGTTTGAATCCGTTATAACTGGAGCAATTTTCATAAAAACATATCTATGGAATCAACGAAATGTAATTAAGAAGAATACTATGTTTAAGATGTTATCAAAGGTATTTGAAAAAAGTTTTCTGATTTCGTCAACTGTGAAACTAGTGTCAACCAGATGTGTTCCCATTAAACGAACCGACTGCGAGCCGAGTCGATGTGAGATGTGGCCTAACCTACACTGAAAATCTCAAGCGCTACCACTGGTTTTTAGGTGCTTCTGAATGTCGGCCGTTAAAAAACTAAACAATTGCCATTTGGAAAGGGCCTAGTTAGAGAAAATGCTAGATGTGTATATTGTGTGATATTTCATGTGCGTTTGGAATTTAACCTTGTTTATAACGAAACACACATGTTCTTTTCTATTTTAGAAGAGCGCATGATAGCGCAATAAAGAACTGATAATGAAAAAGGGGTAACAGGTGACTGATATCACACCGAATTTCAATTCCTATGAACACTTTTCATATAGTGAATTCTGTACAAGAGTTTAAAAAAACTTGAAATATTAACGAAACAGTTTTTTGACGGACAAATCGTTACCATCGAATTTTCAAAACTTTTTTAATGCCTTGGTGACCACTGGTCTAGTACGCGGTTTTCTGAAACAAAAGTGGCCAAGTTTAAAGAACGACAAATGATTACAAGTATTAGGAGCCTAATGCGTTTAATGATTTAATTAATTGGTATCGCGCTGATTGGTTGAAAGACGGTTCTTAGTCATCTTGCCTGTGATTTCATTGTTTTTTTAAGCATCGATTAACCATAGATTTAATCTTATCATAACTTATTTGCAGGTGCTTCTCGCAAACATTTTCTATTCGTTTTCAAACGCAGTACTGTTCAGATGATTCGCGTCAAGCTTTGAGTCAAGTAGTAAAAAAGTTTATGTATTAGTATTACTATGCAGTCAAAATAACGCACTGCGGCAAGTGAGGTGCTGTGATCCAGATGTGTAACCTATTTAGGAGTAATATATTTCCATCATGTCAACGCCATTCAGAAACAGTAGCAAAACATACTGCTGGTCTCTAGAAATAACAATACGACGACAACCACTTTCGAATTCGACGATATTCGAGAAGTTTCACTTGGGCAGTGGTGGTCAGTGATGGTCAATTTATGAATTCTAATGGGGAATGCTTTCTAGTTTCACACCAAATGCGGTACCGGTATATCTTTCTTACATTCGAGAAGTTTGAATTGGTCAGTGGTGGTCAGTGATGGTCAATTCCTGAATTTTCAATGGCGAATCCTTTCTAGTTTGACACCATAACGCGGTATATCGTTCTCATATTCGAGAAGTTTGAATTGGTCAGTGGTGGTCAGTGATGGTCAATTTATGAATTCTCAATATTTATGGCGAATCCTTTCTAGTTTGACACCATAACGCGGTATATCGAACTCATATTCGAGAAGCTTGAATTGGTCAGTGGTGGTCAGTGATGGTCAATTTATGAATTTGCAATGATGATACCTCGGTAGTTTGAAAACAAACATGACTTGATAAATTTCCGAAATTCGCAGTCAGGTGTTCAGACTCAGGAATATCTCAATTGGTCAGTTTCTGACCATCATGGTGTCACCATGTGGTCTATAGCTCAAATGAAACACGTGGGACCGACGAAAGGGCCCAAAACCGTAAGTCATTTCCTGAGTGATGTGATCCAACAATGCCCTAACTGGAAAAGGCAGTCTTTCAATTGGACGAAACCAAATCGGACAGAACAATTAAAATTTGGGAAGGCCACAGGCAGTGGTCTTTCTACGAAGCCCACGCGGTAGGCCGATACTTTGAGCGTATTATTATGAAATCTTTTTTTAAACCACCATGTACCACATTAAGTAATAAGCATCGTTGTAAGCACTTGAAACACCCATTAACCACTTGAAACTGTCAGATCAAACATCATACCGCATCCCCGCAAAGAGGGGTAGTTCAGCAAACCGGAGCTTTCATTTGCCTATCTAGACTACCCCGCCAGTACGGGTAGCCGAGCAAACCGGAAAACTCATAATGGCCGTTGCTAAGGGACTGTGCTTTTTGTGGGATTCGAATCCAGTCTTCCAATCGGTTTCTACGGAGAAATACGAACTAAAAATAACATTTTTTGACAATATTTTGAGGATATTCTTGGTAAATATTCTGAAAATTACACAAAATCGTTTTGTTATCCTTCATTCACGTATTTAAACTACCCGCGCGACGCGGCCCGCAAGTTTCGACGAAAGTCCGTCCGTGACCGTCATTTTCGTCGCCGCGATTTAGCCAATGCCCATGTGTCCCGGATGTAAACTACACTTTTTGAAAAGGACGGTATGGAGAAATATAGAAAATTTGAATTTGCCTCATACGCGCGATTAACTTAAGGAGCATTATGAGTTTTCCGGTTTGCTCGGCTACCCGTACTGGCGGGGTAGTCTAGAGAGGCCAATGAAAACTCCGGTTTGCTAAACCACCCCTCTTTGCGGGGATGCGGTATGATTGATCTGACAGTTTCAAGTGGTTAATGGCTGTTTCAAGTGCTTGCAACGATGCTTATTACTTCGTGGTACATGGTGGTTTAAAAAAAGATTTCATAATAATACGCTCACCGCGTGGGCTTCGTAGAAAGACCACTACCTGTGACCTTCCCAAATTTTAATTGTCCTGTCCGATTTGGTTTCATCCAATTGAGAGACTGCCTTTTCCAGTTAGGGCATTTTTGGATCACGTCACTCCAGAAAAGGACTTAACGCTTTTGGGCCCCTTCGTCGGTTCCACATGTTTCATTTGAGCTATAGACCACAATGGTGACACCATGATGGTCAGTAACTGACCAATTGAGATATCCCCGAGTCTGAACACTTGACTTCGAATTTCGGAAATTTATCATGTAATGTTTGTTTTCAAACTACTAAGGAATCATCATTGCAAATTCATCACTGACCACCAATGACCAATTCAAACTTCTCGAATATGAAAATGATATACCGCGTTATGGTGTCAAACTAGAAAGGATTCGCCATTGAAAATTCATAAATTGACCATCACTGACCACCACTGACCAATTGCAACTTCTTGAAAGAACGATGTACCGGTACCGCATTTGGTGTGAAACTAGAAAGGATTCGCCATTAAATTTCATAAATTGACCATCACTGACCACCACTGCCCAAGTGAAACTTCTCAAATATCGTGGTCGAATTCGAAAGTGCTTGTCGTCGTATTGCTATTTCTAGAAACCAGCAGAAATTTTTGCTACTGTTTTTGAATGGCGTTGACATGATGGAAATTTATTACCCATAAATGGGTTACACATCTGGATCACAGCACCTCACTTGCCGCAGTGCGTTATTTTCACTGCATAGTAATGCTAATACATAAACATTTTTACTACTTGACTCGAATCATCTGAACAGTACTGCGTTTGAAAACTCAACGAATAGAAAATGTTTGCGGGAAGCGCCTACAAATAAGTTATAATAAGATTAATTAATCGATGCATGAAAAACAATTAAATCACAAGGTGACTAACACCCGTCTTTCAACCAATCTGCGCGATACCAATCAATTAAATCATTAAACGCATTTGGGTTCCTAATATTTGAAATCATGTGATACAATAGTTGTTCTTTAGACTTGGCCACTTTCATTTCAGAAAACCGCGTACTAGACCAGTGATCACCGAGGCAATAACCATTCCTTCAAGTTATGAAAATTCGATGGTAACGCGGATTCTTCGCCTCTAAAAACTGTTTCGTTAATAGTTTTCTTTATATGAAAAGTGTTCATAGGAATTGAAATTTGGAGCGATATCAGTCACAGCTGTAACCCTTTTTCATTGTCAGTTCTTTTTTGGAATTCAAGTAGATTAGTGAAAATATCAATGATGAAGTTCACTTATTATATCAAGTACCGTTTTTACTGTCGCATGCGAGTCGAAACAAAAAGATCTATCCAACTATATATATATTCGGGTATAAACTGTGATATCCTTCAGTATGTTATGAATATCTTTAAAAATTTGTGTTCTAGTATAATACCCGAAGGTTTAACTATCGGACACATAAAAGATTCGCCATAATCAAAGTTTTTAAGAAAATCTTTCTTCGAGAAAGAAAGATCTTTAAAAGAACGATTGGCGTCAAACTAATCCATAATGGACTGTTGTGAATTTATTGAATAATCCACCTGAGAAATTTAAAGATTTCGAAGCGAAATTTATTCATATAAATCAAAAATGCATGAATAACTTGACGTTATTTGCGGGTCTCATGAAACACTTTCGTGCGCTCTTTTTAAATCTAAAATAGCATAAATACATGCGTGTTTCGTTATAAACAAGGTTAAATTCCAAACGCACATGAAATATGGAGCCTGCATCACACGATATACACATCTTGAATTTTCTCTAACTACGTAGGCCCTTTCCAAATGGGAATTGTTCAGTTTTTTAACGGCCGACATTCAGAGGCACCTAAAAAAACCGGTTGTATAGCACTTGAGATTTTCAGTGTAGGGCACATCTCACTTCGACTCGGCTCGCGGTCGGTGGTTAAATGGGAACACATCTGGTTGTTACTAGTTTAACAGTTGACGAATTCAGAAAACTTTTTTCAAATGTCTTTGATAACTTTTTAAACATAGTATTCTTCTTAGTTACATTTCGCTGATTACATAGATATTTTTTCATGAAAATTGCTCCAGTTATAACGGATTTAAACATACATGTAAAATGATTATTTTCAAAATATTCTATTTTCTCCGATTTTGAAGAAATTCTGACACAATATCATCTCCACTCGACACATGATTTTACTTCGGCGCCTTTGAAGGGAGTGTCACTTGTTGTTGAGTTCATATTTAGTCAAACAAGAAGATATGCCTGATTCCTTTTTAGAATTTAGATTTCGACGGATATCATCAAATTACTAGAAAGGGACAGCAGCTTTCGGTCATCCGCAAAGAAATACCTAAAATGCTCTCCTAGGGTTATGGAAAAACATGTCACGAAACATACAGAAAATCCTTTGTTTGGTAGACTGAAATTATTGAACTCTTAAATAGCAACATTCAGAGAAACAAAAACATAAGAATATATTCTCGCCCACCCTTTAAAAAAACAACGTGATTGAAGATGACACGTAGCCTCATATCAAATGATATGAACGCAACAGAGCCTATTCATTCTCTTTACGAGGATGGGTCTCCACATTCATAGGATACGATACGAGATTCGTGGGTACGAATGATGAATACAACTGATAAAGCGCCAATTTCACTGATTCTTGCACATAAAGGTGTTTTAGAGTAATCTAGTTAACAGGTGTGTTTTAGGAGTATTTTGAATTTAAATTCAAATCGGGGTTCATGACGAACATTGAGCATTCTAGGGCTGGAGCAAGAAACGTGTGGGATCGTCCGCCAATGGTATCGCCAAAGAAATAATAAGGAGCCAGTCCGTGGTGGCTATTGAAAGCAACGACCGCATGTGAATGTATTGATTGAATGACATCTCAAAAATCAGATTATATAAAATTGAACATGATATATGGATAGGTTATTCCATATACTGCTAAAAATGATGCCAAATATGTGATATAAATGTTCAATTAAAAAGTAGAAACCGAATCCATAATTCAGTCTGGTATTGTTATAACATCAAACACTCAAATTTAATCCTTTGTTAGATTGGTAGCCAGTGTAGATGAGCAAGAATAGTGGTCCCTAATTTTAATGTGGACTGTTCAACAAGTTGGAGTTTGTGTAGAGATGAATGAGTTTAAAATGGAGTGGAATTTAGATAATACTGTTTGAATGTCTATTACTCAATCTTTTTATTGATCATAAAAAATTGTGGTAAAATATTTGACTCTAGGGTTGGTTTTAGATTGTATCTCTCCACGCCAGAGGTAATCACGGATATTGGACTACACAAAATTCCTTGTGTACAGCTCAACTTTTTAAATCCCTGGAAAAGCTCGCCACGGATATATCTCAGTAATGATTAATTTTCCCACAAATTCTCCCCTTCGAAAAACCTAAACAACCAATGTAAGTTTGCCAATGCACTATTGTTACCTTTTCTAGCTATTTGCACTAGCTGTTTGTCGCAAATAGATTGCATCCTCTATTACAGGAGTAAAGGATACAGCTCTGGGACCCGTTTCCCAAAAGATAGTTTAAATTAACCATCATCCAATATGATACATGACTAAATACACTGAAAAAGATCAACTATGTACACATTTCAAATTTCAAACGATGTTTTATCATTAGAAAATTACGACACAACGTTCGATCTCTCACTAGAGATAATCTTTTTGAATTTGTACACTGATTTTTCGTATCGTATTATCGTATTTTCAATTCTCTGCTTTTGAGTCAACAAGTACAAAGTTATTTTAGCAATGAAAATTTAATTGTCATTATACATGTTAACTATCCACTGGTAAACTTACTAACTTTTGGCAACTGACCTTAGATCGTGGAATGGTCTCAGGTGGCCTGCTGATCCACTCTTTATTTATACTACTAAAGAAATATACAGTATAAGACGTAAAAAGTATATGAACATATTATTTATCTTTATGTCGCGATAATTCGTGTACGTATGATTGAAAAACGATATTCTATCGAATCTCATGGTACTTATGATTATTGTGTATAGAATCAATAATTAGCAACCATCCACGGATACGAAGCGGCCTAAGTTTACATCCTACCAAAATTATCCTCGAAACTCTCAGCATTATTTCAAGGGTCGGTCTTAGAAAATTTATGAAGGACGTGTTCACAGGTTAACGAGGCCAAAAATCTTCCCCAAAATTTCAAATTTTTACAAGCAAAGATAATATACTTCATGCTTTTGGTGCAGAAAAAAATACATGTACACAAAATGCAAATTGTGTTTTCAAAGTAAACGATTGAGTGAGGAATTGTTTCGAATTCAAGGTTTTCCCATTAACACTCCGGTATTTTTCAATAAGATAAGTCAAACTATTGTTGTGATGGCCAGTTGAATACTTCATCATTATATTGAAAGATATGTTATACTTAATGCATCCTTTCTTAGGCCTTACAGCTTTCTCTATTGGTTAGCGTTGTGATCACTCAAAATTAACCATAAGTTTGAATTCTCACTGATCTACAACATCTCTATAACAAAAATATATTTCATATCAGGCAATTAGCTTTTATCTGTGGTCAGTGGACAGCAGCTACGAAACATTTCAAACTACTACATTATCATTCCATCTATTCATGTATATATAATATGATATGATATCTTCTTTGTTCAGTTTAAAAGTCTTGATCGTAAAAGTTTGACAAGTCTCGCATGTTGGTACCGATACGCACGTTCACGCGAGTGAAATGTGCACGTTACAGGCTCAAATGCGCACGTTACAATTACAAATGGAAACGTTGTTCGTTCAAAACCCTACGTAAAAATCTTATGCATTTTAGCGGAATTTCAAAGTTAGCTCGCTACCTACAACAAAAATCGGACAAGACTTTTTCAAGCGACAAAGAGTTAGTAGTACTAACGAAGGATTCACTAAACATATAAATTACTTATGGGGGTTCTGGTTAGCACTGGTAACTGGTCTGTACTGGTCAAGCATTGGTCAGTTAAACAATTCTTAGATTAATGCCCACATCATATCTAGTTATTTGACACCAAACAACTTAATTGTTTGCAAACAAATAATTAACTATATGGTCAGTACTGGTCATGCATTGGTCAGTTAAAAGACCATGGTCCACGCCACATTTGATACCAAACATGATTGGATTGTGTCGTTTCGAAAATTTATCTGTTGGGTAATTTGTGGTCAGCCCTGGTTCGTTAGGTTCTTATTTTGCGGGCATTTTTTCTCGAACCACCGAAAGGCCGAATCACTAATTAATTCACCAGATCGTTAATTGCTGAAAATGAAGATTAGTGTTTAACTAATAGTCCTTGTCTGAACAAAATGTCTCTGGTATGGGTCCTATGGAATCATGTCCTTAAACACCGTACTGTATCTTTGTACTGTGCCGAAAGTCGTTGATTTATGTGAAATTTACATACAGCGCCACCCGTTGATAGTAAAACTAACCCGAGCAATACGGGTGTTAAATAGATACGCTAGCAAACCGGCATTCTCATAATGCTTCCAGCTCGCGCCTTCGGCGCTCGCTGTGCGCTTATTAATCATGATTTTTGTTAAAAATTAATTTGGGAACTAGTTTTAAAAACTATTATAAAGTTTTCAATTAAACGTTGCCATGGGTACACATAAAAACATTCGCCATTTCTGGCGTATTCCGCCGTTTTTGGCGTAGCTAGTTTTATAATCATAAACTAATATGTCAAAGTCGAAACTTGGTGAAGCGCACAGCCAGTCTTAAGTTTTAATGAATAAATAGAGGCGAGTGCCCTTTCGGCAACTTAAATAGAATTCTACATTGTAAAAAAATAGGTTTTGCGGGGGCACCTGTGTTCGACGTGGTCCGTGGCCAAAGAAAATCACCCAAAATGTCGAAGATCTATTCGAGCGAAGATTCGCCGTGATCAAATACATGTATAGAAAAGGAATTCATTATTGCGAAAAAAACATGCTTTGGGAGTGTTCGAAGATCTATTCGAGCGAAGATTCGCCGTGATCAAATACGTGTATAGAAAAGGAATTCATTTTTGCGAAAAAAACATGCTTTGGGAGTGTTAATTACAAATTGAAAGCCTTGTTTGTTTTATCTTTCATACGACGATATTATCAAATCTTATATGATATTATATACGCACTTATCTGATATTTTTTACGAACGGCTTTAATAGTTTTATATGTTTTACACAAGAACTGTGTTTCCAAGTTCTACATTGTAAAAAATGTAGGTTATGCTGAAGGAAGGCACCCGGTGGCGGGACCAAAGAAAATCACCCAAAATATGATAGATCTTCGAGCGAATCGATGGACCCGTGATTACAAAAAGAAAAAGAAATCATTTTCTGCGAAAAACAACGTGGGAGTTTGGGAATGTTGATTACATATTGAGAGCCTATTGTTTTATCGATTACACGAAAACAAAATTTTCTGTAGTTAAAAAACGTCAGATTTCTACATTTAATCTCATGGCTTCAATAGTTTTATGTTTTTTACACTAAAGAGTAAGTATTACAACGGGTTGCATGGGTACTTAATTAATGGCACAACGGTATTGTAAGTACGGATTATAGTATATACGTATCTTACTCGAAACGGAAAAGGGGAATAACGTTTGAAAAACGGGAGTAATAAACACATAAAGATTCGATATGTTAAAAAACGCACGGCATTTTACTCCCAGGGATTGGCAAAATTTTGAGTTGATTATTCAGTTCTTGTGTGTAGCGGGACGGTCTTTTTGTAACACGCGGACCGCGCGCGCGCGTTATTCTCCGGGACTCGACCCTTAGTGATGCTGTGAAACCGGCGCGCTTGTTATTCTAAATAATTCGACCCGTTGCTAAGGGACTGTGCTTTTTGTGGGATTCGAATCCAGTCTTCCAATCGGTTTCTACGGAGAAATACGAACTAAAAATAACATTTTTGACAATATTTTGAGGATATTCTTTGTAAATAATCTGAAAATTACACAAAATCATTTTGTTATCCTTCATTCACGTATTTAAACTACCCGCCCGACGCGGCCCGCAAGTTTCGACGAAAGTCCGTCCGTGACCGTCATTTTCGTTGCCGCGATTTAGCCAATGCCCATGTGTCCCGGATGTAAACTACACTTTTTGAGAAGGACGGTATGGAGAAATATAGGAAATTTGAATTTGCCTCATACGCGCGATTAACTTAAGGAGCTTCCAGCTCGCGCCTTCGGCGCTCGCTGTGCGCTTAATATGTCAAAGTCGAAACTTGGTGAAGCGCACAGCCAGTCTTAATTTTTAATGAATAAATAGAGGCAAGTGCCCTTCCCAACTCATAATTCTACACTGTAAAAAACATACGTTTTGCGGGGGCACGTGTTCGGCGTGGTCCGTGGCAAAGAAAATCACCCAAAATGTCAAAGATCTACGTATTCGAGCGAAAATTCGCCGTGAGCAAATACATGTATAAGGAATTCATTTTTGCGGAAAAAAAACATGCTTTGGGAGTGTTGATTACAAATTGAAAACCTTGTTTGTTTTATCTTTCATACGACGATAGATCTTGTATGATATTATATATGCACTTATCTGATATGTTTTACGAACGGCTTTAATAGTTTTATATGTTTTACACAAAAAAATTGTTCCCAAGTTCTACATTGCAAAAAATGTAGGTTTTGCTGAAGGAAGGCACCCGGTGGCGTGACCAAAGAACACCCAAAATATGATAAATCTTCGAGTGAATTAAGGGACCCATGATTAAAAAAGAAAAAAATCATTTTCTGCGAAAAACAACGTGGATGTTTGGGAACGTTGATTACATATTGAGAGCCTATTGTTTTATCGATTACACGAGGATAGATTTTTCTGTAGTTTAAAAACGTCCGTTTTCTACATTAAATCTCATGGCTTCAATAGTTTTATATGTTTTACACTAATGATTTCTTCCTTAGTATTACAACGGGTTGCATGGGTACGGAATTAATGGAACAACGGTATATTAAATACGGATTATAGCGTATACGAATTTTACTCAAAACGGAAAAGGGGATAACGTTTGAAAAACGGGAGTAAAAGACACATAAAGATAAGATATGTTAAAAAATCGAGGCATTTTACTCCCAGGGATTGGCAAAATTTTGAGTTAATTATTTGGTACTTGTGTGGGGCGGGTCGGTCATTTTGTAACACGCGGACCGCACGCGCGCTTTATTCTCCGGGACTCGACCCTTAGTGATGCTGTGAAACCGGCGCGCTTGTTATTCTAAAAAATTCGACCCGTTGCTAAGGGACTGTGCTTTTCGTGGGATTGGAATCCAGTCTTGCAATCGGTTTCTACGGAGGAATACGAACTAAAAATAATATTTTTTGACACTATTTTGTGAATATTCTTTGTAAATATTCTGAAAATTACACGAAATCATTTTTTTATCCTTCATTCACGTATTTAAACTACCCGCGCGACGCGGCCCGCAAGTTTCGACGAAAGTCCGTCCGTGACCGTCATTTTCGTCGCCACGATTTAGCCAATGCCCATGTGTCCCGGATGTAAACTACACTTTTTGAGAAGGACGGTATGGAGAAATATAGAAAATTTGAATTTGCCTCATACGCGCGATTAACTTAAGGAGCTTCCAGCTCGCGCCTTCGGCGCTCGCTGTGCGCTTAATATGTCGAAGTCGAAACTTGGTGAAGCGCACAGCCAGTCTTAAGTTTTAATGAATAAATAGAGGCGAGTGCCCTTTCGGCAAACTTATACAGAATTCTACATTGTAAAAAAATAGGTTTTGCGGGGGCACCTGTGTTCGGCGAGGTCCGTGGCAAAGAAAATCACCCAAAATGTCGAAGATCTATTCAAGCGAAGATTCGCCGTGATCAAATACGTGTATAGAAAAGGAATTCATTTTTGCGAAAAAAAACATGCTTTGGGAGTATTGATTACAAATTGAAAGCCTTGTTTGTTTTACGACAATAAATCTTCCTGTATCGTCAGATATGTTCTACGAACGGCTTTAACAGTTTTATATGTTTTACACAAGAAATTTGAAGATTAAAAAAGAAAAAAATCATTTTCTGCGAAAAACAACGTGGGAGTTTGGGAATTTTGATTACATATTGTGGAGCCTATTGTTTTATCGATTATACGAAAATAAATTTTTCTGTAGTTTAAAAACGTCAGATTTCTACATTAAATCTCATGGCTTCAATAGTTTGATATGTTTTACACTAAAGATTTGTTCCTAAGTATTACAACGGGTTGCATGGGTACGGAATTAATGGAACAACGGTATTTTAAGTACGGATTATAGCGAATTTTACTCGAAACGGAATAGGGGAATAACGTTTGAAAAACGGGAGTAAAAAACCCATAAAGATACGATATGTTAAAAAACGCACGGCATTTTACTCCCAGGGATTGGCAAAATTTTGAGTTAATTATTCAGTACTTGTGTGGAGCGGGACGTTCATTTTGTAACACGCGGACCGCGCGCGCGTTATTCTCCGGGACTAGACCCTTAGTGATGCTGTGAAACCGGCGCTCTTGTTATTCTAAAAAAATTCGACCCGTTGCTAATGGACTGTGCTTTTTGTGGGATTCGAATCCAGTCTTCCAATCGGTTTCTACGGAGAAATACGAACTTAAAATAACATTTTTTGACAATATTTTGTGAATATTCTTTGTAAATATTCTGAAAATTATTTTGTTATCCTTCATTCACGTATTTAAACTACCCGCGCGACGCGGCCCGCATGTTTCGACGAAAGTCCGTCCGTGACCGTCATTTTCGTCGCCACGATTTAGCCAATGCCCATGTGTCCCGGATGTAAACTACACTTTTTGAGAAGGACGGTATGGAGAAATATAGAAAATTTGAATTTGCGTCACACGCGCGATTAACTTAAGGAGCTTCCAGCTCGCGCCTTCGGCGCTCGCTGTGCGCTTATTAAGCCATTATTGGCAGTCCACTTGTTATACATGTATATGAGGATTCCCCCACCCGCTTAGAAGTTTTCCCTAGTGTCTACACGGTACTTTTTTTCGGAATAAAATAATTACCGGTAATTTGCTGAGGTGAACGGATGTGTAAATATTATATGTTAAAAATAAAAATAAAATTATCATTATAATTAATATGTCAAAGTCGAAACTTGGTGAAGCGCACAGCCAGAGTTTTATTGATTTAAATAGAGGCGAGTGCCCTTTCGGCAACTTATATAGAATTCTGCGTTGTAAAAAAAACATAGGTTTTGCGGGAGCACGTGTTCGGTATGGCCAAAGAAAATCACCCAAAATGTCGAAGATCTATTCGAGCGAAGATTCGCCGTGATCAAATACATGTATAGAAAAGGAATTCCTTTTTGCGAAAAAAAACATGCTTTGAGAGTATTGATTACAATTGAAAGCCTTGTTTGTTTTATCTTTCATACGAGAATAAATCTTTCTGTATCGTCAGATATCTTCTACGAATGGCTTTCACAGTTATGTTTTACACAAGAAATTTGTTTCCAAGTTCTACATTGTAAAGAATGTAGGTTTTGCTGAAGGAAGGCACCCGGTGGCGTGACCAAAAAAAAAATCACCCAACATATGACTCGAGCGAATTAAGGGACCCGTGATCAAAAAAGAAAAGAAAATCATTTTCTGCGAAAAATAACGTGGAAGTTTGGGAATGTTGATTACATATTGAGAGCCTATTGTTTTATCGATTACACGAGAATAAATTTTTCTGTAGTTAAAAAACGTCAGATTTCTACATTAAATCTCATGGCTTCAATAGTTTTATATGTTTTACACTAAAGATTTGTTCCTAAGTATTACAACGGGTTGCATGGGTACGGAATTAATGGAACAACGGTATATTAAATACGGATTATAGCGAATTTTACTCGAAACGGAAAAGGGGAATAACGTTTGAAAAACGGGAGTAAAAAACACATAAAGATACGATATGTTAAAAACGTGCGGCATTTTACTCCCAGGGATTGGCAAAATTTTGAGTTAATTATTCAGTACTTGTGTGGAGCGGGACGTTCACTTTGTAACACGCGGACCGCGCGCGCGCGTTTTTCTCTGGGACTCGACCCTTAGTGATGCTGTGAAACCGGCGCGCTTGTTATTCTAAAACATTCGACCCGTTGCTAAGGGACTGTTTTTTTGTGGGATTCGAATCCAGTCTTCCAATCGGTTTCTACGGAGAAATACGATCTAAAAATAACATTTTTTGACATTATTTTGTGAATATTCTTTGTAAATATTCTGAAAATTACACCTAATCATTTTGTTATCCTTCATTCACGTATCTAAACTACCCGCGCGACGCGGCCCGCAAGTTTCGACGAAAGTCCATCCGTGACCGTCATTTTCGTTGCCACGATTTAGCCAATGCCCATGTGTCCCGGATGTAAACTACACTTTTTGAAAAGGACGGTATGGAGAAATATAGAAAATTTGAATTTGCCTCACACGCGCGATTAACTTAGGGAGCTTCCAGCTCGCGCCTTCGGCGCTCGCTGTGCGCTTATCATTCTCATAAGACAAATCAATCATGGATGTATAAACAACTGTCTGTCACACCTGCTCTTCGTGCGACGTTTTGATCCGTAATTGCGTTAATAATCGGTTGATCTGTAAATATTATGCATCAATTTGTTCAGTAAGGAATTTGCATTCAGAAATAAAACATGAACTGGCATAAATTTGTTTGTGTTTTCATCTATCAGCGATAGTTTACCCAGCATACGCTCGCGTAATGCTGAAAAACGGCTTTTAGTATTACAACGGGTTGCATGGGTACGGAATTAATGGAACAACGGTATATTAAATACGGATTATAGCGTATACGAATTTTACTCAAAACGGAAAAGGGGATAACGTTTGAAAAACGGGAGTAAAAGACACATAAAGATAAGATATGTTAAAAAATCGAGGCATTTTACTCCCAGGGATTGGCAAAATTTTGAGTTAATTATTTGGTACTTGTGTGGGGCGGGTCGGTCATTTTGTAACACGCGGACCGCACGCGCGCTTTATTCTCCGGGACTCGACCCTTAGTGATGCTGTGAAACCGGCGCGCTTGTTATTCTAAAAAATTCGACCCGTTGCTAAGGGACTGTGCTTTTCGTGGGATTGGAATCCAGTCTTGCAATCGGTTTCTACGGAGGAATACGAACTAAAAATAATATTTTTTGACACTATTTTGTGAATATTCTTTGTAAATATTCTGAAAATTACACGAAATCATTTTTTTATCCTTCATTCACGTATTTAAACTACCCGCGCGACGCGGCCCGCAAGTTTCGACGAAAGTCCGTCCGTGACCGTCATTTTCGTCGCCACGATTTAGCCAATGCCCATGTGTCCCGGATGTAAACTACACTTTTTGAGAAGGACGGTATGGAGAAATATAGAAAATTTGAATTTGCCTCATACGCGCGATTAACTTAAGGAGCTTCCAGCTCGCGCCTTCGGCGCTCGCTGTGCGCTTAATATGTCGAAGTCGAAACTTGGTGAAGCGCACAGCCAGTCTTAAGTTTTAATGAATAAATAGAGGCGAGTGCCCTTTCGGCAAACTTATACAGAATTCTACATTGTAAAAAAAATAGGTTTTGCGGGGGCACCTGTGTTCGGCGAGGTCCGTGGCAAAGAAAATCACCCAAAATGTCGAAGATCTATTCAAGCGAAGATTCGCCGTGATCAAATACGTGTATAGAAAAGGAATTCATTTTTGCGAAAAAAAACATGCTTTGGGAGTATTGATTACAAATTGAAAGCCTTGTTTGTTTTACGACAATAAATCTTCCTGTATCGTCAGATATGTTCTACGAACGGCTTTAACAGTTTTATATGTTTTACACAAGAAATTTGAAGATTAAAAAAGAAAAAAATCATTTTCTGCGAAAAACAACGTGGGAGTTTGGGAATTTTGATTACATATTGTGGAGCCTATTGTTTTATCGATTATACGAAAATAAATTTTTCTGTAGTTTAAAAACGTCAGATTTCTACATTAAATCTCATGGCTTCAATAGTTTGATATGTTTTACACTAAAGATTTGTTCCTAAGTATTACAACGGGTTGCATGGGTACGGAATTAATGGAACAACGGTATTTTAAGTACGGATTATAGCGAATTTTACTCGAAACGGAATAGGGGAATAACGTTTGAAAAACGGGAGTAAAAAACCCATAAAGATACGATATGTTAAAAAACGCACGGCATTTTACTCCCAGGGATTGGCAAAATTTTGAGTTAATTATTCAGTACTTGTGTGGAGCGGGACGTTCATTTTGTAACACGCGGACCGCGCGCGCGTTATTCTCCGGGACTAGACCCTTAGTGATGCTGTGAAACCGGCGCTCTTGTTATTCTAAAAAAATTCGACCCGTTGCTAATGGACTGTGCTTTTTGTGGGATTCGAATCCAGTCTTCCAATCGGTTTCTACGGAGAAATACGAACTTAAAATAACATTTTTTGACAATATTTTGTGAATATTCTTTGTAAATATTCTGAAAATTATTTTGTTATCCTTCATTCACGTATTTAAACTACCCGCGCGACGCGGCCCGCATGTTTCGACGAAAGTCCGTCCGTGACCGTCATTTTCGTCGCCACGATTTAGCCAATGCCCATGTGTCCCGGATGTAAACTACACTTTTTGAGAAGGACGGTATGGAGAAATATAGAAAATTTGAATTTGCGTCACACGCGCGATTAACTTAAGGAGCTTCCAGCTCGCGCCTTCGGCGCTCGCTGTGCGCTTATTAAGCCATTATTGGCAGTCCACTTGTTATACATGTATATGAGGATTCCCCCACCCGCTTAGAAGTTTTCCCTAGTGTCTACACGGTACTTTTTTTCGGAATAAAATAATTACCGGTAATTTGCTGAGGTGAACGGATGTGTAAATATTATATGTTAAAAATAAAAATAAAATTATCATTATAATTAATATGTCAAAGTCGAAACTTGGTGAAGCGCACAGCCAGAGTTTTATTGATTTAAATAGAGGCGAGTGCCCTTTCGGCAACTTATATAGAATTCTGCGTTGTAAAAAAAACATAGGTTTTGCGGGAGCACGTGTTCGGTATGGCCAAAGAAAATCACCCAAAATGTCGAAGATCTATTCGAGCGAAGATTCGCCGTGATCAAATACATGTATAGAAAAGGAATTCCTTTTTGCGAAAAAAAACATGCTTTGAGAGTATTGATTACAATTGAAAGCCTTGTTTGTTTTATCTTTCATACGAGAATAAATCTTTCTGTATCGTCAGATATCTTCTACGAATGGCTTTCACAGTTATGTTTTACACAAGAAATTTGTTTCCAAGTTCTACATTGTAAAGAATGTAGGTTTTGCTGAAGGAAGGCACCCGGTGGCGTGACCAAAAAAAAAATCACCCAACATATGACTCGAGCGAATTAAGGGACCCGTGATCAAAAAAGAAAAGAAAATCATTTTCTGCGAAAAATAACGTGGAAGTTTGGGAATGTTGATTACATATTGAGAGCCTATTGTTTTATCGATTACACGAGAATAAATTTTTCTGTAGTTAAAAAACGTCAGATTTCTACATTAAATCTCATGGCTTCAATAGTTTTATATGTTTTACACTAAAGATTTGTTCCTAAGTATTACAACGGGTTGCATGGGTACGGAATTAATGGAACAACGGTATATTAAATACGGATTATAGCGAATTTTACTCGAAACGGAAAAGGGGAATAACGTTTGAAAAACGGGAGTAAAAAACACATAAAGATACGATATGTTAAAAACGTGCGGCATTTTACTCCCAGGGATTGGCAAAATTTTGAGTTAATTATTCAGTACTTGTGTGGAGCGGGACGTTCACTTTGTAACACGCGGACCGCGCGCGCGCGTTTTTCTCTGGGACTCGACCCTTAGTGATGCTGTGAAACCGGCGCGCTTGTTATTCTAAAACATTCGACCCGTTGCTAAGGGACTGTTTTTTTGTGGGATTCGAATCCAGTCTTCCAATCGGTTTCTACGGAGAAATACGATCTAAAAATAACATTTTTTGACATTATTTTGTGAATATTCTTTGTAAATATTCTGAAAATTACACCTAATCATTTTGTTATCCTTCATTCACGTATCTAAACTACCCGCGCGACGCGGCCCGCAAGTTTCGACGAAAGTCCATCCGTGACCGTCATTTTCGTTGCCACGATTTAGCCAATGCCCATGTGTCCCGGATGTAAACTACACTTTTTGAAAAGGACGGTATGGAGAAATATAGAAAATTTGAATTTGCCTCACACGCGCGATTAACTTAGGGAGCTTCCAGCTCGCGCCTTCGGCGCTCGCTGTGCGCTTATCATTCTCATAAGACAAATCAATCATGGATGTATAAACAACTGTCTGTCACACCTGCTCTTCGTGCGACGTTTTGATCCGTAATTGCGTTAATAATCGGTTGATCTGTAAATATTATGCATCAATTTGTTCAGTAAGGAATTTGCATTCAGAAATAAAACATGAACTGGCATAAATTTGTTTGTGTTTTCATCTATCAGCGATAGTTTACCCAGCATACGCTCGCGTAATGCTGAAAAACGGCTTTTATGGCCCGTCACGTGGCGCCACCTACTGTATTTTGATATGCTAATGAGCAGGTGATGACGTCACTGTAACGTTTCCGAGCGTCAGCGGAGCGGGTTTTTCAGCATTACGCGAGCGTATGCTGAGTAAACTATCGCTGATAAATGAAAACAAAAACAACTTTAGTGAAAATTGTTGTTTTTTTCTGAATGCAAATTCCTCACTGAACAAATTGATGGTAATAAAGGTAGATAAACCGATTATTAACGAAATTAAGGACCAAAACGTCGCACGGAGAGTAGGTGTGACAGACAGTAGTGTATCAAAAATCTAGTGTTAAGTTTTGCCCATGGTCTTACCTTGCCTAATAAAGCATAGAATGGTTGAGGGATATATTGGACTACATATGATGTTGGTTAATTGAAGGTAATTAACATCTTCGATGCCTCCCAGCTAATTGGACTTGTGATGGGTAGTGATTGATTGAATTGGTGGCCGATGACGTTACATCACTCAAAATCAATACAGCTGTATCTAGATTCATTTCAAAATAAAACAAACATTTTCGAAACAATTTGGGATACATGTATGTATATATTTATAACATAGAATACAGGTATACAGAAAGAACAGAATTCAAATACATTTGCCATCGAAAACCCGTACATTTATATTTAATTCTTTCTTGAAGCCTGGAATGGATCAATGAGATTAATTTTTCGGCGCAAATATACAAATGTATGCCAGCAGAAAAGCGATGATGTCATAATAGGGACTTCAATCGAACTAAGCACTATAAATAGCACCTGTAAAACTATCTAAGCTAAAACGCCATTTCTGGCGATGTAGTTTTAAAAACTGTAACAGCTGAAAACGGCGGAAATGGCGTTTTTTAAGAACAAGCCAAAAATGGCAGAAAACGTCGATTTCGGCTAAATTGGCAGAAGCAGTTTAAAACTGAGTAATCCATAAATGGCTGATTCCGCCGTTATTGGCGGAAAATGCCGAAATTGGCAGAATAAGCCGTTTTTGGAAAGTGTTCCTGACTGTTTAGTTAGCCACCCGCAGAATTGGCCAAGGCACGCCGAGCCCGCATCACCCGCCTCCCTAAAACTACTGCGGTCCCCTATAACAACACGTTGTTACTCCCCTTGTTTGAGGAAGAACGGCTAGATATTAGATTACTACCCCAACGGCGTTGGCCGGCTCGGAAAGTCTCGTGAGATTTTTGTCCCCCCACTGGCACCGTGGTCCGCTCTCTTCTGTACCGGCCCGCTGGGCGGGATGTCACTAGTCTACGCACAGAATCAGGATAAATGATTCTACGGTCGGTACCGTACTGTTGTCACAGTTCAACCAGTATTCATTTGATTTCCAGTGATGCCGACATCCACCCTGCTACCAGGGGCGGATCCAGGGGGATGGGTAGACAGTATTGGAAGGAAATTGAAGGGCACCTTTCTGATCTTAGGGCACACCCAGTATCCAGGTCAAAGCGAGCGCCGAAGGCGCGAAGTTCTTAAAGGGGGGTGTGGGGGCCCACCCCCAGAAAATTTTGAAAATATGGTACCATTTAAAGGCTTTAAGAGGGCTTCTAGAGGCTAGCAGAGCAATCCAGAATAAACGAATTCGAGACAAGATTTCAACAGATGCGGATAAAAAATGAAGCTGGCGAACCCATGAAAGAATGGTTGTCGCCAACTTCGCCTAGTGCCCCTATAATCTTTAAAAATGCCCCTTAACAATTATACAGAATACGGCTAAGTGCCCCTTCATTGTTAACAATCGGCAAAAATTGCCTCGTCTTCACATTTATCCTCATGTCGTGTGCCATCTTTCAAACCAAAAGTGCCCCTAAAATTTTAAAAATTAGGCAAAAAAGTGCCCTTTTCTTCAAGATTTTCCGCGTATAGTGCCCTCTTCTAAAGTACGAGTGCCCCTTTAGCCCTCCCTGAAAAGGCAAGGACAAGGTGCCCTCATCTAAAGCATGAGTGCCCCTTGCAAAAGGAGAGTGCCCTATTTAATTTATCATGATTAAAGGCTTTACAAATATGATTATCTCTCCTCACTTTCTCGGCAGCAGTATGTTACCGATTAATTTTATAATTATGCCCGGATTACGGACACGGAATTAGCGGTTGCTGAAATAATGCCGTCAAAAATATTGCCGGTGAAATTTCGATGGGCACTTAAAAATTCTAGACCGTATTGGGCAATACGGCTAATACGGTCTGGATCCGCCCCTGGCTACGGTACCACGTTTAGGGCTACGCCGGTACCGGCCGGATGTACCGTCGTATTAATTTTAGATTTTCGACATGCCTCCTGTGGAAAATGTTGCATCTCAATAAGCAGACTGTCTTTGATAAAAATCATATAATGAAATAGAAACATAGCTGTGGGTGGAAATTCATGTTTGTCTAAATTTTCAAAAAACTGAGAATTAGTTTTTACAGAACTTCCAGTCGAGTTATGCTGTGGATGATAAGCTTACTCTTAAGCTGTTATGTTGTTATACTTTTTAGCGACTAAAGACTTAGACTGGTTTATTATGTCAGCAAATTGCTGGATAAGTACATGTCTTATTAATAGGACCGATTATTTGATAGTTTTGATAATAATTAATCTTCAACTTAACTACTTTAATCTGTGACTCGGTTTCACGACCCTAACTCTGAGGTAAACCAATTGATTTGACATTACTATGGGTCTAGGTCTGATCTGAAACCATATAAATTGCAGAATAAGCAAAAAAGCTTCGATTCAAGTACAGGCGATCAAAATTCGTCGTAAAGTCTGTAAAAATTGTTTATTAACTGCACAATAAAGAATAAATTAAAACATGAATTTAAGTCACTTGTTACGTAAGCAATATCCATTGCTTTCTCCCATATTACAGAATTTGGGCTAATGTATGACCTCAGCTTCGAAAATGTCCCAGGCAGTTCCATAATCAGAAAGATTATGCTCATAGCTATCACCATACGCGTTGCCTTAGAGTCACCGACACTCACTTGTTTTTGTGTGGTCGATAATTCATTCCGCTGTTTGAATTTGATATAAAGAGTCAAAATAAGACATGTATTTACAATAAGAATTAGCAAAGCAGGAACAACCAGTCTGATGATAGGATCTAACAGTTTGTTCAATGTAACATATTCCTTGGGATATCTTCTCACAAGTCGATTGTTCAACCCATGACAAGGGTCCATGTAATTTTCTACCTCTAAAGTTATAGGATAGTAAATATACCACAAAAAGGCACACGAAGAATAAGAGAAAATTATGCGATTCATACGAGTTTTAGTCCAAAATCGACCCGCCTTTAGTGGAAATAAGGCTAAACAAAAATGATACCTTGTTTCGCAGCGGCCGGGTCATTTTTGTAAAATATGATACAATTTGTAAACAGTTCATTTCTATAGCGGCCGGGTCTGTTATGGTAAAATTGATCACGATTTTTAAAAAAGTAATGTACAGGGTAGATAGGCGGCCGGCCGGGTCAACATTTAAGCTCAGCAGAGCGGAGAAACAAGGTATCAATTTTTTTTAGCCTAAAATCGTTATGAATCGTTCAAATTGTATAAAAACTGTCAACCAGTTACGAATATTCATAAATCCATTGCGAATTTGAATTGTGCCATAGATGTACATTTTAGGGTAAATGTGGAAGGGGTCGATGAATACGAAATCACCATAGTAAATATAAAACAACACATATCGTAAAGTATCGGCAAGAAAATGTCCAAATAGATCACCCATATCTGCATCAGCCAAACGAATCGACGGGTGAGTAGATTTCAGCCGAATTAAGGTGGCGACTACGAGACAGTTCATCGCCCAACCCGCTGCCATAATCGGCGGCAGTACGAAGACATTGATATAGAACCGAACAGACCATTCGTCATATTGATACACCGGTCACAATCCTCTCTTTAATCGTTATCTATAAAATACTTGAGTAAGGCCCTGGCGAGAGAACGTGTCCGTGCACAAATCCGAATGAATAAATTGAAATACCGGATGATAATATTGAAGATAATATATTTTATTTACCTGGAACAAAGAATGATTTTCCTAATCCCTATTGTATATGAATCCCTATCGTTCCGAAGCTTCTCCTGTCCTGCTGTCGACACTCGTCTTACTAAGGTACAGATTCTCTCCTCTCTCTCGATAGCGGCCCCCTTTTGTAGAAAGAACCGGCATTCTCAGAATTCCGATTCTCCCACGCAGGGTCTTCCGCTTTTTGGCAAGGAGCAGCTACCCAACTGTCATGACCGTTTTTAGTTACGGAAAATTTAGCCCTACTGATTTGCTGATCTAAAGGTTTTTTAGAAACTGATTTGCTGATATAAACTTTTTCTTCCAACCCTCCTGTCATGACGCGTTGTGATTTACTCACTCCTTGCTAGTCGTTGTTGAGAGAGCAGCTATTGTCTGTGAATTACCAACGAGCGCATACAGACAACAGAACTTCAGACAGCTAGTTTTAACATTTAACACAAATTAATTTTTCTAAAACATTAGCGATTATTAACAATTTGTTCTTAAACAACATCTAGATTACTCAAATTAAATATCTTTTCAAAACTTTGTTTTCTTTTCTAATTACAGTACAAATTCATTGTTTCTTTTTTAATTATTATAATTAACTACGATTCGGAATACATTGTGATTGATTATCAATTCTTAAATTATTTGAAATACTTATACTAATTATTCTATCTACAATTTAACTAATTCTATTTTAATATAGGATAAGCAAAACAACCACATCTTCCTAGTTTCCGGTTTTTCCTTTTACGGAAAGTAGCCGGGAATATCATCAAGTATCAGCGTGATCCCTTCACGAGCCTCATTATAAATACACTCCATTGTTCCGACCCAACCAAATATGGTTCGAACTATTTAAAAGTTTTATATAAAGATTTTCTGAATGTTTGCCAGATCTCACAGCAGAAGAACCGAGAAAGAATTGTTGTTTATAGACTGATTTATGGTTTGCGTTGGTAGATGAAAGCATCAAACAAGAACTTTCGTAATTCTTACTACTAGTACGTTCTTGTCTGACGGCTTTAACGTAACCCCCACGCATACGGAAACAACATTAAGAACATTTCTAAATACTACGAAACATTTTCAAATACTACGAAAATCTAGCTGTGGATCAATATTGTTGTGTACACCCTTCTTCGCGGCTTATGTTCTTTGCAGCCATCAAATCTCAATATAAACGTATGCTTTCATCAGGCAAACTCAAACTGGCAATAAATCAAGACGGTACACGGACACCAGTTATGTCCAAAGCTCTGTTGTTTCAGCACACATTGATTTCGAACGAATCAAAAGTATTTTCCCGTTAACCAATGCTTTACCCGGGTGAAATTACGTTCTCAAATTGATTTGTCGATTTATTTCAAGTTATTAGCAAACGTTGCGTTACTATTTTCCTTATATAAAACCACTCTCATAATTTTAAACATACAGTAAAACTTTCGAGGATTGCGTCTGATGATTAGTACGGAAGCGCCCTGAGAAAAAAGATTCCTTTCTGATTTATGCATTTTAAGAGAAAGAAAAAAGATTCAGGTATTTTTATGACATATAACAGAAAATCGATTTACGTAGTAATGAGGCGGTTCCTGAACTTCGCTGAAAAAGCTGAATCACTGAAACGCTGAAATAAAAACGCTGAAATTTCAGGGAATTTCCGAAAAACGCCGAAATTTCAGGGAATTCCCGAAAAAAGCTGAAATCGTGCTAGGTACCAACAATACACGTTTTGAAATATTTTCCGGGCCGGTGTCCGCTGCCGAGTCCTGAACCGTGTTTTAGTCTCTACCTTCGGTTACAGAGACACGCATGGACAGTATGTGTGGAGTATACTTTTAGAGGGCCACTTGTTGGACAAATTAATTCGCTTGAAATCCGGATTTTTAATGCATACAGGCAGCATAATGAGGAAAACCCATTCACAATCCGTGCAAGCCAACTTAAACACTATGCTCAATATTCCCTGCAAGACGCAAAATATCTTATTTGAACGTTCATGTATAAAACATGGAGCAACTTTTCTTTTGTCAACACGTTGATGGGCGACGGACTATGTCACTATGGTATTCTCTGAAGGAGGTAAATTAAATTTGACAGCTAGTTATATAAATGATGCAGCTTTTGGACAAAAGGGATCTAACTAAATTTCTTTTTAATTCACAATGGAATGGAATGGATTGACGCCAATGGCATGCAGTAGGCCCCTACGTATGGGTCATACTGATTAGCGTCAACCAATTAATCTAAATCGGGCTAACCATTCAACAACTGTGAATAATTTATTTGCTGTGGCGTGATAATAATTAGTTTTTTTGAAGAAATGACATACCAACTGTTAGAAAAATGTACCGATTCTTATTTTTAGACTACTACTGAATCTATAAAAGGAGGAGTCATAGACAAAGTTGATTTGCTTAGCTGGTGACACTTCTTGTCAAGTACATCATCTCAAGTACTGGGTGTTTTGTAAGTTTAATTTCAGTATTTATTTACTAAGTGCTGTTCTCTCGGACCTCAGTGCTTTCAAACTAGGCCCACCCCATAGGCTATATAGTCCAGGGTGTATTAGCCACTATTCTTTTATATCCGACTAAAATGCACCTTTTTCTATTTTTAGATTCAGGCTTAGAATGTGCAAATTTTTTGAGATACTGAGAAATCAGATGGCACCAGTAAACTTCAACTGCGAAATTTGCAGCAGGATAGCTGAATGACACAATTTTTAAAAATAAAATGGCTATTCGAATGCTATTTCAATTATAACTTGATTCAACCAGAGAGAAATAAGTCAATTGCGGATGTACAGTACACCCACTTTTCTTCCCTGTTTCCTGGTACCAAATTTTTAGTCTTAAGCTAAGCGATATTCTAAGGTATACTAGAATTCTAGTTAAGCGAACTATTGATTCTGATATAATGTAAGAACTGATTTCCTTTGTATACTCTTGCAGAATGTGTTATGTATTATTTCAAGCTGTTAAATAATATAGTTAGACAAATGTCCAATTATTGGATCTTTCTTGTTGACTCGTTTAATTTTGTGAGTTAAGAGTTCCAGTCAATCCACAATGTGCAGTGCCTAGCCTTCATCTACACTAAAGCCATGCCTGTGTATGGGAAAAAAATATCGTTCGACTCCTATAGGCCAGACACATCAAAGCATGCAATACATTGCAGATAGTAGTCTCCGGCAAGTCGAAAGAGAAAGTAAACCAGGTTTTACCCCGTACCCTACCCGGGAACAAAGACACTTAAAGATTCCTTCCTCCTTGTAGAAATTGTAGAAATATGGCACCCAATTGTAGCAATGCTAAGTACAGTATACTATGACGGTTGAACCTTTAACGAATTTCAATGACACCGAAAATAGAATCAAAATAATCATTAGTTCCATGCTAGCACTTAATTTGGGTTATCAGGTTCAGCCTGATAACCCAACTGTACTTTCAACTGTACTTTCATTCAGCTACTACTTGTATGAGACTTGGCAATGATAAGTTGCAAGAAATCACCAAACATAAGAAAAAATATTGTGAATTAATATTACTGTGATTAAGAATTTATTCAAATGAAGTGATAACTTCATTGTTAGATCGTACCGGTATATGCACATAAAACTATGGCAAAAAACACATCTAACAATCCACGCAATCCGCAATCGATCATGACGACGACCTTCGGGCATGTCTCTGTAACCGAAGGTAGAGCATAAAACACGGTTCAGGACTCGTCAGCGGACACCGGCCCGGAAAACATTTCAAAACGTGTATTGTCGGTACCTAGCACGATTTCAGCGTTTTTCGGGAATTCCCTGAAATTTCGGCGTTTTTCGGAAATTCCCTGAAATTTCAGCGTTTTTATTTCAGCGTTTCAGCTTTTCAGTGTTTCAGCTTTTTCAGCGAAGTTCAGGAACCGGTAATGAGGACTCTACGTTCGACTGTGGCAATCGAGGATTCCACTTGTTGCAAGCGAGGATTCACCAGGTTCGCAAGTGTGCACTCAGACAACAACTCCCGGATTTATTCTCATATTCAATTAAAATCTATCCATATAAGTTCTTTGAATGGTGATCAGTAAAAACCACCTTAAAAACCAGCATGAACCTTGAGATCATCTGAGTTTATCAAGAGGAGTGATTTGCCGTATTTGCTGATAAGTGGTTTCACATATACCGGTTGGTCTAATATAGACTGATAACCCGAATACACATTTCGTCACACTGAAAATTGTTTGCAAAGCTTATAAGCTTAGTCTGTTTAAGAAGTAGCCAGGAAGATAACGTTGTCTAATTTGGTTATAAAAGTCGCACTGGAAAATAAAATGATACTCGTCACCCAGTTTGTTTCTATAACATTAGTTGCAAATTCGATCTTCCCGGTTATTTTGTCATAGCGACCAATTTCGATTGGGAGCTTGAGGTTTGAGTATCTAAATTTACGGATGGGAATGAAATTTTGTGTAGATAAAAAAGAAAAATACTCGGCCCCAATCTAGTTTAATATTCCTATATATCGACCATTTGAATGAGTTGTCGGTTTGCCATTTTTGAATAAATAATAAATTGGACTTGCAGTCTTGCTTAACTATTTGACCAAGGTATTTGACACTAGGGAAATTTTGATAGAACCAGAATTCACCAAAGCCGCAATTTTTGCGAATAGATTTGGCAAAAGTCATCCATTTAGAATTCATATTATTTAATAAAATGTTAATGTTATTTGATAAAACTTGATACAGTTTACCAAAACACCGTCTCTTGTCTTGCGACTATTAGATTCCCCCAGAATGTATTAACCTGACCTTGATTATTATTTCAAAGGGGGAAACAACCTAGTCATACCATTTGGAGTTGACCGCTTGAGTTTGAGTACACACTTGCAAAAAAGGGGATGGACTCTTTCTTTCAATACATTGTACATCCTCGAAAACCCAAACCTGAGCCCAAAAAGTTAGAATTGGTGCAATTGAGTCAAATAACTACATTCAGATCCAGTAACGGTTCTTTCACCTTTTAAGTACAAAAATAGACTCTTCTTGGCATGTTCACAAATACTTTCCTTTCACTTGCTAAACGACCCAGTGTAGTTGAGTATTATCCCTAGGTATCGAAAATCTTAACAGTTCTATTTCATTTCCGTCTATGTAAAAAATTGGGTAACGCTTTGAGCTTCTTTCCGAATATCATCACTTTCGTTTTATCGGTAATGATAATATATATATATATATATATATATATATATATATATATATATATATATATATATATATATATATATATATAATATATATATATATATATATATATATATATATATATATATATATGTATTTATTGCCAAAGTTATAAACTTCTATGACAAAAATCGATATACAAGCATAAATGGCGGGAAACAATATAACATAGAACAAACATTGATACATGTATGTGGATTACATAATAAGTTAAGGTTGCCTGAGTATATAAACTTTCTTAAGGAATTTCGGAAGGTTTGAAAAATCATTGTTATTACGCATTAGAATAGAAAATTTCGCTGTATTTGGGTTGTTCCAGTATCTCGAGTTGATATATTCTAACCTAAGGTTATCATAAAAGGGACATATCAAAACGATATGATATTCGTCTTCAACTGCATTAATATAACACCGGGAGCATGTGCGGTGAGCATACGGTAATGGAGGTCTCGTCCATCTACCAGTCTCCACTTTTAAATCATGACTTGAACACCTAAATCTTGCTATAGTAGTTCTAATAAATTTTGACATGTCCATTTATGGCTCATACATGATAGTCATTTTATAGTCCCGATAGTATAACGCTTTATTAGACGTAGATATTGCATTAGACCAATTTTGACAATAAATATCATACGTTGTTCGACTGAACGGATAAACCACAATTCGTTTTCAACCCTCTGATTAATCCAGAATTCGCCATATCCCAGGCTATTCAACAGATCCCTAACTTTTGATGCCCAATTTACTATGTGAAGTGAACCTTGACATTCGGTGAACATGAAATCATAAACTCTTTTTGAAAATTTTTCAGGTTTTGTTTTAATGATCTTTAGCCAGTATTTCAGTACCTGTAGTCGCTGGTTAATAAACAGTGGATATTCACCTAATTCCCCATAGACAAAATAAGTCCGGTGTGGTCTGTTTTACACCCAGTAGAGATTTATAGAATTTAAGAACAATGCGCTCCAATTTCTTCTCTACCTGAAACCCCCATATTTGACATCCATAGTTTAAGACCGGTACAACCATGGCGTTAAAGAACTTGAGTGCTAAGCGTGTTGTTATGTTTGGGTAGCGTAAAAGATAATGTGAAATACGCTGCTTTTCCATTATTTGCTAGCGAGTCTATAGTTTGAGTAAATTTTCCATTAAAATCAAATACCAAGCCTAGGTATTTGAAATGACTCACACATTCAAGTACTCGACCGTTAATTGTCCATTTATATAACCGAGCGTTAGCAGATTTCCTAAATATAACTATTTTTGTTTTATCATAATTTATCTTAATATGTTTGGTTTCACAATAGATATAAACAGTTTATTAGATAATTAGTTTCCACAATTTACAATAACTAGCCGTTACATCAAGCATCTGCTGCAGATTAGCTGCATTTTCAGCTATCAAAATAGTATCGTCTGCATGCAATAATGCTAAGAGCCGGAGCCACATATCATTTACAGGGAAATTAATAGATGAGCAACTATTTTGATACATGTATTCTTCGATGTCATTGACACATATGTACAAGAGCACCGGCGATAAATTGTCTCCTTGTCTTAAACCAAGAATATTTTGGAAAGATTCTGAATTTACCTCCTAAATTTTTAACTACAGATTTTATATTGCTATACATTGTTCTCCTCCATACAGTGTCGAATGCCTTAATATAGTCAATAAATTCACAGTAAAACTTTCTATTGTCTTTCAAGAAAAGGTCCACAATTGTTTTAAAGAAATATGGTCGTTGATACTATACTTTTACTAGTTCTGATACTATGCTTCTTCCGGAAGCCCGCTTGATTCTGGTTCAGGGGGTTTTGCTTCGGTCTATATCCTTATTCAAGTTATCGACAAACAGGTTATCAACGAAGTTTCTACATTAGATATATTTTGTTCTTCTGAACAACTCTCATCTATATTGTCATTTAGGTGACTAAAATGGTGGAAGAGATCTTCCAGAGAAGCTTTACAGTTAGAACTACTCGGTATTTTGAAATATTTAGAAATAATATTTTGGGTTCTTATTTTCCATTGATCTCAGTGTCTGGTTATATAATTTTACCAGTTCTAGCTTCCTCCGTTTCAGTGATCGTTTAACTCTTTAGAGGCATCATTAACATTAATACGATTAGTATTAGTTTTGCTAAATCGATAGCGTCGTTTCGCTCTTCTAAAGTTTCTCTGATTCAGTTTTACGTTTGCATTATAGAATACCGAGTCCTTGCTTTGTGTACTTCTTGACCCTTGTTGTTGATTTTAAACCATACCCATTGACGCTTCAGTTGCTTCGACCAAGTGTTCACATAACCGCTCATTCACAACGTTACAGTCAATTTTATTCAGTGATATATCTGACATTATATCATCTAAGATTTCTGAGAAAAGATTCTCAAATTGCCTGGTTCACGGGAATCCACTTTAACTACTCTTTATTCCTTTTATTGTTGAAACGAGGGGAAACATTACACTCGATACGGTCCAATGTATTTAGAACACACTTAATTGGGCAGTGCACATCCGAAAACATGTGGTTAAACTCTTTGACTTCGAACTCGGCACACTTTAGGATGTGGGGCGAGACAATGAAGTAATCTATGACGCGCTGGCTATTCCCTCTAAGACATGTATAAGCACCGACACCTCTATCCTTGCCAATTCTGCCATTTGCAATAAGTAACCCGTGAGTTTTGCAGAAATCAGACATTCTATAACCCCAATAATGAACGTGATATCTTTGATGAGACGCTCAAGCAGAATATCTGCTTTCAAATTAGAAATATCTACATTGGATTCGTTAAAGAAGTCCTCAGCTTCAAACCTTACAACGTAGAAAGCGAAGTCTTGCATTTGGTGTGCGCATTTAGATCTCCACAAATACAAATATGACACTCGTTTTGTGGAAACAATTGAGTTTTATCGGTAGTTAAAATGAGGGCATCTGAATTTACTAGACTCGGGCGGGATAAGGTACCGCTCAGGTAAAAACTCTTAGTTAGAACCACTTAAATGTTTTGATATATTGATCCACTGTATTATATCACTAGTTTTCTTAACAGGATGTATATCTGTGACTTCCAGTTTTAAATGCTATGAGTATTCCACCAGATTTTCTGGTACCCATATTTGAGTGATAAAAACAACAACTTGAAAATCAAGTGATTCAAAAAATTTGGAAACCCATATTTCATCTAGAGCAGTCAATTTGTTTCCATAAATATTAGTATATCAGCATATTTACACTCATGAGATAAATTCTTTACAGTTGATTTTAGATTAGAGACCACCATACATTTAAACACAATATTTCTAGCCGTTTGGATTTCCATCTAGCTCTGCGTGTTCATATCGTTCCATCAGACTTTCGTTAAGAACAGCGTTTGCTAATCTAATCGAAACGCTCACATTTGTCTTAACATCGTCGGTTTGTGGCCCGGTCGGATTGGGTTTATAAGCATGTAGCGGTTCCTCCGGAGATATGATCACAGGCTAATTTTGCGGTTTTGAATATCCGGGGTTAGATTTCTCGTATGCAATTCTTATTGCCCGGCTGCAGCCAACGCTAGTAGTATCGGACCATACGTATCTGTATTCGGCTGTGTTGCATCTGGCCGGCGCAGTGGTTGTTTCGGTTGAGCGGTTGGCGATTTACGCTTTCTCTAGATATAGAAACTATTTTCCCTCCGATCGATTTGAACACTGTGCCCTCGTGGATTAACTTAACGCATGTGACATAGCACTTTGACTGCGGATTACTGCTCTTAATTTCGTCATGTTTCTCGAAAAGCATTTTGCACTGATAGCGGATTTCTCGTGGAATGTCTCTGCTAACTCTAATTCTACTGTCCACGTTATTTTTCCTCGCTAAGTAACACAATCACTAGGGGTTGAAAAGGCGATCCCTCTAGACTATCATATACGAATCTAATGGGCTATAGATTAACTGCCAATGCACCGTACAAGCGGGGCCAAATCTTCATAACCGAAATGCATAGAGAAAAAAGGACCGCCCGGCCAACCCCTAGCCAACATGACAAAAGCCATGTAAACGGGCAGCTAAGAGACCCGCGACGAGAGAGCTGACAGGAACCGCAGACACTTAATATATCAAACTACATAATCGGTTGCATAATACAAGACAAAAGAAATCATTTCATCCAATCACCTTTCCCATCTACCTTAAAATTCTGTAACACAATGAACAAACTGTTCGAGGTCTCTTTAATAACTTGACTGGCTATCCTAAAACTTTTGTTTACATGACAGTGGTTCTGAACTCAATGAAATAAACCGTTACAATAATGATCTCTTAGAATAATACATCGCAAGATGAAACCCACAAATAAAATCTAAAGCAGACAGCACTATCTAAGTTAGTTCAGCTAAAATAAGACTTAGCCACACTCGCTACGCACCTGGAATAATATTGAAAAAACATATAATATATTTTCTGCATATACACGAAACGATTATGCCGGCTGAAAACAACGAGGGTGAAAGGTTGGGGACTCGCCAGAGGGTTCGAACATGGCCAAAAATATACAAACATACACCGGCTCTCATAGAAAGTTTAGCAACAGTATTTTCCTATAACTATTACTGTTACTTATATCTCCATATGACGTAGATGATCAGCACTTCAAGATCTGTCAGTAACACACAAACTCTTCTTCCGTTACGAATATAGCTTTATTTCGTTCAGCAAACAAATATAATTTTCGGCTAGCTGGATTATCCCTGTCACGCAGGTTCCAAGCGGTTCCTGAATTTCGCTGAAAAAGCTGAAACACTGAAAAGCTGAAACGCTGAAATAAAAACGCTGAAATTTCAGGGAATTTCCGAAAAACGCCGAAATTTCAGGGAATTCCCGAAAAACGCTGAAATCGTGCTAGGTACCGACAATACACGTTTTGAAATGTTTTCCGGGCCGGTGTCCGCTGACGAGTCCTGAACCGTGTTTTATGCTCTACCTTCGGTTACAGAGACATGCCTTAAGGTCGTCGTCATGATCGACTTGATCGATTGCGGATTGCGTGGATTGTTAGATGTGTTTTTTGCCATAGTTTTATGTGCATATACCGGTACGATCTAACAATGAAGTTATCACTTCATTTGAATAAATTCTTAATTACAGTAATATTAATTCACAATATTTTTTCTTATGTTTGGTGATTTCTTGCAACTTATCATTGCCAAGTCTCATGCAAGTAGTTGCTGAATGAAAGTACAGTTAGGCTGAACCCGATAACCCAAATTAAGTGCTAGCATGGAACTAATGAATATTTTGATTCTATTTTCGGTGTCATTGAAATTCGTTAATAAAGGTTCAACCGTCATAGTATACTGTACTTAGCATTGCTACGATTGGGTGCCATATTTCTACAATGTCTACAAGGAGGAAGGAATCTTTAAGTGTCTTTGTTCCCGGGTAGGGTACGGGGTAAAACCTGGTTTACTTTATCTTTCGTCTTGCCGGAGACTACTATCTGCAATGGATTGCATGCTTTGATTTGTCTGGCCTATAGGAGTCGAACGATATCTTTTTCCCATACACAGGCTTGGCTTTAGTGTAGATGAAGGCTAGGCACTGCACATTGTGGATTGACTGGAACTCTTAACTCACAAAATTAAACGAGTCAACAAGAAAGATCCAATAATAGGACATTTGTCTAACTATATTATTTAACAGCTTGAAACAATACATAACACATTCTGCAAGAATACACAAAGGAAATCAGTTCTTATATTATATCAGAATCAATAGTTCGCTTAACTCTGGCTAGAATTCTGGTTCCATTGCTTCATATTCTAATGAAATCCACTAGCATACCTTAGAATATCGCTTAGCTTAAGACTAAAAATTTGGTACCAGGAAACAGGGAAGAAAAGTGGGTGTACTGTACATCCGCAATTGACTTATTTCTCTCTGGTTGAATCAAGTTATTATTGAAATAGCATTCGAATAGTCATTTTATTTTTAAAAATTGTGTCGTTCAGCTATCCTGCTGCAAATTTCGCAGTTGAAGTTTACTGGTGCCATCTGATTTCTCAGTATCTCAAAAAATTTGCACATTCTAAGCCTGAATCTAAAAATAAAAAAGGTGCATTTAGTCGGATATAAAAGAATAGTGGCTAATACACCCTGGACTATCGGTGTTGTCATATCGCGGAAAGACGGAATTGCGGAATTTTCCAAAAACGCGGAATTTCTTCATTTTTACTATAAATACTATACGGGTTATCCCACGGGGATACCCACTATCGGACAGGGCACCGGACCCAGGTTTTCAACACCGGGAATTAGTATTTGATAATCTATTATATCGCCAGTCAACAACTTAACGATACTGTTCCAAATAATGGAGAACCTAGGCAATACGTGCTTTGCGAATTCAGTGATACAGAGTATCGCTGCATTAACTGAAGGAATACAAATCGATGGTACGTAAACGTAGGATTTGTGATGACGCCATGGGTCATTCTCAAGGACTCACTTCCGAGTTAAGATTTGACTCTGGTCTCTGGATTTAAAACATTGGAAATGAATTAATTCTAAGTAACTCAGAGTTAACTCACAACTGTGGAACTGGATCGATGTCAGACGAAAATAAATAGACATTATGTATATTTCATTCTGGCTTAGGATTGTTCATGCGTGTTGTGTGTCTACATTGTTGTTATAAGCGAAGAATGTGGTTTATCTTTTAGAATTAAATGATATGAAAGATTATAAAATGGTTTCGTTTTTTTAATGTTTACTTTGTGACTGCTATAACATATATGTTCCTATGCTGATTATTTGGATCAAAAAATCTTATTGGTACCAGTACTGGAAGTAATAGGGATAATAGGCTTTCATACCAAAGGTCGAAGGGTCGAGCTCGTAAAAAAATGAAAATAATAATTTACAGTTGAATTAGTCGCGCACACTCCTAATTCAACTGTAAATTATTATTATTTTCATTTTTTTACTCACTCGCCCCTTCAACCTTTGATACGAAAGCCTATTATCCCTATTACTCTTAAAATATTCACATAAATGAATAACATTTAAATCATTGAACTTCTAAAATCAATTTTAATAAAAAATATAGTATTAAAATGGAAGCAAATAAATACTACTGCCCAACATGTAAGATAAGTATAGATAAATCCCAAAAAGCAAGACACAATAAAACTTTAACACATTTAGAGAATAAATTGAAATTAGAATATGAAGATGATATATTAGAAACTAAATTAGAAGAATTAAAGAATGAAAAAGAAACATATAAATGTGATACATGTAATCAATCATTCAGTGATAAAAGATATTATAAAGAACATTTAAAATCTATAAGTCATATTAGAAATAAGAATAATGATATTTTAGGTGAAGATTATTTTGATAATGATAACGATAAGAAACAGAAGACAATTAAAAGAATAAAAAATAAATTAAACAATAAAAGACCATATATGGAAGATGTAAGAAATTATATTAATTCATTAGATAATAAAAAAGATATAGAGATAACCGAAGCATTTAAAAGTGATATTGGTCCAGCAGCTATCGAGTTTAAATTTCATAAAGGTAAAACATTAGAAGAAAATAAAAAACATTTAGAAAATATGAAAGAAATAATAAAAATAATTACAGATGTTGAATATCCTAAAATTAGTATATCAGTTAAAGTAAAGTTTATAAAATCTGAAGATAAACCAATATATAATATAAATTCTCATTCACAACATATTATATCTAAACAACATATAGATGATAAATTAGAAAAATGTTATAATGAAATAAAAACTAAAATAGAAGAAAAATATTTTGAAGGATCTGGTTTAATATTTGATGAGATAATATTTATAACTTTACATGTTTATAACACAAAATATAATAAGTTAACTAAATCAAAACCAATTGATGAAAATAATTTATCATATTATAAAGATGATAGTATAAATGGAACAAGTTATATTAAACTACCATTTAAAACTAATGCTGTAATAAATATACAAAATGAAGATGATAAATGTTTTCTATGGGCTATAATAAGTTGTTTACATCCAACAGAAGATATTACACATAGTTTTAGATTAACTCATTATAAACCATTTGAAAATAATTATAAGATAGATAAGTATCCTGTTAGAATTAAAAACATCCCCAAAATAGAAAGAGATAATAATCTTAAAATAAATGTATTTGATTTAATCAAATTACCAAATACAAAAGGAAATAATATTAAACATTATACATTAGAACCTTTATACCTATCAAAAGATTATGATTCAAACGATGTTATAGATATATTATATTATGAGAATCATTATATGTGGATTAAACAAATAGATTTATTTTTTAGAACAGAAAGTGATCACCATAATAAAATATATCTATGTAGAAAATGTTTACATAGATTTAGTAATGAAAGTACATTATTAAATCATAAACAACTATGTGATAATCATGATTATTGTAAATTAGTTTTACCAAATGAAAAGGATAAAATATTAGAATTCAAAAAATATGATTACAAAAATAAAGTACCATTTGTAATATATGGAGATTTTGAATCATTAAATAAAGAATTAACAGATAAAGATAGAAAAGATATATATTATAAAAGAAAGAAATTAAATTCTAATGAAAGTGATTATTCAGATGAACCACCAATAACAAATACTATTAAAAAGATTCATCAATCAGCTGCAGCTTTCGGGTTATATATTAAATCTGATTATCCAGAACTAATCGAAAGTGAATATTATAATTATAGAAATGAAAATGTTATCAATCATTTTTGTGACTTATTAATTGAATATGAAATAAAATTTAATGAAAAGTTAAATAAAAATATAGAAATTATAATGACAGAAGAAGATAAAGAAGAATTTGAGTTTGCAGATAAATGTTATTATTGTGAAAAGATATTTAATTATAAAGATAAAAAAGTAAGAGATCATGATCATTTGAATGGAAAGTTTAGAGGCGCAGCGCATGAGAATTGTAACTTACAAGCTAAGAAAATTAACTTTGTACCAGTTATATTTCATAATCTATCAGGGTATGATGCACATTTATTTATCAAACAGTTATGTCATAAAATAGAAGAAATCAATAATGAAATAGAAATATTAAATTCAAATAGACCAAAAGATAAAATACCAACTTATAAATTTAGAATGTTAGCTAAAACATCTGAGAATTATATATCATTCCAATTTGGTTGTCTAAGATTTATAGATTCATATAGATTTTTAAATAGTTCATTAGATAACTTATCAAAATCATTAGTTGATGATGAATTAAAAATATTAAAAGAATATTACCCAAATAATGATGATTTCCAATTAATGAGATTTAAAGGAGCGATTCCATATTCTTTCTATAAAAATCATAATGATTTTAAAATAACTGAATTATTGAAAGAACAATTCTATGATGAATTAAAAAATGAATATGTTAAAGATGAAGTATATAATAGAACATTGAATATTTGGAATCATTTCAAAATAGAAAATCATGGGCAATTAGTAGATTTATATTTAAAATCAGATGTATTATTATTAACCGATATATTCGAAAGGTTTAGAGATGTAAACCTAAAATATTTCAATATTGATCCTTGTCATTGTTATTCATCACCAGGATTAACATGGGATTGTGGATTAAAATTTACAGATATAAAAATGGATTTGTTAACAAATATAGATCAATTACTATTATTTGAAAAATCTATAAGAGGAGGTGTTTCAGGTGTATTGGGTGATAGATATTTCAATGTAAATGATAATCCTGGATATAAATTATTATACATAGATGCAAATAATCTTTATGGTTGGGCAATGATGGAACCACAACCTTATGGGATGTTTGAAATAACTGAAGTTTTACAAATTGATAAATTTGATTGGAAGAAAAGAATCCTAGATATTGCAGATGATTCAGATACTGGTTACTTCTTTGTTGTAGACTTGGAATACCCCGAAAATATTAAATTCAAATCTAGAAATCTAGCATATTGTCCCGAACATAAAACTGTTAAACATGAAGAATTATCAAATTATCAAAAAAGAATTAAACCTGATAATCATATTCATACTGAAAAGTTAATGGTAACTCAAGAAGATAAATATAATTACGTTGTGCATTATAGAATGTTGAAGTTTTATTTGAATCAAGGAATGATTATAAAAAAAGTACATAGATATATTTCATTTAATCAATCTAAATGGTTAGAAAAATATATAGATTTTAATACTACACAGAGAACTAAATCTAAAACTGATTTTGAAAAAGATTTCTTCAAGTTAATGAATAATGCATTCTATGGTAAGACTTGTGAAAATATTAGAAATAGAAATGATATTGAGTTAGTTAGTAATGGTAAAAGAATTAGACATTTACAATCATATCCTAAGTTTATAGGTAACAGAATATTTGATGAAAATTTAGCAGCAGTTAAAATGAAAAGAACTTCAATGAAGTTCAATAAACCTATTTATGTTGGTGCATCAGTTCTAGAAATTTCAAAGTTATTAATGTATCAATTTTATTATAACATATTACAACCTCATTTTGGAGAAAAACACATAGAAATTCTATACTTTGATACCAACAATTACATATTAAAGATAAAAACTGATAACATAACAGATGATTTAAAAACATTAAAACACCATTTTGATTTTAGTAATTATCCTAAAAATCATGAATTGTTTAGCAATGATAATAAAAAAGTTCCTGGGAAGTTTAAGGATGAATTAGGTGGTGAAGAAATGATAGAGTTCATTGGTATTAGATCTAAAATGTATTCATATAAAACTAAAGAACATGAAGCTAAAAAGTTAAAAGGAATTACCAAAAGCGTTGTTGAAAAGAATATTCATTTCAAAGATTACATCAATTGTATATTTAATGAAGAAGTTAGAAAACATAAGATGAAATGTTTAAGATCTGAAGATCATGAAATGTATATTGAAGAGATAGAGAAGATAAGTCTAAACCCATTTGATGATAAAAGATATATTTTAGATGATGGAATCCACACAGTCGCCTATGGTTGCAATTTAGATGAATATATAAAATTCAAAAGAGAAGAAACAAAAGAAAATGAGATTATGAAAAGGATTCTAGCGTGTTAATCAATTTCAATAAAAATTTGTATAATAAATGGAGAGTAAACAAGTACACAATGAATTCTTAGATAGAATTAAAGATACCACAAATGTAAAATCTGTAGATCATAAATTCAAAAAACTAACTGAGTTAACAATTCACAAGAAATATTTAATTACTAACATTGTTACAGTTACTAACAAATATGGAGATAAATTAGTAATTCATTTAGAATATGAAGGATTAAAAGGAAATATACATAAATTCAGAACTTATTTACCAGATAGATTTCATAGATTATCAAGTGAAGATCTAGAAGAATTATGTTCTGGAGATTTCTATTTCGTATACAAAGGTAAGAATGAAAAAGGGCACCATGAAATAGATTTCGAATGAGAAAATATGTAAAATAAATGGCGGAATTAAAAGAATACAGAATATTTGTTGATTCTAGAAAACTTACAAATTATAAATCTCATAATTTATTAGTACAATTAGATAGAGAATTTAAGAATTGTGTAGATTTAAAATTAGTTAATATAAGTTTATGTAATTCTTTTCATAATATATCGGATAAAAGTTTTGATCATAGAGACTTTTTAATTCATATTAGAAATATAAATAAATGGTTTCAACTAATTTTAAAACCAGGATTATATAATTTAGATACATTAGCACAAGAAATTAATCGGAGAGCACGATTAAAACTTAAAAGTGAAGATAAATTTTCAATTAGATTTATAAAAAGTGATAGTTCTAATAAAATTAAAATAAAGTTAGATGATGAAAACAAACATGCATTTATGGTAAGGAAACCTTTAGCTAAACTGTTAGGAATTAAACCACAAACTGTTACAGGAAACGTAGACGGTAATTCAAATATAATACCTTTTACACATTTTTATATTTATTGCAATTTTATTGACCCAACAAAAACATTCGAAGCAACTAAAGATACAACATGTAATTCTAGTATATTAAATATTTTACCATTAAAAAATGTTAAACAATTTGGAACGCAATTAAATTATAATTTAGCTGAATGTGATTTTAAACCTTGCATTCCTCATTTTAATAATTTTAGATTAGAAATTAGAAATCATAATGGATACTTAATTGATTTAAATAATTTCCCCGTAATTTATGAATTAGTTATAAGATGTAAAGAGTAATTTTTTCACTATATAAATGAATATAACTGTTGGACCGAGTATATGTTTTGGGTTTGATTTTAAACGTGAGAAAGAAATGAAATTTAACATTAATGATGTAATAACACATATCAAAAATATTGCATTTTCTAATGAAACAACATTTGAGTATGAAACAACAATAGATAAAGAAACTTTAAATGTAGAAAAGATTACTAATTTAATTAGAGAATCTTTAAGATTTTATGAATTAGATGAAGATTTTATAATCGATGATATTAAAAAAATAATAATTGAAATATATACAAATGAAACTAGTAATAAAATAAATGTTGAATTAATCATAAATAAGTTAACTAAATATTTTGAAGATAGTAATTTTTTTGATTAATAAATGAGTGATAATAAGTGGATAATAACTGGATTATATAATGGCGCATTACTATCAGTTGGAACTGTTGGTTATTCAATGGTATTAAAAAAAGTATTCAAAATGGGAAGTGTTAATGTTGATAGATTTGATATAAATGATATTCTAAAGTTAACATTAGCAGTTACTTTATCTAATTTAACTATTGATTATTTAGAAAAACAAAAATATATTCCTCCCATATAAATGCATAATTTTTTTGCTAAATAAATGGCTTCTGCAATTATAACTATTATAGGATCGGCAATCGTTAACGCTTTAGCATTTACTGGTGGTGGTTATTTATTTAAACATATTGATAAAAATGGTTCATTAGGAGAACAAAAAAGACATAATTTAGCGTTAGAGAAATATAATAAAGATGCAGAAGAATATAGAGAAAAGAGACAAAACTATATGGATTATATTAACAAGGAATTATATGATCAGAAGATTTCACATAGAGATTTTCAATCAGTTGATGATGCAATGAGTTTATATAACGCAGTAACAAATAAAGAAAAATTACATCTATACAAACCCATATTATCAGATTATTATACCCCAAGTAAAGAACAACAGAAATATGAAATAATTTGGATTTTAGGTGGAACAGTTATTGTTATATTTGTTGCTTATGAATTTACTAATTAGTAAATTTTATTCTAAATAAATGGAAGATAAAGTTGATAGTATTGATATTATTCCTCATGATATAAATAAAACTAAATTAAAAACATATTTAGAAAAACAAATATTAGAATTTGAAAGTGACTTAAAGATAAAAAAGAAAAAATATTTAAAAAGTAAAATTATATATTATTTGATTATAAGTGGTTCGGTTACAATTAGTTCTGTAATAACATTTCTAGCAATATTCAGTCCATTAACACCTTTAGCTATATCAATTGGTGTGTTAGGATTAAGTTCAAGTGTTTTAACTGGTATAAGTTCAAAATTAAATATAAAAAGTAATAAAGAAAAAATCAAAACTAATATAAAAGAAATTAATAAATTAAAGAATACACTAGATTATATAATAAGTTTAAATGGTCATATAACAGTTGAAGAACAAGATAAATTATTTAAAGAATTAATAAATTATTAATTTTTTAATTATATAAATGGTAGATAGTTTTCCAAAAGCGTTCCAATATAATAAATCAATTAAATATAATATTCCAGCAATAGATTTTAATAAAGATATTACATATAGAAATGAAGTTTTAGATTCATTAACTAATTTATATATTTATGTTACTGAAACTAATAATTTTAATGCAAAGATGGAAAATATATTTCATGTATATTCAATTAATTTTAAAAAATTGAAAGATGAAAAACAATGGTTATTAAAATCTAATATGAAGTATTGGCAGAATCAATTAAATTTTGCTGTTTATTGTGCAACAACAGGTTGTGGAATTAGTTGGAATGATCATTTGAATAATTCTAAATATAAACTAATTCAAAGTTTATTTAGATTTCATACATACTTTCAAATCAGAATAATATTAAATGAATTAGAGTGCGCTTTACCAGGATCTAGATATTTTAAAGAATTAGATAATAATATTAATTTATCTAAGTTTTATAAGATTTGTAATGAATTTAATATAGATATAAATAATTCTGATTTTAGAACAAAAATTGGAACAATAAGATCACTTCCTTGCCCTAGAAAGATTGCAGAATATTGCGCACTTCCTATACCATCTAATAGTTTTTATAATATCTATAATAAAAAATTAGGTTATGGTAAAATAGAAACAAAGGATTTAGAAACATTAAATTTCAATAAATTACCGAAATTTTATGATAATTTAAAACAAGAAAACAATAATGGTTGGGTATATTTTATTTTAGAGAATAGTGAAGGTTTTACAAAATCAGGTATAGAAAGAATAAATCAATCTATTAGAACTTATTTGATTTGTATTCTAGGATCACAAGTTGAAACAAGATCACCGATAATTGGAAATTTGAATACATCATTTGATACACAAAAACAATTTAAAGTTTTATTTGAAGATTCAATTCATAATGATAAAAATAGATCGATTCCAGAAAACATTATAAGATATCAAAATTATTTAGATAAATCTCATGTAAGACTTAATTATTGTATAGGCCCTAATCTATTAATTATTTCTAATGATTTAGTATTAAAGATGGGAAACATAATTGGTTATAATAATCTAATTAAAACTGCAACAATAAATAATTCATTTGGATTAAATGATATAAATAAAAAGATTATTACTGCTCCAAAATTAATGGAAGGTGAAAAAAATAAAAAACATATTCAATCAACTGAAACTAAAACTAAGAATATTAAATTAAATAATGATTCTAAAATAAAAGATTACAATACATCAGAAAATAATAGAACCGATAAAATTCAACATGATATAATTAAACTAAATGATGATAATAAATCACATGAAAATACTAAATTAGCTATAACTTGTATAGGAATTGTAATCGGAGGAATATTATATTTTAAATTTTAATTTTTTTATTATGTAAATGGATGTAGAAGGTGGAGAAGATTATGAAATGGGAGAAATGGGAAATAATAATGAAGGATATATTGATGATGATTATAATGATGCAGAAACTAATATTGATAATGATGATGAATCAGCATATAATACTAATTTAGGCGAAGATGATGATTATGATGATGATTATGATGATGATCCCGAATTACGTGAAAAATTAAATAAATATTTAGAAGCTCCTGAAAGGGGCAGAATTTCAACTAGAACAGAAAGAAAAGAATTTATGAAACTATTAGTAGAACAACAAGAAAAATATCCTGATAAACCTATGGAATTATATAAAATGAAATCTAGAGTAACAGATACAATTGTTAACGAACTATTACCAAAAGTTGTAATAGATGAAATTGATACTGAAGATATTGTAGAACAAATTTTTAAAGATGACCCATATTTCACGAATAATTTAGAATTTAAAAATGATTCATGGTATTATAATCTTGAATTAAATAGGAATACTGTATCAATTCAATTATCTAGAATGGGTCAAGAAAATATTTTTGAACCCGGAATGCGAGCATTATCTACAATTGAAGGTTCAAAAGGTGGTAGAGAATTTCTCAGAATTATATGGAATGCAATCGATAGAATAAATGAAGAAGAACCAATTCCTAATATTGATATAAACAAATATTCACCATTTAAAAATCCAAATCCAAATCCTACTGATTTTGATCCAGAAATGGAAGAGAATAGAAATCGATTAGATAGATTAAGATCTTCAACACCCGAAACATCGAGAAGAGACACTCAACAAATTGATAATGATTCAAGTAAATTACAATTAGAAAAACAAATTGATAGATTAAGAGATTCAGAAGAAGAAATGAATAGTACTGGAATAAATCGACTGCAATATTTACTAGAAAAAGGATTATTTGATTTAACTGATGATGAATTAGAAGCATTTCCTGAACAAACACGTAGAGAAATTAAAGGTACGCAAGAATCAGCTGATAAAATTGCGCATGATAAAAGTATAAGAGATTTTAAAATTAGAACTTTAAAAAAAGAATTAACTGATAAAAATAAAGAAATAGAACAACTAAAATTAGATAGAGATAATAAAGTTATTGAAGAAATTGAATTTAAAAAAAGAAATGCATATTTAGAAAAAGAAAAAGATGATTTAGAATATAACATAGAATTACAAAAAGAAGAAATTAAATTATTGTTAAAATCATATGATTATAATATAAATAGATTAAAAGTTATTTTTAAAGATTTATTGATTAAACCAAATTCTGAAATATCATTAAAAGACAGAATAAAGTTATTATTTAAATTAGAAGGAATAACAATTCTTTCAATTCTAACAGCTGTAACTATGTTATTTACAACAATTGGTTTAGCTATATCAAATGCTTTGAAATCTACTCCTACTCCCACTCCCAATAAACCAGATAAACCTCCAGGTAATAATTCTATACAAGATAAAGTTAAGGATGGTTTAAAGAAATTAGCAAAATATTTATGGGAACTATCAAAGAAATCTGCTGCAGCTTTACCAGGAATTATTGCTTCAATTGTTGGTTTTATATTGAAATCTGCAGGAAACATTATTAACTTTGCTGCTGAACATATTATTTTATTTTTAATTACAGTTGTAAGTGCTATTATTTTTGGTTTAGTAAATATGATATCAAAAAATATCAAGTAAACTATGATATCAAAAAATAAATAATTAATTTTTTTTGTTAAATAAATGAGTGGGAGTTATATAAGTCCCTCTAAGATTTCTAGAATATCTAATGCTATTAAAGCAGAAAGATCACATCATATAATTACTCATAACCCTTCAAATATTAATCCCGATGAAACTTTATATGTTAGAATTCCTAGATTAACACAAAATACTTTTTATGTTCCAAACAGTATTTATTTATCAGCCGATATAAAAGTAATCGGTAATAATAATAATTATGTCGTTGATAATGTTGGAAGATATTTGATTAAAAAGTTAACAATAAAGATTGGTCCAGAAACAGTTTTCTCATTAGATGATTATAATTTATTTATGCATTATAAAGATTTATGGTTAACTAAAGAAAATAGAAATAATATGATATTTCAAGGCATCCAATCAGAAAACCAAAATAAATTAAGATCAGAAGCTAATAGCGCAATATTAACAAATGATGTAGATAAATTGATAAAAAGTATATATGGAAGCAAATATAAAATTCCATTAGACTTTGAATTGATAAATAATAATGCACCTTTATATAAATACGCAATTCAAGAAGATATTATATTTGAGATAACATTTGCTCCTGTAAATGAAATTGTATTATCTAGCGTTAATAAAGATATGAGTTATAAATTATCGAATATATGTTTAGAATATGATACAGTAACTGATGAAAATATTTCAAGTATAATTCAAACTCAATACAATCAAGGATTTTCATTATTATATGATTATATTGATAAATTTAAAACTGTAACTATTAATGCAAATGATGAAATAATTAATGAGAATATTAACTTTCCTAGAAGATCTATTAAAGGTATATTAATATTTTTTACCATTGGAACGTATACTAATGGTGCAATAAATGTTGATAATTATTATAATCCTGAAATAACAAAAGTAGAAATAACTATCGAAGGAATAGCAAATAAAATATTTTGTCAAGGAATGAGAATGATAGATCAATGGGTAGAAATTAAAAAACATTTTATGAATGAAAAAGTAAAATCATCTGAAAATTGTAACATTAATCAAATTGATTATTATACCGGTAATAAATTTGCATTATGGTTAGATTTTAGAACAACAGAGGATAATTCATTACATGGTTCTGGGAAAAAATTACAAAATACAAAAGATGGAATACAATTATTCATGACAAAGAAAAAGGGAATCAAAAATTTTAAAATGCATATTTATATTATATCTGACGCACAATTAAATATTATAAATTCACAATTAGATAGTGTTATGTATTAAAATTTTAACTTTAATAAAAATATATATAATAAATGGAAGGTAAAGTATATAAACATATTCCTTACATCGATACACATGAAAATAATGATGGTTTATATTATGTAATACCTTGTAATATAGCTTTGATATTTGATCCTATTTTTAAAAATTATAAAACTAAACTGATAGAAATCGATAATAATAAAAGTGGTGTTGTTGATAATTTAAGTAATGTAATTGATAATAATGTAATACCTTCTACATCAAATAATATAATACCTTCTACATCTGTAATACCTTCTACATCAAATAATATAATACCTTCTACATCAAATAATGCAATAATATTAGATGTTAGTGAAAATAGAAATTATTGTGGTTATTGTAATGGTGAATTTTCAAACGCTCCATCAAATTGGAATAAACATATGAATACAAATTCACATATTACTAATGTTATAGAACGTGTTGGTAAAAAAGAATTTATAGAACACCCATTTAGATATGTTACAAAGTTTGTTTCAAATAAAAAAGTAAATGGTGAAAAAATGTATGAAGATTTATTATCAGCAACACCTAATAAAGATGAATTAGATTTAACCGATGCTAATGAAATATTAGGATCAAACACTGTAAATGAAATATTAGGAGCAAACACTAATAAAGATGATAATGAAAATGATGCCATACACCCACATGACCCACATGATGATATAGTTACAGTTAAACATATTGATAATAAAGATTCTATAAAACTTAAAGTAGAAAATAATAATAAATTTGATTGGAAGAATAAGTTAAAAAATGAAACAACTATTGATGATGAGGTAAAAAAGATAAAAAAGGAAAAAAAGGTGAAAAAGGTGAAAAAGGTGAAAAAAAATTATAAAGATGTTAATGTAGATTCGGTAGAGCATTTAAATATGTTGTTAGAGTCATCTGATAGTGAAAGTGATTCAGAAATTGATTATCTAACACTCAAAAATAATAAAGGTTGAAAATTGTATAAAATAATAGTAAATAAAAAAAGGGGGTTTAAATTATTTAAGGTATCTAATAGGGTAACAGGTATTAGGGTATCAGGTATTAGGGTATCAGGTATTAGGGTATCTAATACATAGGTATACAAATAGTTATTTTATAAATTTGTATTCATATGGAAATTGTAATCTCAGTAATAATTTTGAACCTTTATTATTCTTTAATTTATTCATATATTCATCATGTAATTCAGGAGGTATAATTTGATTTTCTTCCAATGATTGTTGCATAGATTTTCTATCTTTGTTGTAGAATAAAACTAGAAATCTTATATTCTCCCTAAAGTCTTTAACAATTGAATTATATTTTTGATTTAAAACCCATGTTGTTATCCCAAAATGTCTACCAGAGAAAGCTAAATAACATAACTCACTTTCTCTAATTTTAGAATCATGTAAATTTGCGCAATCATCAATAATAAATAATGTATTTGATCCTTTAAAAATATCTAATGCAATTTTTATACAATTATCTAAATTTTCTTTCACTGTTTTAGAATTTAATATAATAAACTTTTTATCTTTAAAAACTATATCTCTATTATACGTTTCATTCATTTCATATGTAGGACAGAATAATATTATATTATCAAAATGATTCTTATAAATAGTTTCTAACAAATCTAATATGAAGTGTGTTTTACCACAATTTGTAACTCCAGTAACTAACATATTATGTGGTTCAAATATAAATAAATCTTTATTCATTTATTCTTTTAATTTTACTAGATAAAATCCATTCATTAAATTTATCATCATATCCTTTATATTTCACCAAAGAATACTTTTTTCCTTTAAGAGTTTTTGTTTTCAATACCTTTTCTATTTTGTATTCTATTTCATCTGGATTTGGTACTAATGATAATTCTTGTTCATAAAAATAACCTAATATTTCTTCATCTTTTAAATCTTCTAGTTTATAAACAAATGGTTTAGTTAATATTATCTTTTTAATCTTGAATATTTCTTCAGTAAAATTAGGGGTATAACCTTTATAAAATGTTTTTCGATATTTAGAAATTCTAACATGTTGTCCTATTTTAAATTTAGGTTCTCCAAAATCATGTGTAACAAATGCGCCATATAAATTATTCCAAACTATTTCCGAATTATCTTCTTTTCTAGCTTGTATAGGTTTCATATTTATAGAACTATGTTTAGAATTATTATAACCTTTCACTAAATCATCTAACACATCGATATATTTATATGTTTCATTAGCGGTGAAATATTTCCACATTCTAGTTTTCAATGTTTTATTAAATCTTTCTATAACAGATGCTTTTTTATCTGAATGTGTTGAAAAATATTCTACATCGTTATCAATTAATAGTTTTTTAAAATGTTTGTTATAAAATTCCTTACCTTCATCAAATTGTATCTTATCTGGAATAGCTTCTTTAAATATTAATTTGAAAGAATTTGTAACTTCTATACCAGTTTTATTTTTAATCGGGATACTCCATGCGTATCTACTGAATATATCTATAACATTCAGTATCCAGAAATATCCTTTGTTGTATTCTTCTAAGTTCTTCATATCAATTAAATCAGCTTGCCATTGTTGATCGATATATGAAACCATTACTTTTCTTGTTAAATATTTTTTATCCATCTTTTTATGAATTTGATATGTGGGTTGATTTTGTAACCATGATTTTAATTCACTATATTTTATTTTTTCTTTATCAGATTTAATTTTATCCCATAATTCCGAAACACTTGAATATGATACTTCACTTTCTGGGTTATAATATAAATCTCTCAAATATTGTTCTTTTTTCATCATATTTTAATCCATTAATAATATTTTAGATTTATTTTCATTTGATTTATGATTTGACTTATTTTCTGGTATAATAGGTTTATCATCATTGGAATCATCTTTATCATCAGATTTGAATTTTGATTTATATATTACACCGGATAATATAATAACTGTTACTAATCCAATTGTAATATATAATTTATAATTACTTCCAACATTAGAAGAATCAGATGGATTATTATTTGAATCAATACCATCAGATTCATTTATATCAGATAATTTCTTTTTCTTAGCTTTTTTTAATTCTGATGATCTTTTACCTAATTCTCTTGCCCATTTAATTTGTTTCTCTGATCTAGGCTTTTTCTTAACGCTATCACTCATTTATTTTAGTTAATTTTTGTTCTGATTCATTTTCTGTTTCGACGTTTGGTTGTAGTACATCTGTTTCGTTCTTACCTGATTTATATTCCATAGGTTTGATATTCGAAAATGTTATAACTCCAGTAGAAATCAATGTCATAACCGATCCTAATTGAAATGAAGCATAACCGACCCATTTTTGTAATTCAGTCATAACTAAATAGTCATTTTTCAAATCATTATATAATTTATTTTCATCATCAATTGGTATTAACTGGTTACATAATTTTGAATAACATTTGACAATACCATTAGAAATAGAATCATTTATTCTAGCTAATCTTGACTCTTCATAAATCTTAAAATATTTTATTACTTGATCGGGTTTCATAGCATCTAGTTCTTGAAAAGTAATGATTCTATTTAAAAACTCCTTAGATTTCCCGCCAGCAATTAATAATTCAAGATGGTGCTTACAATATAAATAGTATTCATAATCTATATTGTTATTAACTTGAATAGAATTAGAAACAACTGTATCTTTATTATCACTAATACCTAAATCATCTAATGTTTTTTCAATATCAATACTATTCTTATTAGATTTCTTTGACATTTATATTAGAGAAATTTAATAAGAATAGTATTATAAGTATTATAAAATGATACTAGCTAGTTAAAGTTAAAGAATTCTAGTATTGACTACTGATACTAGCTATTTGAATTTAAAGAATTTCTATTCGGATCTATTCAAAATATAAAGTATTCTTTTTTGAAAAGAAAATATTAAAAATTAAAATAGAAATAATAGATAGTTGAAGGTATGTAATTTTTATTATATTTTATTTGAGATATATTATTCTTTAACCACTCATTAAAAACTCAACGTATTGTTCATTATTTGGATTATTGTTCCATTGATCAATAAATTTCTTTGCTTTATCCAGTTGATTCAAATATAACTGTAAATCTAGTTTGTCATGTTTAATCATATTTTCTTTCTTTTCAAGAGGTCTTAGATTCTTCCAATTCCATATTAACTTTTTATCATATTCATCATTCATATCAAATTTAGAAATAGGCAACACATGATCAATATGAAAATAATTGCCATAATTATTTATATTCATTTTATCATCGAATTGAAATATTATCCATGATTTGAAGAATTCATCCGAACAACCTAGTAAATTAGATAGTGTGTATGAGTGACTGTCTTTACTGAATAATTGTGTTAATCTATTTATCAAACATTTTTTTATTTTAAAATTTAGATCTGTTTGATATTTTTCATTTTGATAATTGTTAATATTCTCTCTATTATTTTCCCTCCATTCTCTCATATATTCTGGGTGATTTTCTCTCCATTCTCTCATATATTCTGGGTGATTTTCTCGCCATTGTTTATTATAAACTTTCCATTTTTCTGGATTATTTTCTCTCCATTGTTTATATTTTTCTTTATATTTTTCTGGATTATTTGCTCGATATTGTTTATTATATAGTTTATAACAAGTTTTGCAATAACAATTTTTACCATCTTTAGTTTTTTTATGATTATGAAATTCTGTTAATGATTTATTCAATTCACACTTATTACATTTCTTATAGCATATATTTATTACACCATTATTGTTTATATTTATAGTTTGTGTACTTTCCATTTAAAATATATATTTTTATTAAATTGGTTAATAATTTTAGAATCCTCTTCCATTTCTTCGACCAACGTCATCCTTTTTCATTCCTCACTGCTTTTGATAAGTTGTTTCGATTCCTTGATATCAAATTCCTCAACGTATTGTTCATTATTTGGATCATTATTCCATAATTCAATAAATTTCTTTCCTTTTGTTAACTGTTCTGAATACTCTAGTTTCAATTTATTCTCTAAATGTGTTATAGTTTTATTGTGTCTTGCTTTTTGGGATTTATCTATATCGATATTACATGTTGGGCAGTAGTATTTATTTGCTTCCATTTTAATACTATATTTTTTATTAAAATTGATTTTAGAAGTTCAATGATTTAAATGTTATTCATTTATGTGAATATTTTAAGAGTAATAGGGATAATAGGCTTTCGTATCAAAGGTTGAAGGGGCGAGTGAGTAAAAAAATGAAAATAATAATAATTTACAGTTGAATTAGGAGTGTGCGCGACTAATTCAACTGTAAATTATTATTTTCATTTTTTTACGAGCTCGACCCTTCGACCTTTGGTATGAAAGCCTATTATCCCTATTACTACTGGACGGCCGTAAAATTATAATAATTTCAAAGGAATTTGAACCGGTACTTGTTTGGTCGTAGGATTTCATGTTTGCAACCATCTACAACTACGGTCCGACACCGCGAACGTGCTCAATATTTATCCGATAATATTCGCTTCTGAAATTCTCAAAAAGTCGATGAACTTCGATAACCGAAGTTTGCCTAGTAGAAATAGACATTAGGTGCCTGGTCTCTTTCACCTCACTTGATTCTGACTTCTTCTACAGGTGGCAGCCAGTCAACGGTATCGTAATATAATGATTCCATATAAAATTGCCTGCAAGTAATGGGATTCGAACCTAAGTCGTTGCATCGATCGGTCCGGTGCCCTGTCCGACAGTGGGTATCCCCGTGGGAAAACCCGTTTACTAACTATTCAAAGTAAAAATGAAGAAATTCCGCGTTTTTGGAAAATTCCGCGATTCCGTCTTTCCGCGATATGACAACACCGCTGGACTATATAGCCTATTGGGTGGGCCTAGTTTGAAAGCACTGAGGTCCGAGAGAACAGCACTTAGTAAATAAATACTGAAATTAAACTTACAAAACACCCAGTACTTGAGATGATGTACTTGACAAGAAGTGTCTCCAGCTAAGCAAATCAACTTTGTCTATGACTCCTCCTTTTATAGATTCAGTAGTAGTCTAAAAATAAGAATCGGTACATTTTTCTAACAGTTGGTATGTCAATTCTTCAAAAAAATTAATTATTATCACGCCACAGCAAATAAATTATTCACAGTTGTTGAATGGTTTGCCCGATTTAGATTAATTGGTTGACGCTAATCAGTATGACGCATACGTAGGGGCCTACTGCATGCCATTGGCGTCAATCCATTCCATTCCATTCCACAGTGAATTAAAAAAATTTAGTTAGATCCCTTTTGTCCAAAAGCTGCATCATTTATATAACTAGCTGTCAAATTTAATTTACCTCCTTCAGAGAATACCATAGTGACATAGTCCGTCGCCCATCAACGTGTTGACAAAAGAAAATTTGCTCCATGTTTTATACATGAACGTTCAAATAAGATATTTTGCGTCTTGCAGGGAATATTGAGCATAGTGTTTAAGTTGGCTTGCACGGTTTGTGAATGGGTTTTCCTCATTATGCTGCCTGTATGCATTAAAAATCCGGATTTCAAGCGAATTAATTTGTCCAACAAGTGGCCCTCTAGAAGTATACTCCACACATACTGTCCATGCGTGTCTCTGTAACCGAAGGTAGAGACTAAAACACGGTTCAGGACTAGGCAGCGGACCCTGAAAATATTTCAAAACGTGTATTGTTGGTACCTAGCACGATTTCAGCGTTTTTCGGGAATTCCCTGAAATTTCGGCGTTTTTCGGAAATTCCCTGAAATTTCAGCGTTTTTATTTCAGCGTTTCAGCGTTTCAGTGATTCAGCTTTTTCAGCGAAGTTCAGGAACCGGGTTCCAAGGCTAGATCTCAAATCAATCTCCCTCCATCAAAGATTCCAATATTATATACAATATTATAGTCACTGTAAGTCACTGTACAGTTGGTAACAGCAACGATAACAAAGCAAAATAGGCATTGTTATATAGTCTCAGCTCAGTGAGTTTGTTGCCAGTAAGTCTGAATGATTAGAGACAATGTTTCTGAAAAAATAACTAGATAATTAATGTCACCCCGACTGTCTTAAACACTGTATGTAGTATGTTTTTATGATAACCTGGTAACGCATTTGTTTTGTAAAATCCTTCCATACTATTAACGGAATTTTGTCCGCAAAATTAGCTTTGCTATAAAAGGACCGGTTGCTGTCCAATAAAACGCTCAAAGTATTTACAAACTCAACATAATAGAGCTCTGGCAGAGGGTGAAAAGACGATAACGCAACATGCGTATGAATACGATAAGTGTATGCAATCAGCCGAAACACCAAATTCTAACAGAACCTCTAGCACTCCTCTCGCAATGTCCAAAACATAGGGCAAACAAGATTAGAACACAAGCTTCCTGGAACTCGTCATTCACTGCCATGCTCCATTTTATATTCAAAAAACAATTCATCAACCACAATTGGATTTTACTCTCTAAATACGAACCTATCGTCCCATCTCATATTCTAATCATGATTTCAAACAACCAATCGTCAATCCCAAATAAATCTGCACTATTAATTTCTTTCCTCTTCCCCACTTTTTTAATCTCTTATTTTCTATATCCTCTCACAATAGAAGATTATCCTTACAGATATCAGCGGTCACAAGCAAAAGGCAGGACTGAATGCTCTCGACCGAACCGCACAAACTCTTACAAACTCATCTTCACCCGTCAAGGGATTCGAACCCACTCTGCTAAAGCCGTTCCCCGAACCCCTTGACCTCACGAGTCGTTAGAGTCGTTACTAGCCGACCAGAATCAGGTCGGGCCAATCACAGCGCTTGTTACAAACGACATTAGGCATCTATGGAATTTCCCGGTAAATGGACCAATCAGCGAACACGTAGCGAACGCGGAAGTATTGTCGCGTGTTGATATATAACGTCATGCGCAAGCTAGTAATGAAATCGCGCGTCGTGAGGCCAGGGGGCTGGTGGAAGCGAGTTCGGGAGCGATACTTGACCCCTGGCAAGCGAGGATATTGCAAACTTAACATAATAGAGCCGACCGAGGGTAAATAGACGAATCCATGAAAGGCTACGCATACATGCGTATTCAAAGGGCCGAGAAATAAAGCTAACCAAAACCTCCAGCCTATATACCATCATGCAACAGACCTAGGACGAACTAAAATAGAACTAGATCCCAAATCTACTTCCGAATTGGTTCTCCACTCACAAGTTCTATGACCAAAACAACAATCACAAATAAATCTCGACTGTATTTCTATTTCATTTTCCTCATATCTTTTTTTCTCTTTTTTTGCTTATTCTCTTTTTATCTCCTATTCTCAAGTTCTCTTATCTTCTATTACTCAACATTGAATATCATCATTCTCCTTTAAATTTCAATCTCCGGTCTACTACCAAATAGACCCACGACGTTTGACCAAAACATCAGATTCAAGCCTCCGGTTTGCTAGTAAGGCAAACTCACGGCGTTTGACCAAAACGCCAGGCTTTAGCCTCATCTCGGTTTGCTGGTCAGGCAAACTCAACGACGATACCCAGAAGGTCGGGCTACAAATACATATCTCACAAGCCTATACGTGGATCCACTACAAGAGTAAACTCACGACGTTTGACCAAAACGTAACGGGCTTGGCACCCGGTTTGCTAGTCAGGCAAACTCACGACATTTGACCAAAACGCCAGGCTTTAGCCTCTCGGTTTGCTGGTCAGGCAAACTCAACGACGATACCCAGAACGTCAGGCTACAAATACATATCTCACAAGCCTACGTGGATCCACTGCGAGAGTAAACTCACGACGTTTGACCAAAACGTAACAGGCTTGGCCTCCGGTTTGCTGGTCAGGCAAACTCACGACGTTTGACCAAAACGTCAGGCCAGATCCTCTCGGTTTGCTGGTCAGGCAAACTCAGCGACGATACCCAGAACGTCAGGCTCAAAAAGTTAGAAATTTGCCACAGACAATACACACTCGGCCAACGTGAAAGGGACACGTCCTGCGGCTTTGAAATCAAAAGCCACACTGAATAACTTCCGCATACTCACAGCGCCGCATGGTGAGAATAGTTCAAGTTCAAGTTCAAGTTCAAATTTATTTCACAGAAAGCATGACAGGCTATGTACACAGGTTGAGAGAAAACAAACAATAAAATTTACAATTTTTTTAAACAAAGCACAATTATAAAAAGAGAGAGAGAGAACAGTAGCTTTCAGTGTGGGCCAAGCAAAGCCTTTAGGCCGCTGTCGCAAGCACCCAGGGAAAAAAAACGAAAGGGAAATGAAGAAATAAAGGGGAAGGAAATGAAAGTTGATGATTTTTGATAATTACAGGAGAGTTTATATGAGTAAGCTAGAGGGTACAGGAGAGTGAGCAATTATAACAATTAGGGTTATTACATTGATGGATATCATTGTAGGCGGAGGTGAGATATGGTCTGAGTTGACGTTTTAAATTTTGTTTGCTTGTTTGTAGGATGTCATTGGAAAAAGGTAGTTTTTGCCAGATGTTTGAAAGAATGTTTTGAGGTGAATTTTGATGCGGGGTTGGTGGAGTTTGTTTTGAAAATAAAGAATATGCGTGGTCTAAATATATGCTTTTTCTGATGTTGACTAAAGGAGATAAGTTTTCCGCGGTGAAGTAATAAGAAAAGTAATGGGGTGAAGATTTGATGGTGTTTTGAATAAAAAGTGCAGTTTTAAGGATGAGGACATCATTGATTTTGAGGATTTCAAGATATTTAAAAAGTGGGTCTGTGTGTGCAGTGTACTTAGAGTTGGTGATTATTCGAACAATCTTCTTTTGGATTAGGAGGCATTTTTTATTATAAGGCGAGTGGCCCCAAGCCAACAAGCCATAGTTCAAATGAGGATAGACTAAGGTGTAGTAAAGAGAAAGTAAATTTTGTGTGTCTAGGATGTTTTTAGTTTTGTTTATGATACCAGTAATTTGTGAAATTTTCTTGTGTATTTTGTCGATATGTGGTTTCCAGTTCAGATTTTCATGTATTGTCAAGCCGAGGAAATCTATTTGTTTTACTCTTTCAAGTTCAAAGTTGCCTATTTTGATTTGTTGTATGTGGTTTATGAATGGTCTTCTCTGATAATTATGAAATATGATATATTTAGTTTTGTTCAGATTAGGGGTTAGTTTATTAGCGATAAGCCAGTCATTCAATATGTTTAGGTCATAATTAATATACTGTATGAGTGTGTTGAGGTGTGTATGAGAAGCAATGCAATTTGTATCGTCAGCGAATAATATGTACTTCATGTTTACCGTGGAGGCATAGATATCATTGATGTAAATTAGAAAGAGAAGTGGACCTAGGATGGAACCCTGGGGTACACCGATGTTTGAGGATAGTGTAGAGGAGTTGTAGGATTTGTACGAAACGTATTGCTGACGATTAGCAAGATATGAGGAAAACCAATCTCTTGCTATTCCTCGGATGCCGTAATGTTCAAGTTTATCCAGTAGTATATCGTGGTTAAGAGTGTCAAAAGCCTTCGAAAGGTCCAGGAAAATGCCTATTGTCCATTCATGGTTATTTAGTGAGTTAGAAATTCTGTCTATGAGTTCGAGTATTGCATGTTCGGTTGAATGGCTGTGTCGGAAACCATATTGGTTAGGAAAAAGGTGTTTGTCAATGAATTTAGATAGTCGTTTATGTACAAGTTTTTCGTAGATTTTGGAAAGTGAATTTAGTAGTGAAATGGGTCGATAATTTTCGAGATAGTATAGACTGGTTGCCTGTCCCATTCAATATGGGACAGGTTTTGCCCGTCCGCCATCTTCCGCGGATTTTACGGATCCATTCAGATTTCAGTATTTCATCACGTGAACAATGTAACATGGCCGCCTACACTGTGTTTCGATTTACGTTCCATGGACCTCTTTAAAAGTCATTTTTTATACCAATGAAGAAAGAAATTCCGTTAAAACTGCCAGGTAACGCTTCTGCAGGCACTTGTTTAGCGTGTGGTACCGAAAATATCGGTATTAAATTCAGGACGGCTGCGTGACAGCGCCGTCGAAACCTACCGGTCGTCAATCAGCAATTTTGGACTGGAGGATGGAAACAACAATACACACAATACTACTATACCACTACTGACATACTGAACCTTGCAGCAGAGGCTACTTGTTTGTTCACTCGAGGCGATTGATTGATTGTTCTTAATGTGACATTGGACATCAGCAGTTGATCCAGTGAAAATAATGACATCAACAAGGTAACTTCACCTACTTACTGACTTCGTAAAAATGTGAACATTGAATATTCTATTTCACAAACACTATATTGATTATCTATTGTAGATTATTGTGAGCGTTTTAGTGATGATTTTGTGAGTCACAACTCGTAGGATGTTTTAAGAAATTGAAGTAATGCATATCAAATTAGCTCAACACGAAACGAATAGATTGCAATGAATCAAGGTAAGTTTGAAAAATGGATTCTGAACCATTAATTGTAAAGTCAATCCAGGTTTAATTGTAAGTGCGATATGTATTTTAATTTCACAATGATAACATCTTGCAGTAATCAAAGAGAATAAAGAATCAGCACTAGCTGTCATGAAATGAGATTCCAACTAACATGCGGTGAAACTCCTTGATTCTGATCAACTCATCATCAGCATCAGTAACATCAGCAAGCGCCGCTGCGCCAAGATGTTGTGTACTTTATTTCTCCACTGCTCATGATCAGATAAACTGATGAGGTTTAAAGAGCTGGATTCTGTGAATAACTGCACTAGCAAGCCTTCAATCTGAATTGTGATTGGATTATCTGTCTGGTCGAGACATGGTCTTTATGATTCTAAAGACACTATCATTCAAATCAGGGATATCAGGATCGTCCCAATTTGACGATGAAAAAACAAAACTACTGTTCTATGTCATGAAATACGTAGTGTCATTGCTTATTCACTTGTCAATTGCTTATTCTCTTGTCAGGGGCTGAACAAGATTTTGTACCAGAAGTGAACAATAAATATTGAATTCAGTGAAAAAGAATTGGTCGTGATGAATTTTATAATCGATTTCTAGCAAAGTCAACATTGACATTGTGTGGTCCATGAGGAGAGAGGATATCGCGAATTTTCAGTGTGATCTGAGTAACTTGTCTTGACCAAGTCTCTTAATTTGACTGTCCCAACTTGCTGTCAGGAAATCAGTAGGCTGAGGTGGATCCAAATATCTGATCTCACAAAGCGCTAAGGAGTTCAACAATTGTAAACTTTATTATCAGATACTAAATATGGTCAAATGTATTAAAACATCAATTCACTAAATACATCTCAGAAAGGATGTCCCATGTTCCTTCAGAATGTTCTGTATTCAGTGACGGTCGCGGCAGAACTCACCTCGCATTAGATTTCAATCATCGAGTTTGTATTCCGAGTACCAGGTAAATTATCAGCGGATTTATCTGATACTTACAGCAATTAATGTCTCCGTCCATTGAAAAGGGCAATTTTGATATCGCTCGAAGCTAAGCAAATTCGAAGAGACGCCATCTTAACCAGGAAGTAACTTGCTACTTTACATGTTTGACCTTATTTGACATGCATCGAAAATGTAAAATGGAGGATGGGCACAACCGGTCTCTAATTGAAGATAGCGTCCTCCCTCTGCAGGGACTCGAACCTGATGGCATCGCTACACTCAGCCACGGCACGAACCCCTGCCATTAGACGACTATGTGCGCAGTTACATGCGCACTATCCGAACGAAAACTGGCGGCACCAATCAGATTGCTCGTTGTATAATCGTTGAGGCAAATTTCAAGGAGGAACTATAAATGGGAAAACCCGGGCTAAAATAAAACGGGTTTTCTGATTGGCTAAAAATCACATCATCTGACTGCGCATGTATCTGCGCACACGGTCGATTGTGGCAGGGTTTCGTGCCGTGGCAATCTCGATGCCATCAGGTTCGAATCCCTGCCGGGGGAGGATGGAAGATGGAGACCGGTAACCAGTCTAAGAATAGTAAAGCATTGCGACCGTCTGATGATGATCCTTAACGACCAATCGTTTATCGGAACTTTATAGCGGATAAATAAACAATATAAACATAAGGTATTTCCATGATATTTTGAATTTATTCGCAGTTCATATTTAGCGCCATTCTCGCGAGATTATCAACAACCCGGAAATAATATCCAAGCCCATCGCCAAACCCCTGTGTGTCTGCCGAATCAATATTCTTTCGCAGTTCCTCATTTGCCAGCTCAAGCTTGAGTATAGGTAGCCGCTGTCTACGATTCAAAACTAAATTGTCAATTCACCCAAAAAAGTTGTCGCGCTATTTTCTATTGAAGTTAACGGCCACGTTAAGCACTTAACGTGGCTACAGGAGGTTGTTTAAATTTAACGACTTGTTATGGATATCTATTGACACAATAACTTTTGAGCAACCGAACTTATCGTGTCATTAATTAATAACGTCACGATCAAGGATTCAACGACACGTTAGGAGTTAACCAACTTTTGATTAACCGGCCCTTGGTTGATCGCCTTTGGACGTCTTCCAGTTTACATTATTCATAGTGCATAAACTCATGCTATAAAGGCGTTCTTATAATTACAATCGAAGGAGGCCGATATGAAATTTTTCTCCCATAACATTACAAACTGATCATGTATGGCGTCAACCTCTTGTAGAAGAGTTTTGATATTTAGAAGCCACATTGACGTTTCCAGTAACGTCAAATCGGTGACGATTGGGCAGATTTAGCAAATGAAAAATATAAGCCGCAATGAAGCGTGTACGCAACAATATGACGAATGGTCTCTTCGGTTCTATATCAATGTCTTCGTCCTGCCACCGATTATGGCAGCGGGTTGGGCGATGAACTGTCTCGTAATCGCCACCTTAATGCAGCTGAAATCTACTCACCCGTCGATTCATCTGTTAAAATGTTTGGCTTTTGCAGATGTTGGTTATCTATTCGGTCATTTCCTCGCGGAAACCTTAAGATATACGTTGTTTTATGTTTTTTATGGCGATTTTGTATTCATCGACCCTTTCCACATTTATCCCAAAATGTACATCTATGGCACGGTTCAAATTCGCAATGGATTTATGTGCCTTCGAAACTGGTTAACAGTTTTGATACAGTTGGAACGGTTCATTGCCGTTTCGATTCCATTAAAAGCGGGTAGGTTTTGGACTAAATCCCGTATGAACCATATAATCATCTCATTTTCCTTGTATACATTCATTTGGCCTATATATTATCCTATAACTTTAAGGGTAGATAATTACATGGACCTTTGTCATGGTTTGAACAATCGACTTGTAAGAAGATATCCCAAGGAATATATTACACTGAACAAACTGTTGGATCCTATCATCAGACTGGTTGTGCCTTCTTTGCTAATTCTTATTGTAAATACATGTCTTATTCTGACCCTTTATATCAAGTTCAGACAACGGAAAGAATTATCGACCACACAAAAACAAGTGAATATCGGTGAATCTAAGGCAACACGTATGGTGATATCGATGAGCATTACCTTTCTGATTATGGAAATCCCAGCAACATTTTCCAAGCTTAGATCGTATATTAGTCCCAATGCTGTAATATGGGAGAAAGCAATGGATATTGCCTTCGTAACGAGTGATTTAAATTCATGTGTGAATTTCATTCTTTATTGTGCAGTTAACAGGAAATTCGTAAAGACGCTGCAAAAACTTTCATGCGGTGGATAAACAACAGCATGATTCGAGCTTCAATCTCTAGCTTGCTGCGAGAGCAATGAATATTGATTATTCTATACATTATACGTGTACAAGAAAATGAGTTTGAGTATTAATAAGATGTATTGAATTTCTTTATTTGATAGTACCTGGTATAGGCGATAAGGCATGGTGACGATAATACAAAATATTGAAATAGAAATCGATTCTGTACGTTTGGATCCATCTTCACCCGTCAAGGGATTCGAACCCACTACGCTAAAGCTGTTCCCGAACCCCTTGACCTCACGAGTCGTTGGAGTCGTTACTAGCCGACCAGAATCCGGTCGTACCAATCACAGCGCTTGTAACAAACCGTCAGTAGACTTCTGTTGGTTTCCCCGTTAAATTGACCAATCAGCGAACGTTTTACCGAACAAGGAAATATTTCGCAAATCGATATATGACGTCACGCGCGACAGCGCCAGTAATGAAATCACGCTTCGTGAGGCCAGGGGGCTGGTGGAAGCGAGTTCGAGAGTGATACCTGACCCCTGGCAAGCGAGGATGGTTTGGATCCGGGTCACAGCTTTGGAGAGTTGCATTTAACACAATTACTGGTTTAAACGTTCATGAATAAAATTCGTTATGAGATTTGGAATGAACTGAACATATGTTCAAATTGTAGGCCTAAACTCATCTGTGAAGAAAGAATTGAAATTCAAATATATACTCATATTGCATTGGACGCTCTATCATAGGTATGGAGTCAATTTCCGCAGCAGCAGCTTAACTCTGAGCAGCATACTCGGTAATTTTGTCTTCTTGTGAAATTGCAATTGTTAAATCGATAGAATATATTTATATGCGGGTCCACACAAACGTGGCGGCAATTTTCACGTCCTGTGATTATTTTCCTGTGATTATCATAGTTATTTCTTTGAATCGGTGCTGTTATCGACTCGATATGCCCGCTGCGCTGCTCGAGAAAAAAAAACTGAAAAAGCATATAGATATTTTACCAAGGATCGAGTGCCACGCTGCTGAAAAGCTGCGTATTTTCATCGAACTCAAATCAATTTGATTTGTGAGTTCTATGGTATTTTCTTGTAACCTTCTGCGTCGCGCGGATTTCTGTAATATCCAAAACGAATTTTCCCAGCTCATACGATTTGGTTATTCATTTTCAGATGATAATTCGCGCAGTTTTCTGTGCGTTTTGCACGTAATTGCCTAGTGCCATCAACCCCATGTTCTGGTGAAGTCACCGCAGCCGTGGTTAATTGTCTTTTGCAAACAGAAACTTTGCCCGACTCCTATTGTAATGAGATGAAGCGGCGTTTCCATTTGCCTATCTAGACTACCCCGCCAGCTTTGGTAGTCGAGCAAATCGGAAAACGAGTTCGACTAGGCCCTATCAGTCGAACTAAACGAAAATTGCAAGTCGTCGGAACTCCGGAAATAGTTCGAAAATCAAGCGCATTCGGTTATTAGTTCCGACCGCAAGTCGACTCGATACGAAAACCGAATTTGGCCCTTAATGTTGTCAGGGGCCGACAGAGGATCCAGAGACCGAAGAAGGGGTTCACGCTGGCAAGGGAACGCGCCCGAGTGCCACGTGGGGCAGGCGCGACACACCACTAAGCTGAAGACTTTTGTCATATGCTGAGATCATGATAGGACCTAAACATGCAGTAAATTAGGACATGCAAAAAATTAGCCAGTTTTGTTGAATAAGACAAGTGACGTGAAAAACATGACAGAGCAGATCTTTACACGGACTTGACACAAAACGATTTTGACCTCAGTATCCTAGGTACTGTCTTTTTATATATAGTACCTAGGATACTGGGGTCAAAATCCTTTTTTTCAAGTCCCTGTGGATCTTTTAGTTAAATGTTTAAATTCCGCAGCGGAACCAGGAAGTGACAGCGTAGCGCAGCGCACCTAGAGCGGCGCGCAGCGGAGCTCAGACCACTATTCCAAAATCTTCTATATCCTATAGTAAAAACAAGAAATTCGAGAGTTTAGTTCATATATAAGCGCGTAAATTCAGGGGAAATCCTGCTTATGGCTCATAGGCCAGCATCTTAGCTACGCATTGAAGTGGTTTTCGCCCCACATACCCAACCTAACTTTTGAAATAATCAAACCTTTAGAAAGGAGGGGTATCCCAGTACAGGTATGCCAGTACATCCGAGCCAAATATCCAAGGGAATCCCCCACCGTGTTTGGTACCCTTACTCCAAGCAAAAAAAGTCCAGGGAATCCCTTATTTCATCATCGATCTGTCTTAATTCAATTTCCTTATCCTTTATTCCCGTTTATAACCTGGTTACCTTTCTTACTGCGTTGCGGGACGAACTCAGCTCGCGTCCAGTCGAGTTGTGTTCGTTGGGGGATTTTACTCAGACTATGTTGTCTTACCGTCTTTATAACTATTCGGCGGAACCAGTTGTTCAAGAAATCAAACTGCTCTTAAAGCACATCAGTACGTCTTAAATCTTCTTACCAATACGTTCGTATTTATATCCTAACGATGTTATATTGTGATATATGAATTCCGCTCTAGTGAAGTCGAGTAGCGCCCGGATTCGGGTCGGTTCAATTTGGTACTCCGCGGTGCCGACCGCTTGAGTGCTCCCTCTTTCGGTGAACTACATTTTTTTGTAACTAATTGGAAGTTAAATATTCTCTTGATAATAAATCTTTTTCTTTTCGGAGTTTTTAATGCTCGACTCGGACCGGAGTTCGTATAAATAAATCTATGCTTGTAGGTTCCGATCGAGCGACGTCGTGGACGGCGGTCAGTCACGCGTGATCGTGACGTCACGCCGTACCACGTGATTTTCAACCTATTGGAGCGTAGCGGGGACAAAGGCGGGTAGCCAATCAGGACAACGCGGGGACAACGAGCCCTATATAAGGCGGGCAGCGCGTTAGTTTGGGATTCTGACCTGAGCGTCGACCACTCGCATGGTTCAATTTAGCTCTCTCTAACCAACGAATACTATATTCCAAGTTACAATGTAAGCAAGTTGTAGGCCTACCTCCCGCGTCCCGACGGGGACCGGGTTTCCTTTCCTCGGGGGGATGTGATTGAATTACGTTGCTTTTATTATTGGTATTTGTTATTGTTTCCGTGCCGCGAGGTCCTGATTGTCCCCGGCCCGCCATGTTATTCTAAACTTCTGTAGTATTCGCCAATCATCACTGCGATAGTATTAGGTTGTCTCCAACGACAGCCCTTGTTTAAAGCTCTACCTAAGGTAATTCCCGTCCCGGGTGGGTGGATTTTGGCGATGGTGACTGGTTTGGGTAGGTTATTTTGGTCTCAGTCCGTTGACGGTCCAGATAGCTAGGCTATTGAAGACGACGAGGGTTATTGGTGCGGATGGTTCAGCCGCCTACGGGATTTGCCAGGTCCGGAGAGGACGTCTGATGTCGATGGTTTGACCACCTACGGGAATGGTATATTGGTCCACGGAAAAGCGAAGAGAACGAAGAATGGGGTCTGCCGGTCAGCCGTTAGACGAGAATCTGCAGAGACTGAGTTCCAGTCGGGTGCTGGCACTGTCGCCGATTTCTTCCCTCCCCTCCTTAAGCATTAATCGCCTTAATCATGGGGCATTACCCGTCCTATTCCACGAGAAGTATTATCGATCGACGATCGATCCCTCTAGTATTAAAATACGGACATTAGGTATTATTCTAACGAGTTTCCACATCATTGTGATGCTGGGACTGGGGCACAGCGAGGACTATTCCTCTCTGTCTCCCAGTCGCTCGAAATACCTCACGCTTGAGTTCTAATTCGAGTTAGATGATAATCGGGCAGCTAAGCCGTTTGACTTTAGTAATGCGCCGGCGGGACCTAACCGTTTCGGCTATATCCGCCTCGCGTTTCAACCATTTATGCAATGCATCGTTGTAGAGTCGAATTTTATTCGGGGTCGCCTAGGCCTCGTTGCATTTATTTCCGCGGGCGATTTCGCGTGCGGTCCTTAGTATTTTTCTTAAAACTGAGTTGAGAGAGAAGGGTGAGGGAATATCATTTTTGACGGTATTATATTTCGTTGGGTCACTTGACCCCCCTTGAGTTTCGGAATTTGTCGGGTGACGATCAACCATGCTGCCAGTGGTAGTCCAGGTCGAAACCAAGTCTCCCCTTGATGTCTTACTGCCTAAGAGGACCAGAGATGAGTGTCCCGAAGAAAGAAGGGCGGACCAGGGAACTGATCAGTCCCTGCGTCGGACCACCAGTGAAGGCGAATTCCAACCAAGATGAAGAATCCCTGTAGTGGTAGTTCAAGAGGAGGCATTATCGAGTCGGTCCTTGGCCGGGTTCAGATATTGGGATCTGCTCATCGTCACCGACATTTCCGCTTCGGACTCAAGCCTTTTAATTATTTGACTCTCATAGTTCAAACCCCCCCCTTTTTCTCTCTCTCTCTCATTTTTGGGTGTGAGCCTAATCGCGCCTTCGTACAATATTATATCCGTGGAACATGATTAGTTCTACGAGCCGTCGTTATGCCTAAGGACCAGTTTATAAATGTTATAAACGTCCCTTGTTCCTGGGGATTTCCGAGAGTACACATATTTTATTACGAGTATTGGGAGATTGCTTTGATCTTGAGTGACGAGCAACACCCTGTTCTTTTAATCCGTTGTTGAGCTGAATAAACATGGCAATCGTTAATTTTTCACGAATAACGGTCTTATGTCTTATTTTGAGTGGATATCTGAGTCTGAGTCAGTTCGACCTGTTTCGGGAACAACCTTGGAATGAGGACGCGCTACCATGGAAACGAAAGGATTCCGAGTTGTTGATGATCGCCTTCAAGTTAAGGACGATTGGACCCGAAGACCCACCTAGAATCGATAGGAGGCACGACGTGTAGAGGGGATCCCCGACGAAGTTATTTGGCCCGGCCCGTGCGTTAGGGAGGCCAAGCTGTAGACCAGTACTGAGCGGCGGTATATTGTCTGGCGCAGCCGTTGTGAGAAAATCTGGCCCGGAGAGCCAGTCGGTTACTGTGCCTGGCCTATTCGGTTACAAAGTGGTGGCAGCGGTGGGATACTTCGAGAAACACAGAGAAGAACTGACGCAGATGGAAACGGCGTTGAGACCGGGATACCAGCCCCCTCAATTGTGTCGGACTCAGATATCTCACTTTTTTTAGTTAAAGAACCATTAATTCATATTTCTTTTGTGTCATGTTACACGTGTTGAATGGTTGCTCGTTGCTCTTGATAACCTGTTAAAATTTCTCTTGCTCGTTCCCGTAGGCAACCCTCATGACTATATACCCGTTCCTATTCCACCCTAACGACTTTCCCCTTCCTCTAGCCAGCAAGATGACTGATAGTAATAATACGGACAAAACCGTCGTCTCTGACGGAGAGGTAGAATATGAGACTACGACCCTTTTGAGTGGAGGAGACGGGCCTCAAGTAACCCCTGACTTTGGATCTTCTGATGACGAGGAGCCGATGGAGACTGCGGCCGAGGAGGAGGACGAGGACTGTGACCCGAACGAGAAGGGTGATGACAGACGCGTTCAATTCCGCTTGTCCCAGACTGAGCGGCAGAAACGTTACCGTATACGTCGCCCAGCGACCACGCCGGACCGGTATGACGGGAAGACTAGTTGGACTGAGTTTGAGGCCCACTTTGACTCCGTCGAAGCAGAGACTATCGGTGCTTAATTTCGGCACTACAACTTAGATTTGGTCCTCAGGTCAGAGAGGAATTATATACCGCGGAACTGAGAGCCAGAGTACGACGGCCGGGAGAGAGTTTACAGGAGTTAGGTCAAAGCATAAAGAATCTAGTAGCCCGCGCGTATCCGGCCTCGGATAGAAAGACTAAAGACGCTCTCGCCAGATCCCACTTTATGGATGCCCTACAAGAGTCTGAGATGCGTATGCGTCTGTTCCAAGCGAGCCCGAAGACCTTGTCGGAGGCAATCACCGCCGCCCTGGAGGTGGAAACGTTCCGTCGAATAGAGGCCCGCCGGGATACGAATCACGTCTCCGGTAAGAAAGCGGCTGCTGCAGCCAGGAGTATTGCCGCCCAGCACCAAGACTCGGCGATGAAAGACGTCAGAGACCAGCTGGAGAAGCTAACCGAACAGATGACCGCGTTAGCAGCTAAACTGGACACGAAGGCCGACAAAACTTCACCACCCAGGCAGTCAGCGCCCACCAATTACCAGTCCCGCATCACCTGCTACAGCTGCGGACAACCAGGTCACATTTCGCGCAACTGCAATCAAAATCGCCCGGGAAATGCTTCCTCTCCGGTGCCAGGGGGCGTGGGCCGGAGACAGTAGATCAAATCGAGCAGCCCCCTCCAACAAACATCGTCCGGATTGCTAATTGCCACCCCGATAAAATCGCCGATAATGGACTTTACATAATTACCGAGATAGGACAAGTTCAGATGGCCCTCTTGGTAGATACTGGCGCCTGCCGAACTATACTCTCAAGAGCCGCATACGAAGCTATACCCAAGTCACACCGACCACGGCTCAAACCATCCGACTTGAAACTTTTCGGACCAAGTAACAGCAAAATAACTGTTGGTGGGGTAACCACTTTGACCTTCCCGTTAGGTCAAAAACCGTTAAGGATTGACGTCATCGTCGCGGATATCGCTGGCGACGGGATTTTGGGGATGGACTTTCTGAAACGAACCGGCTCGTACCTGGATGTGGGTAATTCGTTGCTATTTTGCGGTAACGAAGAGATCGTCTGCCACACGAAGAATTCATTAGAACCCGAAACCGAATTATTAGCGAGGACCCTGGAAGCGATAGAAATACCAGCTCGACACCAGATGGTCATACCCACTTCTATCTCTGGGGATTCCGATATTCCATCGTTTGGTATCATCGAGGGTACAGGACGATACGAGGGCGGAGATCTGGCTGTGGCCCGAACACTGGTCGACACTCGAGAGCGGAGTTCCACTTGTGTTCGAGTGATGAATTTGGGATACAGCCCTATCCTTCTTCCGCAGTCTACAGTCCTGGGAAGACTCATTACCGTTTCCACGATTCGAACCGTTGAGATGGAAGAAAAGAACTCAGAATCCGAAGAACCTAGTGCGAACCACGACATTCCAGAACACCTGGAAGAACTGTATCAAGCCAGCGTAAAGAACCTCAGCCAGGAAGACGCTCCCTTGGTGGCGGAGCTACTGATTAAACATGCTTCAGCTTTTTCGGAAACCGATGAAGACCTGGGAAGGACAGATTTGGTCACCCATGAGGTGGACACCGGGAATCACCCACCCATACGACAGGCGCCGAGACTTCCTCCCCTGACCAAACGCAAGGAAACAGAGAATTTGATCGAAGACATGCATCGCCGCGGGTTGATAGAGAGGTCCCGGTCCCCCTGGTCGTCCCCGATTGTATTGGTGACCAAGAAAGACGGAAGCACACGTTTCTGCGTGGACTATCGCCGACTAAACGAAGTAACGACCATAGAAAGCATGGCTATCCCGAATATCAATCGTTCGCTGGAATGTCTGGGAGGCGCCGTCTGGTTTAGCACCCTAGATCTGAATTCCGGTTATTGGCAAGTTACGTTGAGCGAGGACGCGAAACAGAAGTCCGCCTTCATTACGCAGAGTGGATTGTGGGAGTTCACTGTTCTTCCTTTCGGTATGTCCGGAGCTCCGGGAACCTTCGAAAGATTGATGGAAATGGTCTTAACTGGGCTCCAGTGGGAGATTTGTTTAATATACCTCGACGACGTGTTGGTGTTTAGTAGCTCCGTTAAAGAGATGGTCGAACGGTTGGACCTCATCTTCAGTAAATTGGAAGAAGCCGGACTCAAACTTAAACCCCGCAAGTGCTCGCTTTTCCAGCGGTCGGTAGTTTTTCTCGGGCACGTGGTTAGTCACGAGGGCATACAGACAGACCCGTCCAAGATCCAGTGTATACGGGATTGGCCAACGCCCAGAAATGTCAAGGAAGTTCGTAGTTTCTTGGGCCTTGCCACTTATTACAGGAGATTCGTCGCCGGTTTCGCGAAGATCGCGGGCAGCCTCCACAGACTCACGACTAAAGACCAAGATTTTATCTGGGGGGACGAGCAGGAGCAAGCTTTCCGGGAGCTGAAAGAGAAGTTGACCAACGCACCCATCCTAGCATACCCGAATGTCACGGACCCGTATATATTGGATTGCGACGCTAGTGCCTTCGCCATCGGAGGCGTGTTGAGTCAGGTGCAAGGAAACGAGGAACTCCCGATCGCATTTGGAAGTCGCACGCTCAACCGCGCGGAACAGAACTACTGCGTGACTCGGCGTGAATTATTGGCGGTCGTGTTCTTCGTGAAGCATTTTAAGCACTATCTCTACGGACAAGATTTTCTCATCCGCACTGATCACAGCGCCCTCCGTTGGCTGATGAATCTGAAGGAACCCGAAGGTCAAATTGCCCGTTGGCTGGAAGCCTTGTCGACTTATCAGTTTCGGATTGAGCACCGTCCCGGAGTAAAACACGGTAACGCTGACGGGTTATCGAGGATGCCGTGTAAGCAGTGTGATAAGATAGGGTATATACACGTGATCGAAGACGGAGTCGTCGAATCTCAATTAGATGAACCGTGGGACTTAGAGGAGCTCAAGTCAGCTCAGAGAACCGACGAAGATTTAGAGTGGGCGATCGACGGGTTGATAGCCGGCATCTCCAAGCCACCGTGGCGAGACGTCTCAGATAAGAGTACCAACGCCAAACGATATTGGGCTCAGTGGGAGCTTCTATCGTTCAACAACGAGATTCTATTCCGGGAGTGTAGATCTGAGGATGGATTTTCCCAACTGATTGTTCCGCCGAATTTCCGCCGTACTATTTTCCACCAACTCCATTCGGCTCGTACCGGGGGACACCTAGGGATCGAGAAAACTCTTTCCAAGTTACAACAGAGGTATTACTGGCCCGGGATGAGAGAAGATATTGAGTTATGGGTGAAGCAATGTGAGCTCTGTCCTCGGAAGAAACCCCCGGCAAAGAAATTTCAGGCTGAACTTCAGATTTACAACGTAGGAGCACCCATGGAGCGTATCGCCGTAGATATTATGGGCCCCCTCCAGGAGACCACGGCCGGCAACGTCTATGTCGTCGTTGCTATGGACTATTTTACCAAATGGGTTGAATGTTACGCTATTCCCAATATGGAGGCCGAGACGGTAGCCAACAAACTAGTGACAGAGTTTTTCAGCCGTTTTGGCGTACCTCGTGAGCTCCATACTGATCAGGGTTCGAATTTTCAATCCAAATTATTCAAAGAAGTCTGCATCCTCCTCGGTATAAAACAAACCCGCACTACTCCATACAGGCCCCAGAGTGACGGTATGGTCGAGCGTTTTAACCGCAGTCTGATATCGATGCTGTCCCTGATGTCTGCCGATGACCCCTTCGACTGGGATTTACAGTTGCCGTTCGCTGCGATGGCTTATCGTGCGGCTAGACATAATACGACTGAAGCCTCTCCGAACTATCTGATGTTGCTGCGGGAGGTAGATCTCCCCGTAGACCTCATAGTTGGCCTTCCGCCTAAAGACAAGTTCCCGTCGACCACTGAGTACGTCAGCCAGCTTCGGAAACGGATGGAGACAGCCCACCGCGATGCCCGGAAAGCGTTAGCAAAGAATACTCTTCGTCAGAAGAATCTCCATGACCAACGACGTTATGGGAAACCATATGAGGCCCGGGACCTTGTGTGGCTGTACCAACCGAAAATCACGAGCGGAAATCCCAACCGGAAGTTTCAGTTGAATTGGACAGGACCATACACCGTCTTACAGAAGCGCTCTGAAACAGTCTACGAAATACAAGATATGCCGACCAACGCCCCCAAAATAGTACATTACGACCGACTAAAGCCTTATCTGGGAACCCAATACCTGGGTTTAAATCACGACGCAACCGAGCTGACTGTAACTGACACTCCTACTTCCCAACGGAGGAGCTCGCGGGTTCCTACTCAACGACGGGATGAGTCCTTTCTGTACCTTTAGGCCTAGGCGGTTCGCCGACTCCTACCCTAACTCAACGCTTTACTTATGTGGGACCCGGCTGTTCTTTTCTTTTCTTTAGGACGCGAGAGAAGTGCCACGGATGCCATTATCACTTCCGTGACTCGGCAACTTTGCAGCGACACCAGGAGACGTGTGACTCGATCGCACGCGTTGGAGTCTCCTATCGATGCACCGCATGCGGGAAGACGGGCTCTCGGGCCGATTCCATCCGGAGACATGCGCGCCGGGATCACCGAACCCCGACTAAGGTCTTAAAAGTCATAGAGGAACTCTGGGACCAGCCTCCCCGTGTCTCCCTGGGTGAGGGCGAACCACCAACGAAACGCGCGAGAGATAATTCTTCGTCGGAGCCGCAAATCGTTAATTCTTCGTCGGAGCCGCAGATCGTTAATTCTTCGTCGAAGCCGCACACCGTTAATTCTTCGTCGGAGCCGCAGATCGTTAATTCTTCGTCGAAGCCGCACACCGTTAATTCTTCGTCGGAGCCGCAGATCGTTAATTCTTCGTCGAAGCCGCAGATCGTTAATTCTTCGTCGAAGCCGCGCACCGTTAATTCTTCGTCGGAGCCGCAGATCGTTAATTCTTCGTCGGAGCCACAGATCGTTAATTCTTCGTCGAAGCCGCACACCGTTAATTCTTCGTCGGAGCCGCAGATCGTTAATTCTTCGTCGAAGCCGCACACCGTTAATTCTTCGTCGGAGCCGCAGATCGTTAATTCTTCGTCGAAGCCGCACACCGTTAATTCTTCGTCGGAGCCGCAGATCGTTAATTCTTCGTCGAAGCCGCTCACCGTTAATTCTTCGTCGGAGCCGCAGATCGTTAATTCTTCGTCGAAGCCGCACACCGTTAATTCTTCGTCGGAGCCGCAGATCGTTAATTCTTCGTCGAAGCCGCACACCGTTAATTCTTCGTCGGAGCCGCAGATCGTTAATTCTTCGTCGAAGCCGCACACCGTTAATTCCCCGTCGTCGACTCTATCCAAACTGGACCCGTCTGTCCTGGATGCGGCCCATAGTTCCATCGTGGAACAGTCGTCACATGACCATGCGCGCGAGTTTAAAAGACGCGTTGTGCGACTTGCACACGCTAGCCGGGAACGCCGGGCAGCCGAAGCTACAGCGACGAAAGAAGCCGCGAGGAAGCAGCGCGTGGAGGAGGAGCGACGGAGGAGAGAGATAAGCGAGCGAGAGAGGAGCAAGAGGGAGTTGGAGAGGTCCAGGCTGCAGGAGAAACGGAAGAGAGAACGGGAAGAGCGGAACAGGACACTTCCGGAACCATATTCGCCGGAACAACTTGGTACCGGGTTCCAGAACTGGTGGGGCAACGCGACCCCCACGTATGAACCGACTCGCATTAATATCACTCAGGAGTCCCAGCCCGGGCCGATCGTTCCGCCCGTGACCGCGGAGGACGCTCCTCGACCGGTAAAGGAGCAGCAACAATTTAAGGCTGCACCCGGAATCTCGCAGCGAGTGGTGGTGCACGAGCACCCGACGTGCCACGGTAGACCCGCCATCTACCGAGCAATTCCTTCGGCGCACTTCGCGTGCCCGTTCTGTAGAAAGATGGCGGTCGCAGCCGAGATCGATTGGGATCCGCCCGCGCGTAGTTCTTCGGCGCCTTTCGGTGAGGTGCATGTGCACCCGTTGCCGCTGGGAGATATGATCATCTATGGATTCGACGACATGCCCGTCGACTGCGTGGCGTGCGAGATTGAAACGTCTTACGCTTAGCTTTCGAACCGGTCGTCGGTCGTTCTTACATATAAAAAAAAAAAACCTTTTTATCGCATTATATCATGTTACTTTCTTTCTTTCTCACGCGGGACGCGTGAAGGCTGGGAGGGGGTGGTGTAGCGGAAATTCCGTGATGATGTTATAGGCGCCAAATTTAAATCACTTTCTTGCCTGCATAGCAGTTTTATAACCGGGCCAGAGCGCCAGTTTTGAATCCCTCATGTATCGCCACAGATAGCGTCTAATATTTATAGATCCTTAAAATAGCACCAATTATTCAATTTCCTTATCCTTTATTCCCGTTTATAACCTGGTTACCTTTCTTACTGCGTTGCGGGACGAACTCAGCTCGCGTCCAGTCGAGTTGTGTTCGTTGGGGGATTTTACTCAGACTATGTTGTCTTACCGTCTTTATAACTATTCGGCGGAACCAGTTGTTCAAGAAATCAAACTGCTCTTAAAGCACATCAGTACGTCTTAAATCTTCTTACCAATACGTTCGTATTTATATCCTAACGATGTTATATTGTGATATATGAATTCCGCTCTAGTGAAGTCGAGTAGCGCCCGGATTCGGGCCGGTTCAATTTGGTACTCCGCGGTGCCGACCGCTTGAGTGCTCCCTCTTTCGGTGAACTACATTTTTTTGTAACTAATTGGAAGTTAAATATTCTCTTGATAATAAATCTTTTTCTTTTCGGAGTTTTTAATGCTCGACTCGGACCGGAGTTCGTATAAATAAATCTATGCTTGTAGGTTCCGATCGAGCGACGTCGTGGACGGCGGTCAGTCACGCGTGATCGTGACGTCACGCCGTACCACGTGATTTTCAACCTATTGGAGCGTAGCGGGGACAAAGGCGGGTAGCCAATCAGGACAACGCGGGGACAACGAGCCCTATATAAGGCGGGCAGCGCGTTAGTTTGGGATTCTGACCTGAGCGTCGACCACTCGCATGGTTCAATTTAGCTCTCTCTAACCAACGAATACTATATTCCAAGTTACAATGTAAGCAAGTTGTAGGCCTACCTCCCGCGTCCCGACGGGGACCGGGTTTCCTTTCCTCGGGGGGATGTGATTGAATTACGTTGCTTTTATTATTGGTATTTGTTATTGTTTCCGTGCCGCGAGGTCCTGATTGTCCCCGGCCCGCCATGTTATTCTAAACTTCTGTAGTATTCGCCAATCATCACTGCGATAGTATTAGGTTGTCTCCAACGACAGCCCTTGTTTAAAGCTCTACCTAAGGTAATTCCCGTCCCGGGTGGGTGGATTTTGGCGATGGTGACTGGTTTGGGTAGGTTATTTTGGTCTCAGTCCGTTGACGGTCCAGATAGCTAGGCTATTGAAGACGACGAGGGTTATTGGTGCGGATGGTTCAGCCGCCTACGGGATTTGCCGGGTCCGGAGAGGACGTCTGATGTCGATGGTTTGACCACCTACGGGAATGGTATATTGGTCCACGGAAAAGCGAAGAGAACGAAGAATGGGGTCTGCCGGTCAGCCGTTAGACGAGAATCTGCAGAGACTGAGTTCCAGTCGGGTGCTGGCACTGTCGCCGATTTCTTCCCTCCCCTCCTTAAGCATTAATCGCCTTAATCATGGGGCATTACCCGTCCTATTCCACGAGAAGTATTATCGATCGACGATCGATCCCTCTAGTATTAAAATACGGACATTAGGTATTATTCTAACGAGTTTCCACATCATTGTGATGCTGGGACTGGGGCACAGCGAGGACTATTCCTCTCTGTCTCCCAGTCGCTCGAAATACCTCACGCTTGAGTTCTAATTCGAGTTAGATGATAATCGGGCAGCTAAGCCGTTTGACTTTAGTAATGCGCCGGCGGGACCTAACCGTTTCGGCTATATCCGCCTCGCGTTTCAACCATTTATGCAATGCATCGTTGTAGAGTCGAATTTTATTCGGGGTCGCCTAGGCCTCGTTGCATTTATTTCCGCGGGCGATTTCGCGTGCGGTCCTTAGTATTTTTCTTAAAACTGAGTTGAGAGAGAAGGGTGAGGGAATATCATTTTTGACGGTATTTTATTTCGTTGGGTCACTTGACCCCCCTTGAGTTTCGGAATTTGTCGGGTGACGATCAACCATGCTGCCAGTGGTAGTCCAGGTCGAAACCAAGTCTCCCCTTGATGTCTTACTGCCTAAGAGGACCAGAGATGAGTGTCCCGAAGAAAGAAGGGCGGACCAGGGAACTGATCAGTCCCTGCGTCGGACCACCAGTGAAGGCGAATTCCAACCAAGATGAAGAATCCCTGTAGTGGTAGTTCAAGAGGAGGCATTATCGAGTCGGTCCTTGGCCGGGTTCAGATATTGGGATCTGCTCATCGTCACCGACATTTCCGCTTCGGACTCAAGCCTTTTAATTATTTGACTCTCATAGTTCAAACCCCCCCTTTTTCTCTCTCTCTCTCTCATTTTTGGGTGTGAGCCTAATCGCGCCTTCGTACAATATTATATCCGTGGAACATGATTAGTTCTACGAGCCGTCGTTATGCCTAAGGACCAGTTTATAAATGTTATAAACGTCCCTTGTTCCTGGGGATTTCCGAGAGTACACATATTTTATTACGAGTATTGGGAGATTGCTTTGATCTTGAGTGACGAGCAACACCCTGTTCTTTTAATCCGTTGTTGAGCTGAATAAACATGGCAATCGTTAATTTTTCACGAATAACGGTCTTATGTCTTATTTTGAGTGGATATCTGAGTCTGAGTCAGTTCGACCTGTTTCGGGAACAACCTTGGAATGAGGACGCGCTACCATGGAAACGAAAGGATTCCGAGTTGTTGATGATCGCCTTCAAGTTAAGGACGATTGGACCCGAAGACCCACCTAGAATCGATAGGAGGCACGACGTGTAGAGGGGATCCCCGACGAAGTTATTTGGCCCGGCCCGTGCGTTAGGGAGGCCAAGCTGTAGACCAGTACTGAGCGGCGGTATATTGTCTGGCGCAGCCGTTGTGAGAAAATCTGGCCCGGAGAGCCAGTCGGTTACTGTGCCAAAACAGGTCTCATCCATTAATGAATAGACATTAACCTAATTGTGGTCTGATGCCAGCGCCGCTCTAGGTGCCGTGAAGGTTGAAAATGACACCCTCTAGCGGTTCCTTGTTTGATGCGGTTCCTCGAATGCTACCCCGACGTCGCCGGAAACACCGACAGAATAAACTCACAGGGGTTTGGCGATGGGCTTGGATTTTATTTCCGGGTTGTTGATAATCTCGCGAGAATATCCGCTATAAAGTTTCGATAAACAATTGGTCGTTAAGAATCATTATCAGACGGTCAAAGTGATTTTATATAGTAAAGCGTGACGACCGTCTGATAATGATTCTTACCGACCAATTGTTTATCGAAACTTTATAGCGGATAAATAAACAATATAAACACAAGGTATTTCCGTGATATTTTGAATTTATTCGCAGTTCATATTTAGCGCCATTCTCGCGAGATTATCAACAACCCGGAAATAAAATCCAAGCCCATCGCCAAACCCTGTGAATAAACTATATTGACTTGTATTAATTCAAGTCGTGTCCGTTGCGAAGGCCGTGAAAATGACGTCACTGGAAACCAGGAATTCCCCGGATCTGACATTTCCTGTCATAAAATGGGCATAAAATGGAGTTCTTTAATTTGATTTTTTTCTGACGAGGTGAACGAATAGAGGTTGTGCGAATAAGAAGAAATTGCGAAAGGCCTAAGCCTATATGGGTTCATCTCCTAGTTGTGAATCAGCTGACAAAGGTATGTGAATTGGAGCTGGAGTAACTTAGTCAGTAACCTGTCTGTGGTTTAGTTTCACAATCGGATATTTTCACAAACCACAGTCAGGAATGGGAAGGTCATTTTTGTATGAAATCTTCGTCAGCCAATTTGACTGACGAGTAATTTGCCTGGCATTTCATTGTCTCTTAAGATATCCGTCTATTTTTTGTTGTAATCGACGCACAACAGATTCGTAGTTTGTCTGATACCTATAACACCTCACCTGACGATCTTAATTCATGTGCAAATCGGCCGTAAAGTGAGAGTAAATTTCCGTCGGGTCAACAGCTGCCATTTTGAAAATTACTGGAGGTGCTGGCACCTGTGGACTGAGGCGAGGACAACAGCACAATCTAACGAAGCGAAACGACGAAATTGAAAAAAATTAAGAAATCAACACTTATTCACATTTTTCTTTTACCAGAATTTATTATTTCATTATTTATTATGGAAAACACGAAGATTTGAAATATAAGTTGGAAAACCATCAAAAATAAAAATTGTCGTTTCGTCTCGGAAGTTTTATATAAATCCTTGTAGGTCCCCTTGTCTTATCATGCCACATGTGCAATACAGAGAAATGGCGGCCAATGGCGAAATTGGTGGAGAAATTAATTAATTTCTCAAAATAATGTTGATTAACCACTCGAAACATACATAAAATTGGATTATTTCGAAAGGTACCTGTGTTAGTTTGTGAATTAAGCCATTAATTGTGGACTGAAGTGAATAGAAAGTATACTTTTGAAGTGTTACTTTTTTCAACCGTGTTTTGGTCCTTGTCATCCCTAACGTTGGTATAAGCCCATCCGATTATAAAAAGCTTACCACCAACGATTAGGTAACTAACTAGAGGTAACTTTGGTAGCTATATCCATAAAAAATTCAAATAGCTCCAATCTTACTGAAAAGGCTTGTTGGAATAGGGAGGGCTCAAATAACAATATGCTTTTTAAATTTTTGAATTATCTTCAGTAGTTTTATAGATATCGCAAATTGAAGTTTGAAAATTTGAGCGAAAAGTGCCTTCATGTTTCAATAGTCTAATAAATAGAAAAAAACTGTGATCTAAGAAGGCAATATTTCATGTAAACAAACTTCAAAATCTCTTAAACTAAAAGAGATAGACTAGAAATTTAAAGAGCAACACACTCATAGCACTTTCAGGTGACAGTTGACAGACCCAAAATTTTTATCTGATTCCAAATGCCTATGGTTTCCATGGCTCCTATTGCAAATTGATTTAAATATACCAATTTTATATATTATTTGCTAAATGAATTTTAGTTAAGAAAAGCAGAAAATTAGGCTTGGCCTAGCTCAAAACGCTGAAATTTGAAATATATTCATGATATCATAATAAAATCAATCAGTTTAGAAACATAAACCAAGCAATAGTAATAATACTACTAATAATAACTAAATGATAATCCATTTGTTTTGTTTTGAGCTAAATTTCAACAATATTTTATATATATTTCAATTTTCTGCTTTTGGAAAATCCCTTCGGGAGCCTCATTGTCCCATCACGCGCCTCTATTTTTGCCCGTCACAAGCCTCAATTCATCCCATTAGACGCCTCCCTCTTTCAACAGCCGCTTTACTGACGGGAGCTTAGTGGCGATCCGCGCGCAAAAAATTTTTTTTGCCGATCATTTCGCTAAATCTGTCCTAATATTCAGAAATATAGTGATGAATAATTATGAATCGGAAAATAAATACAATAATTCACCGCTAGACCGATGAATAATTGTTGAATATTGATCTCATCACGAGCAGCGCGGCGCGTTGTCATTCAATAACAAGTGCCGGCGGCCATTTTGTATCGCTCGCTTCAATGCAAAACTTAGACATCGACTTTTCCGGCAGCGATCGCTCAGCCCCGACACGAAATAAAATCATGCGGTCTTCAGTATTTGAATTTTAAGATCCTAAACCTGATTCCTGATGATTCGTCGCTTATTCCAGGTCCTAAGCTGACGAATTTTGCTCTTGAAAATGGGTATATTTCGATTTCTTCGACTAAAATGCGGATTTATACACTAAACCAACCCCCAAGTGATAAAGATCGATCTTATTGGTTGATTCCAATAGATTTTAGCTCATTTGCATTTATAGACAGGTTTTATGAATGATTTTACTACGCGATGTCAAAACGAGTAGGCCTAGTAAAAACGCGCATCACACTTTTCCTAATCAATAATGGTCGTCACAATCAATAGTGGCGCCCCGTGCGGACATGAACATACCTAACTTTGGCCTGCTCTGCTCCACCAACCCACCACAGGGACCTGACAAAAAAAAATTTTGACCCCAGTATCCTAGGTACTATATATAAAAAGACAAGGGAGCCAACTCTCCGTCAGATCGGTCAATAGGTATGTCACTTCAACAGTTCGTAACTTCGTTATTGATAATCCAATCCGCTTCAAGTATAGATTATTCTTAACGATAACGAATTTCTGCATTAGACTGTGTGGTTTGAGAAAGATTTGAGTGCCTTTGAGATTGTTAAATCGTTCGATTAATCCGAAAAAATCGGCCAAATCCGTCTGTACCGCACCAGCCTGGAAGTAAATATGACCATGATTTTTTAAAACAAATGGCGCTTTCGACCAGAAATTCTGAACCGATTTTTACAAACGAGGACTTTTTGGAAAGATTGGACCCTGAACTTACTTCTGAATATCGTTATTTACGTTTTTATTGATAATCCTGTTCATAGGGAATATAAAACAGGGCCGAGATTGAAAAACGGCTCCTCATTACCGCAGTCGCGGCATGGTGGCGCCAGCTGATGAGTACCACACTCAATGATATAACGCGATGTTTTCTAATCACATTTTTGCGCATTTTAAGAATAACTACAACGCGCAACAAATATTCTTAGATTAATTACATAAATGTAAGATATTTTGTCTAATTTCCGATGTAATTCCGCGTCAAAAGTTTTTTAGGCCCTATTTGAATTCTCGATTTTCGTATTAAGCGCGGAGCTATGATTAATGGCCGCCGTGTCGCGATTTTGAAACCCGTTTTTGATCTCGGTCAAATTTTGCGTTCGCTACAGACAGGATTTTCATTTTAATCAGAAATAACGATATGCAGAGGTAAGATCCGAGTCTAAGCTTCCCAAAAAGTCCTCATTTGTAAAATTGGTTCAGAATTTCTGGTCGAAAGCGCCGTTTTTTTTAAAAGATCATGGTCATATTTACTTCCAGGCTGGTGCGGTACAAACGGATTTTGCCGATTTTTTCGGATTAATCGAACGATTTAACAATCTCAAAGGCACTTATACCAACATTAGGGATGACAAGGGCCAAAACACGCTTGAAAAAAGTAACACTTCAAAAATGTATTTTCTATTCACTTCAGTCCACAATTAATGACTAAAATCACAAACTAACACACGTACCTTTTGAAATAATCCAATTCTATGTATGTTTCGAGCGATTAATCAACATTATTTTGAGAAATTAATTAATTTCTCCACCAATTTCACTATTGGCCGCCATTTCTCTGTATTGGATACATGTGGCATGATACACTAGGTGACCTACAAGGATTTATATAAAACTTTCAAAACGAAACGACAATTTTATTTTTGATGGTTTTCCTACTTATATTTCAAATCTACGTGTTTTCCATTATAACTAATGAAGAAATACATTCTGGTTGAAGAAAAATGTAAATAAGTGTTGATTTCTTAATTTTTTTTCAATTTCGTCATTTCGTTTCATTAGTTAGTGTTGTGGTCCTGGCCTCATTCCACAGGTGCCACAGGTGCACCCTCTACACATTTTCAAAATGGCCGCCGTTGAATCGACGGAAATTTACTCTCACTTTACGGCCGATTTGCACATGGATTAAGATCGTCAGGTGAGGTGTTATAGGTATCAAACAAACTACAAATCTGATACCATTAAACATTCTTTACTATCCAGGAATATCCAAATTAGGAACAGTTTAACACTCATACACTGGATAAACTTTGATACTCACAAGAGCAAGCTTTCACCTACATTCTGTAGGCATCGTCAGGCTTAATGTGACGTCATCAGATGTTGTTGATGTGACGTCACAGCCGGATCTCGTCAGCTGGTCTGTGAAGGCTCCCGCGCGCCATCTGCTGTTCGGCCCTCTTTACTAGTGTCCCTATAGACAAAGCTCTAGTGATAATTCGCCAAAGATTAGAGGCAGATGATACTCTTTTTGAACGTTCACACATCGGTATAGATGACATTATTAAACTACTGAGCCTCTGTTTAAAATGTACATACTTCATGTTCCAAGGTCAGTACTACCTTCAAATCCACGGAGCAGCCATGGGCTCCCCAGTTTTACCAATCGTGTGTAATCTATATATGGAAGACTGAACAGAAAGCCATCGCCACTGCCCTCCATCCGCCACGTATATGGAAGAGGTATGTAGATGATACTTGCACAGTACTTAAGAAGTGTTTTTCTCAGTATTTCACTGACCATTTAAACAGCATTGATGATGATATTAAATGGACTACCGAGGGTGAGGTCGAGTTACAGGCTTCGTCACAAGCCGATCTAGAGATTTGCAGTGTAGAGAGGGCTCTAGCGTTTCTCGACACATATGCGGTCATCAATGAGGATGGGTCGATTTGTACTAAAGTATTCCGAAAAACCACACACACAGACCAATATCTAAATTTCAACAGCAACCACCCGTTAGAACACAAAAGGGGTGTAGTTAAAACCCTTCTACACAGGGCGGACACCATAGTTAGTGATGATAGTGACAGACAGTCGGAGAAACAACATATTAAGGAGGTTCTCTCATGGAATGATTACCCTAATTGGGTCTTCAACAAAGTCACCATGCTTCCGAAGCCCAAACCTGTAGTCAGAAATAAGCGAGACACCCAGGCTCCGCGTAAGAGATCGGTCGTAGTACCATATGTGAAGGGCATGTCTGAACAAATCAGACGGGTGATGAAAGACTACAACATTAGTGTGTATTTTAAACCGGTGAACACGTTACGCCAGTTATTAGTTAGACCGAAGGACCCGGTACCTAAAGAACGCATTACAGGACCGGTGTACCATGTTAAATGTGAATCTTGCGATGCGAGTTACGTTGGTGAAACTGAGCGCTCCTTGAGAGCCCGGTTTGGTGAACACCGTCGACCTAGCTCTATGACGTCAGAGGTATCCCAACACATCCATACTGACAATCCTGATCACTCTGTTGATAAAGGCAACACAGACATTTTGACGGTGGAACCCCGGTGGTTCGAACGAGGTGTTCAGGAGTCATTTTACATATACCTGAGACACCCTACGCTGAATAAAGACTTTGGGAGATTTGCTCTACCCCCTGTATGGAATAACATCCTTAAGGCAGCAGATGGCGCGCGGGAGCCTTCACAGACCATATGACGAGATCCGGCTGTGACGTCACATCAACAACATCTGATGACGTCACATTAAGCCTGACGATGCCTACAGAATGTAGGTGAAAGCTTGCTCTTGTGAGTATCAAAGTTTATCCAGTGTATGAGTGTTAAACTGTTCTTAATTTAAACTACAAATCTGTTGTGCGTTGATTACAACAAAAATTAGACGGATATCTTAAGAGACAATGAAATGCCAGGCAAATTACTCGTGAGTCAAATTGATAGTTAATCATTATTATTATAGATTATTATTTTTTGGTTTCCATGGTAACAGCAACAAAAATTGTGAAATATTGAGAAATATTGATATGATTTCAGGTGAAATTAATTTTTTCACAACATGTAGAATCAAACATGATTGTCAAGGCCTGTCAGTCTGGTCTATAGGCTCCTATTGTAAATTGATTCAAATATACCAATTATAAATATTATTATTTGCTAAATGAATTTTAGTAAAGAATAGCAGAAAATCAGGCTTGGCCTTGCCGAACTTTGACAGTAGTGCATTGTTGTGCATGCGCGCGACTTAACAATCCGACCACCAGTGACACTAGGCCGCGATACAGACAATTGTGTAAAATCTTACTCAATGACTATTTTTATTCAGTTTATCATACTTGTGTCGACAAAAAGTGATAGATAAACATCCTTTCTACACAATAAGCAAAAATTATTGATGATTGCTGATATTTTACATCGGAAGTATCAGCCAATTACCAAGGCGAAATAAGGAGCACAGCAAATCCCGGCCGCACATAACATGTAGGAAACGTTGTCTAGTCGTAAAAGGCTTTTCATCCACGGATTGTGAACATTTTCCATAAAAATATCTGATTCGACGTTCACGACAATTTCAAACATGAAATATTTTTATTTGGTTCACTCATTTCCATTTTTAGCTTAAAACCAGTGTAAGGGCTGAAAATATGTTTATAGATCCAATAATAATCGTTCGAATTTCGTGCGTCCCAACTGTTATTCTACGTTAGATTTTTATGTCGGGACTTGAACCCTATTGCATTTGAACGGTTCCTGGTGGTAGTAAACATCTACCAGGTGGTGCTCCGGTAGATTCTGTGAGAGAATTTATTTAAAAGCTTTAGATGAACTTTTAACAAATTTTTATGGTAAAACAAAAAGCAAAATGGCCCCGAAGTGGAGACCAACAGTCAGTGAAGTGAAAAGATGATAGTCAATTGAATTCCAACGGCGATAATGGATGGATTAAGGAGAGGAATAATCTGTTTATGAAGAAGGTATTGTTGATTACTTGATATGGTATAATTCTAATTCTTTTAGCTTTTGATTTAGTAGGTCTAGGGGGTACCATAGACCTAGTGACCTAGATACATATATATATGATTACCATTTAGGATTTTATTTGAAGTAAATAATGCAAATATTTTGTTTCTCAATCTTTTCATAGACTGATTCTGCTGAAGAAGAAAACATGAATGGCAGATTTCTTCATCATCATCTGTGCAGTTCGAGGTGCCCAGGGGCCACTCAGATTAAACTTTACCCCACTAATATGATATTGTCACGGTGGAGTTTCCATACCATATTTCTATGAAATATTTTGTTCAAATAAATTTTTTTTACTATCATAACAATGAAAACAAGTGTGGTTATTTATTTCCATCTGAAAATTGGTTCTATTTTGAGGATTACTATTTTTCCAGGCCTCAATTCCAGAAATTTTCCATGGTGATTTCAAATCCAAGATGGCCGACATTGATCACATGAACTCAACGCAACAATCTGAGCCAAGGAAAATTGTTTTTAATGTACATGGTATAAACTATGACAAGATAAAATCCCACTATTTACAGATTAAAAGAATTTAAAAACAAGAATTTATTTATTAAATCTAAAATATTTAAAAGACACGACGTTTCGATCTCACCCTAGAGATCATCGTCAGATCGAAACGTCGTGTCTTTTAAATATTTTAGATTTAATAAATAAATTCTTGTTTTTAAATTCTTTTAATCTGTAAATAGTGGGATTTTATCTTATTATCCGTTCACCACGTTTGAGTGTGGTCATCGTTCTATAATACTATGACGATTTTTGTGAAACTAGTGTTTCCAGTTAACTTACATTGGGCCCAGTTTCACAAAAAGGTTTATCTCTTAAATCAGTTTGATATCTTGGCTAATTTAGTTTACTTTAAATCGATTTGCAACCTGGGTCAACATTATGCTGGATATGTGGATAATAGGAGTCCATTTGTCAAAGCATCGAAGCAATACAGTCCAACTTGTTTATGTCTCAGATGGAGCGCATGGGGCAGGGCCGTCATTATATTGCTGACTTATCCAAATTACACTTACACAGCGCAACGTTTTTCAGTGTGTAAACTCCATCGTACTCGGCATTATAGGACATTGAGGAATTGAATTTTAGCCACCTGAGCCCTTGGCTTGATTCGAGCAAAAGACCTTAAATGACTTCACAGAATTTGATTATGAGTCTAGGATTTTCTAAATTTTTGAAGAATGCTTTCTCTGGTTTTGAGATCAATTAAATTTCACTCCTGAATACTAGTACATTAGTAAAATATTAGTCAAATAGATTCTTATTTTATTAAAAGAAAATCTACTGAACACAGATTTTGAAATGAATTATGTGTCGATTGATCCAGACGAAATAATTACAGCTAAATCAACTGACGATCAACAAGGTGGAGTTTTCATTTATCTTCGGATAATTTGTCTACCCCTGATGATACAAGCATTTTGGCGACATCTTTTGAAACCTCAACACTTTATCTGCGCCCTTCAATAAGTCAGCCACAGTCGATTTTCATGCCATCTGACCTCTCTCCACCTGTAATTAAGCAATCTATTGTAAGAATTACTCAATTATGTAATAATATAATAGAGGAGTGAAAGAAAGTATAATAAATATTTAAATCGTGTGTTTGTCGTGAAACATCTATTACTACTGTCTCGCAGAGCATAGACATCGACCGTTAAGCCATGTAGAATTGGTATTTTAAGGGCTATTCGGTTTACTCCAAAACAAGTCTCTGATAAACTTTTAAAAGCTTCATATCAAGGGTATATCGTAGGACTCTTGATGCTTGTGAATTATCATCCCATAATAACAATGAATCCAATTCTGAATGTACACTAGCACGACTGATTACTGATCCAAATATCTTAAACATGACATTAGAAAAAAACAATTAAACAAAACATCAAGTACTTACAGCATCTGAGACGCTTGATTTGAAACGTGCACTTGCACACTGTTGTTTAAAATATATTCCCACCAGCTGCAAGAATCGGCAAAGGAATTGAAGACCGTAGTGACCAGTTCATTCCACGATTAATAGCTGGAACGAAAGTAATCGAAATAAATAGTCGTATATATAAGTGTAAACCAGTCCCTTACTAACTACTAAGGCTCTACACACTACATTAAGGGCCTAAATCTATTCTAGGTGTATCCCCCAAAAAGCTAGGCATTAGGCTAGTAGGTAGCCAACAATGATCATTGCTTTGCCGAGTACTCATTTGCTATCATATGTACTCATATCATAGCACCACCCAGTGGAAAGGTAACCTTAGCTGCAGTTAGACCAAGAAATCATGTCTAACATTCCCTGGTTAGTGGATTCTCACTTTAAATTGCATAAACTCTGCTGTCATCAAGTGAACACGGAAGAAAAATTCCATTGGAAAATCCCTACCATTCCTGTCCATATTACGTTGATTTGAGCCAGAAATCTTCAGGAAATGTAGCCAACGTAAATCGATTTACTAATGAAATTAATCAATTGACTCATTTTAGGGATCATAGTTCATTAAAGTCCTAAAACTCGCCATAAATTTGCGATAGATTTAAGCTGAAAATGATTTCAACCATCCATCCATTTTGGCTGCATATTGTCCGCAGAAAATGACGGATCCGGACTACCGGTAATTGTAAGTCTGAATTCGCGATTTACGGTTGAGTTTGACGCTCGAGGTCATCCGGTAATTTGTAGGCTTTTCGAATGTACTTTTATCAATGGATGAAAATGCTTTGCATTATTCTTGTCGCTGTTTAGACCCGGTAATTACACGGGATTAATTCATAATAAATTACTATAAGCAAATTTGAAATGGCCAGGCCCTGAGTTATATTTCTGACAGAAATGAAATTACGTTAATAAGCTGTTAGTGGTTGAATCTGAGAGGAGTTACATTTTATGAAAAAATTTTGGCTGGAAAGTGGAAAATTTATAATAAATATAGCTGCAAAGCAGCGATAACGGGTTTTCTACACAGTCTTTGAATTATGTTCAATGGTTAACACAGTTTTATAAGAGGAAGCTCGACAAACAGTCAATGAGACCTTCTTGAAACCATGGACAACTGGACTTGATGTCCTATTTGACTCTGGAAAATCGATAAGGCGATAATTACTCTTTATGATTTTGACAAAGCATTTGATAAGGTACAACATCAGCCATTACTAAACAAGGCTATTAGGAAACAGTATCAATGATAGGTTGCCGAAATGGCTCAGCATTATCTCTGAACGAAAACTTGTAGCCGAAATCAACGGAACGCTTCATCTTGGATTAAGTCGGTCTAACTAGTGGAGTCACGCAAGGTAGTATCCTAAGTCGTCTTCTAATGTCCTGACAAATGACATACACAGTAATCCAAAATATACCAGACCGAGTAAATTTCCAAAACGACCTTAACACGCTGTTCGACCAAAAAACTTAATGATCCGACAAGAAAATCTTGTACGCTTTTTGTTTGAACCAAAACTTTTCTTCATTCTGAAAGCTTTGTTATTGTTGAAATGAAAAACTTTTTGTCCCGGCAAAAATATTTGGTTGAGCGAAAACAATTTTTTCGAACGAATGTTTGAATGCAAACAATTCTGTTCGGTTGAACGAAATACTTAATACTTTTGGTTCGGAGAAAAAACTTTTTACAATAAACTTGTTCGAACGAAAAACTTAATGTTCTGAAAAGAAAATTCTGATCAAATTCAAACGATTCTGTTCAATCGAACAATTGTTCGGACAAAAAACCTTTCGTTTGGACAAAAAAAAGTTTGTTCAACTTTGTTCTAACGTTTTTTTCGAATTGGTTCAATCGAACAGAATATTATTGGTTGGAACGAAATAAATTTTGTTCCGACAAAAGAATTTTCAAGCGAAAGGTCTTTTGAACGAAAAAAAAGATATTTCTGGGGCTCCGCAGTAACTTAAAGCCGGACGTAGGTCAGCCTTGTGACGCGATGCGATCCTCGCGTTGCATCGCAAGTTTCGGCGCAAGTCGGTTGCGATACGATTGTCAGCGACTGTGTGCGACTAGTTTCTGCCAGTCGCAAGAGCGCGTCGGTTGGTTGTGACAGTCGTGTCGCGTCGCAGAAAGTAGAACACGTGCGACTCCTTGTGACTGGCGTTGCTGAAAGTCGCAACCCGTCGCAAGGGAGCGTAGGTCGATGAGTCGTTGCAACACAATCGTCGCTGGCGGTCGCAGTGATAGGGGTCGCAGTGAATCACAAGCCGTCGCAAGGTCGACCTACGCCCTGCTTAAATCATAAGAAATTAATGAAATACCAGTTTCATTTATGATGAAAAAACTCAAATGAAAAGTCTGGCTTATAAAGCTGTCTGCTCAGACGAAATTTTCAAAAAAATCTTCATTTTTTGCGATAAAATTGATAATTGTGATTGATCGTTGCAAGTCACAACCAGTTAATCACTAATTAACATGCATTTTAATAAATCTTGATTCCTCCTTTACAGTGAACTTAGCTTTAACCTAGTAGAGGCTACTAGCCTATGTAGGCCTATGTATATGCGTAGGCCTAAAATCTGGACAGATTGGTCGTAGGCCTATTGAATAACAACCCACCTAAATATCGTAAATTTTGTTTTGAAGTTCAATCCAATGAGTCCGTTAATAAACGCAACAATTATACTTTGTTTGTTTAGTAAAGCTCAGTACCGGTAGGCCTAAAGCCGCGTAAAACTCGATAAACACTTCAAGCGACACAGCGAACGATCTCCTTTCACCCACAGCGAACGCTTACTCCGAATGTCAAGTGTGAGTCCAGCCTACGGAAAGGAGTGTGTTATATACTTGTTTTTAGTAAAAACCTTGTGCATTTGACAATGATCGGTATGCACTGCAGGAAATATGGAGTATTGATGGTATTGATATAGAGTTTGAAGCCCGCGGCCGAATAAAGTAATATATTCTTTTATTTTGATACCTCGTCGACATAACAGCTTTTCTCCGCTATATCTCTTCGGCGTGTTTAGTTTAGGCCTACGATTCCCCAGTACACTAAAGATCTATCTTAGTAAATACATGGTTAATTCGGTAAAGAAAAATAGGTATTGTTAAACTAACTCCTTGAAACCCGCAGCCAAATCACTGGTAGTAATAAATTAATTTGTACTCGATTTGATTCTCATGATGAGGAGAAACTCGCAGCTGATCCCCGGAACGACGATGTAGTAACACACGTCGATTCGTCGATGTTTACCGCTCGACAGTGCTTTTAAAATCTAAAGTAGTAAATTTCCAGTGTATTGGTAATATGATCTGATGAGGAAAATGGGCTATTGTTAAAATCACTGTTTGAAGACCGCGACTGAATGTGAAGTCTGCGGCAATGAATTAGTTCATTTATACTTGAATTGATAATCGAAGTGACAGTCGGCCTGCGGGTTGATTTCGGGATGACGACTCGAAAAACATGTCGCCCCATTGAATGGGGCTAAATTTTCGATGTTTACGGCCCGACAGCGCTTTTGTAACGATGATTCGTGAAAATGACGCGGGCTATTTGTAGATCTCAGTAAGCTGAACGATATTATATGGATTGTATATGAAACAGCGGTAAGGTAACAAAGCCTATGTTCTTTTGGTAAAAATAGTGTGGAAGAAAATAATAATAATAATAATCATGCGGATATCAATAGGGTTTTCTGTGAAATAACAGAAAACCCTAATAATAATCAACAGAATTACAAGAGGGTTTCTGCGAAAGCAGCAGAAACCCTAATAATTATGAATTGGAAAATAAATACAATAATTCACTGCTGGGCCGATGAATAATTGTTAGATATTTGACCTCATCGCGAGCAGCGCGGCGCGTCGTCATTCAATACAAGTGCCGTCCGCCATTTTGTATATTGCTCGCTTCAACGCAAAACTTAGACATCGACTTTTCCGGCAGCGATCGCTCAGCCTGACACAAAATAAAATCATGCGGTCTTCAGTATTTGAATTCTAAGATCCTAAACCTTCCGATTCCTGATGATTCATCACTTATTCCGGGTCCTAAGCTGACGAATTTTGCTCTTGAAAAAGGGTATTTTTAGCCCGCTTGGGACTTTAGGCTAATGCGTTCACTTTTCGTTCATCAGTCCGTAGATGGAATCCAGTTATTTTGGTAAGTTTTGAAGATACTTCAATGTAATGTCTTGATATTTGGGTTACACATGTATCTACCCTAGACACATCTTCAGCCCAAAAACTGGCCCTGTCAGAATCAAGATAGCAGACTGGCAGCCATTGTTGTTCGCCAAACTCAGCACTTTTTACACATTTTTAAACTTTTTGAGGGAAATTTTGAAGACGCTTTGATCAATAACCTTGATAATTCATATATTTCAAATTACCCAATGGCCCATCAGCATAAGAAAAATTGGGTCAATCGGACTCAAGATGGCTGTCCTATGACCTTTAAGTGCCCAAAAATGTCAATTTTGACCGGAATTCTGGGTCCTGTAGCTTCCTACTGGTTTGCCGTTTCTAATTGCAATTTGTAATGGGCATTCTTCGGAAAAGGATGTTTTATGCCTGAGACAGGTATTTTTGATCAACTAATTATGACGCAATTGGCGGCCATCTTGGTGTCATCAGTACTCGTTCGTAGGTGGAAAAAAGTTTTTCCACATTATATTGATACCTAAGCATATTGTGTTAGGCCTACTACAATCGATTGGAAAGTTGTAGCCCATAGCGTGTTCTATGATTTTGGTGAGTTTCAAGGACATTAGTTATTCTATATGGTCACCAGGGGGCATTGTATAGAAGAATAACTTAGTATTTCCTTATTAGATTGGTACCTAGGCATATTTTGTTACCATGATCAATTGCAAAGTTGTAGTTCATGACATGTTCTATGATTGTGGAGAGTTTCAAGTTTCAAGGTCATTGGGTTTTGCATATGGTCACCTGGGGGTGTTGAATAGAATAGTAACTTAGTATTTCCATATAAAATTGGTAACGAGGCATATTGGTAAGGAGGCGTTATCACAATCAATTAAAAAATCGTTGCTGCTGACATTTTCTATGATTGTGGTGGGTTTCAAGGTGATTGGTTTTTGTATATGGTCACCAGGGGGCATTGAATATTGAAATTGTTAGATTTTTGAGCATTTAAAACCACTTCCCAAGTGGGCATGGTGTCGGTTCTCCTAGTTCATTTACTGTGCTGAATATTGCATGTCGATGTGTGGCGTAGTTTGCAGTATTTACTGCGGAGCTGTGATGATAGCGCCCTCGTTTTAGTAGCATGTGAAGCTCACCACAATCAACGATGCCATTAATCTTAAGATAAAGGATATTCTCTTAATAAAAAAAGGTTTGTTTGAAAATATTTGAACTAAAATTAATTATGCATACGCTTGGGATTATCTCGACGAAAAAAACTTTATATCGATATGCAGATGAATTTTAAACTATTTTATTCGCATTAAAAACACCATACAGGTTGACCAATATTGTGTAGTATATAGTTGAATTCGAACGCTTGATGAACTGCGGCTGACTCGCTACGATCCTGCCTATGCGTGGGATCCGTCTCATTGACCACTGCGTCTTCTTAGCGCTACTGCTTGCCGCTGAGGTTCATGATGAAACGGTTACGTTGTAGGGTAGCCGGGATCCGCGCGCTCTCATCTGGCGTTGTTTAAGGTGCATCGCCGATAGAATGAAACTACGACGGAACCTTGACTGTCGCTTCTGTCCAGCGAATAGAGACTGCTCACATGTTCATGTGGAACTGGTGTGAGAATAGATAGACAGTACATTAGAATGTCGAACTTGTTACTAACCCGACCACACAGAAAGAACCCTGTGTAGTTGTAAATTGTTATAATATTTATCAGTTCATTTCTAAAACTGCCGGGTCTGATATATTAAAATATCATTGATCATGGTTTAAAAAAGTAATATACAGGGTAGATAGGTGGCCGGCTGTGTGAACTTTTAAGCTCAGCAATGAGTGGAGAGACAAGGTATCAATTTTTTAGGTCTTGGCTTTGAATCCTGAAAATCCGGACAGAATGTATTTGTATGGAACTTAGAATACTTTCTCATCTCCCGATACAGCTAGATTTGATTTCAGCTTCAGCAACAAAAACATAAATATGACATCTCAGAATCTTTTGATTTAACGAAACCTTATAATTCATTAGGAGCCTTATAATCTATAGTGATTATAATGTATGTATTTCATTTCAAAATCTATTAGGCCTACTTTAAATGTGTTACGTATTTACCTTCTCTTCCTTATATAAATAACTGTTTGTCATTTAAAATCTAATGACATAAACAAGTTTTATAACATGCATTTCATTTTATGTCAAGTACAAGCTGATAGAGCACCTCACTAAACCAATGAATGGTCTAGTATGGAGGATATGACTAACTCCTTCAATTCACTAACTTCTGCGCTGAATCTAAATGTGCCCATGGGCACCTTGTTTTTTCATTTAGTTCATAATGAATAATCAATAAGCATATTATTTGTTAGTTTGACTGCCGATGAAGGTTTGACAGTTTGGCGTCAGATGTTGCATGGGACCGTAACAATGTCTGGTATTCAGACTAGTGCTTTTAGCTTGACCTTTGTAGGTTACGATCCCCTCTCAGACGTGGTCCCTTAGTTCTTTCTCGACCACAACGACGTTGAGGCAATGGTGCTATAATGTCTAGACTGCCAATGCTCTCGCCAGAAGATAACATTGGAATCACAGTTACCAACTGCCTCCATCTGGGCTGAAGGCTTCAGATGAGCTGTCATTGCCCTCGTTACATGCTCAGAAGATCACTCACAATTACTGTGGCATTGGAATTGCAGCGGTAAAAGCCGTAGCAATAATTTAGGCCTAGTGAATTGTGTTTTTCTTCGAATACCATGTTTTTGGAGAAATTGAAGTAAATCTACTTATCACCTATAAGCCTATCGACATCCGATTCCTCCAGTATACGCTGGTCAGCAACTTGACTAGCAGTTATCATTGCCATGATTGCTGAGTAAAAAGGCCAAGGTCAGTTATAGATGTAGCATGTGGTGTATCGTCAGAACAAACGTCATAATGGGCAGAAATGGTGCAGATTTCGAGTTTACAAGATCTCACTGTAGACAGTTTCCCCATGTGCCAAGCTACGAATTTTTGCGCCCAGCTACGAATTGTAGTCTGGCAATGTCAGCGTTATTCCTTTCAAGTGGCCGGACTAGGAGTAATAGAATGGCCACCTTTCAGAAGGTTCCCCGCCATTGCCAACCAATGTCTCGTAGCTTGGCACATGGGAAAAACTTGCTGCTATGGTGCCAACTATGAGTATATTCATTTAATATTCACACTAAAAGAAGGCATAGGACTCTTGTCCACATCGATTTGTAGTCTCAATAGGCTAACGGTAAGATCGCACTAAAATACTAACTTAAGCACCAGAGACCAGAATTCAAATTTTGGGCTGGCGCTCAACATGTTAATAAACTACATTCAAAGCTGTTTTGAACACATTCAAATGCAATTTCGTTATGCCTGGCTTATTTCGACAAGGGACGTGACTCCTTCCGACTACTACTGACTCCTACGAGGCAACTGAGAGAAACCGCAAAGCATATAACGATTTACTTGATGAAATGTGTTAAAATAATGTATGATTTTGAAATCCCATGCATCATGTAACGTTGCATCAAGATATCTGACATAGATGTAGGTTAGATGTTCATTATCTGGTAGATGAGAGCGGGTTAAACAATCGCGTAGCGATATGTCCGCATTGACATTGGCAGTAAAGAATGGGGAACAGCCTCTTCTGAATAGAAAAACATAAAATTATGTACCTCCGGTTTATAAATATCACAGTGTTTGGATATCACTTTATTCCAACTATCAGTATCCATGGGATTATTTGGGATTAATGCTCAGCGTCAGAATACGTATGTCTAGAGCAGTGGAACGGCAGCCTACTCATGACTGAAACCCGTATGTGATCGTGCGGGAACGCCTTTACTAAAGTGAAAACCATTTCATGATGACACGAAACATCGAATGGTAAACGGTAGGCTACCACCATGATACGATATCACCAATAAAGATAGATCATTTTATTCAATTTTACCACAGTTGTTTATTGGAGGAAAATATCATTGTTAAGTACGCCGAGAACAACCATGTTGTATTATCAATTGTAAAATTCGATTCGGCTATATTCTAATATAAGTTTTCTTTTTAGGACACCCTACCCGCCTGCTGCGCACTCATAAGGGGGTAGCACCCTCTTACGCACTCGGCAGAGATTCGCTTTGTAATGCGCACCGGGAAAAAATACTTTTTATTATCTTTTCCATGCTTTAAACAACAGTGATTGAATTTACGCGTTGTTTGTCGTAAATTGCAATATTGCGATGGTTATTTGCCGCTGCTGTAGTTTTTTTGGAATTGAATCGAGCGGCCTCGGAAGCTCAGTGAGATAAGGCGTGATGCTGTTGAATCCACTATCAATGCTGAGTTACAAGTGGGTTCGAGTCCTGCTGGCTGCGAACAGTGTGCGGGCAACACTTCAAAGGCCGTACCGTTGTGAGGTTAAATGAACAATCCAATAGGAATAGTCTTGGGAAACCAAGATCCAAACGACGTACGTGAAGCCAAACAAACAAAAAGACGAACAATCATCAGCGGGCCTAAGTGACACCAACGCCGGCATCGCTCTCTTCGACGTTTTGCATGCGTACCTGCATCAGAGCTTGGAGCTCAAGATCAGAGGGTCTTGCAATTGCATTCAGAAAAATCGTTCTGTTTTTGTTTTCATTATTCAGTGGGGCCTAACAGTTCATGCTTAAAAATGGGTTTTTGTATCCAAATCTTGATTGATATAAATATCTTGGCTGGAACATGATGGAAAACATCAGAATAAACTAGTTTCGTCTTTTTAACAGAACTGATCCTTTTTGGAGCCTGATTATCTGTATTTAGTTGGTTAATTGTGGCACAATGATGAAATAAGTGCATGTCGAAAACATTAAGTACTGTCACAGCGGCAATACTCCACGTTCACCACATTTATGTGTCAGTAAAAGATAACTCTCCCCCGGGGTAGGTCGCACATACAATCTTACAATGTTTTGTTAGTGATGATGAAAGCTTGACTGACATTGTTTTTAAGCTCACTTTAGGCCTACCGGTACTACAAAGTTATCCTATCATGAAAGTATTAAAAGCCATGCTAGTCGATAAACTTAATTTCATCAGTAACATTAATTCTATTACTGTGTGTGACTAACGAAAAACCTAGAGACCAAGCTATCAGCAAGTTTGTACTGTATTGTACCTAAATGACATTTCATTAAAAGTTGACAGTCGAGTCAATTTTGATAAATATTTTTCTTGTGTTCAAATGAATGAATTTTTGCGTACAGGGTAACATTTTTATTTTGCGCTGTTTGGTGAGCCACATGACCATTGATCCTTTTGCAAAATATCTGTTTCAAAAAGCCAATCAGAAAGCAAAGACTCCTCTATAATTAGCTTAGCCGCAGAGATCAGCAGGTGTTCAGGTGAAACTGCGGTATCCTCTACTGTTTTACTTCCGGGTTTTATTTTAAGATCTAAAATTGTATTTCAATATCGATTTCTGTGAAATCTTTAGTTGATTTGGTTTTTGGGAGGAATATTTTAATTTGCACTACAGAAAATATCATTGACAATTGTGCAAAGTCCGGGAAAAATAGCTTTTTCTCGAATCAGATGGATGACCTTGATATGCTAATTAGCCATGTGCTCAAACTGCAAATTCAATCAAATTTTATTCTGCAAAAAAATATAAAATCCAAATCAATTTTACTTTATTGAACAAGGTAGAACAGCAAATCCATTTCAATTTTGTTTTATCGGGCAAATTTCAGAAAATTCAATTCTATTCTGCATTCAAATCAATAAGACTAAGGGAAAAGATTTATTTGAGGTATTTGTTCCTGCCAGCTCCAGTCGCTGTCTGTGACTGTGCTACTTATGACTTATGACTTATGAAAACACAATTGAATTGTAAGTTATTAGCCTGGGATTGACTAGTCTATGAGCTGGAAGTGTAGGACAAATTTAACCCACAGAATGCATCATTTGTACCATTTTATGAAAAGCTGACAGGCTGGCCATAGTGCCCCTTGGGGCTCTTGTAACTATACTGATGTTAGTACAAGCTACAGAACCAAGTGATCCTTTATTTTTGTTGGATATATTGCGTTTACCTACAGGCACTTAATAATCGTGTCAGCAATGTAGGTCTGCTTCCTTATGGTTATTTAAGCTTAGCGAGTTAATAAAAAACATCTATTAATTCATTTATTCCAGATACCAAAATGCCTTTATTTAAAAACAGACAAAGTGTGGAAGCCAAAAAGCGATACGAGCACAAGATATATCTGGTACAGTATGATCACCATGGAACTTGCCTGCGAGCCATGTTGGTTGGGTGAGAGTCGCTATGAAAGTGTTGAGAGCATTGCAATGAAGTTTTACTTCGACAGATTCTTAAATTTTCGATTCTCCCCCACCCTCTTGGGCTAGAAAACCATATGAAAACTCAGATTTTTTTTAGTCCACTCAAGAATGTAGTCACAGTGGGCTATTGCATTCACTTTTCGTCCGTTCGAATCCAGTTAATTCAGGAAGTTTTGAAGATGCTTCCAGCTATTGTCTTGATATTCAGTTTATGTATCTACCCTAGACACATCTTCAGCCCAAAGACTGGCCCAATCGGTATCAAGACGCTCAAAACAACAATTTTTATGCATTTTTGAAGTTTTTAAGGGAAATTTTGAAAAAGCTTTGATAAATTATCTTGATCTTTCATACCCATTTGTATCCCTGAAGGGCCCATTAGCATAAGATAAATTGGGTCAATTGGACTCAAGATAGCCGTCCTGTGACCTTTTTGGTTTACCTTTTTCAGCGATATGAAGTTGGCATTGAGCCATTTCATGTAAAATCGCGGTACGTTTTTTATGTGAGCATTTGTTTCATTGGCTCTCAGTTTAAACGACGTATAATCGATGCGATTGAAGACATGGCGAAACCTCCGTCAATTACATGGTCAACATTGTTAAAATTCTACGAAAAACTGTTTTTGGCGGGATAATTTTTAGCTCTCGCGTATAAAATTGCAATGACCTCGATTGGGGGGCGTTGTCTCTACGAGCGAATGTGATTGGCTGTTTTTGGGATTTACGGGGAATTCCGGCGCTACTGAAATAATTATGGGAAAGCCATAGAATGGCGAACGTTTCATTGGGCTAGGTGCCGTATATGTGCGAATTTCAAATGCTCATTGCTGGTGAGAATGTAATTATTATCCGCCAAAGGTATTGTTTCATTTTAATACCCGGTGATTGATTTGATTGACATTGGAGTCTAAGCGAGCATTCGCTTACACAAGGCCTCCACGTGCGCGCGAAAATCATTAGATTAGACGAGAATTAATTAATCATTAATTACCAAACATAGCAGCAAAATTCTATTCCTGAGAATGATTGTGAATTTTCTTTTTCATTTAAGTTATAGATGCAATTTTTGATGAAATATATATATGTTTTGATAAAAATGTTCCCACGGAGAAAAATTCAATTTCTTTATTTCTATGAAAAGTATTTGTATTTCTTAATTTGTTGGAAAATGCCAATTCCAATTTTATTTTCTTATAGTTTAGCGAAAATACATGTAATGAGCATTCCGCATATGAAACTTTTGTTTCCCTATCATCTTGACATGCAACTGTTTTAGCTAAATTAGGTTAAAAGTATTTGTATGTTTTAATTAGTTTCTGAAATGAATATAAAATACAGCTTAGTCTTCTATGTTCGAAAACTTTAGTTAGAATCCGAATATCCCGATCACCTTGACTTGCCACCGTTTCAGCTCAATCTGGTGAATGGTTTTCATTTTCTATTAATTCAAACCACTGGCCTCTCAGGGCAGGTTCCTACCCTGAGAAGCCAGTCGGCCTCTCAGGGCAGGTTCTGGAAAATCTGCAGAATGACTCATATGAGTTAAACTTCTGCAGATATCAGCTGCCCTGAGAGGCCAATTTAACTGCTGCGGTGATAATTACCTGCCCTGAGAGGCCAGTTCAACTGCTGCAGTTTGACTTCCAATATCAACCTGCCCTGAGAGGCCAGTTTTATTGCTGCAGTTTGACTTCTGATATCAACCTGCCCTTAGAGGCCAGTTCAACTACTGCAGTTTGACTTCTGATATCAACCTGCCCTGAGAGGCCAGTTCAACTGCTGCAGTTTGACAATCAAATTTAAGTAAAAAACCTAAATGAAAACCGATAATACTTTTTACAATAATACTTAGATAATACATAGATAGGTACACAGATATTTTGCTTTTAAACAAGATTTCTTCATAGAAATTTTCAGAAATACGATAAAATCATTTTCATGCATTTTACTAGCTAAAAGTCGCAGAATAATGTCATTTTTATGCACATAGCTTGGTCAAAGTCATTGATTATCCAAGGTGAATATTGTGAAAAACAACACGGAAAATCTGAAATTTGTGAAAACTACTATAAGTTTTTACCTGATTTTTACCTGTTACCTTTGACCTCTGATATCAACCTGCCCTGAGAGGCCAGTTAAACTTCTGCAGATATCAACCTGCCCTGAGAGGCCAGTTCAACTGCTGCAATATATCCTCGTTTTCATTGATCACCTAAATTTCTTTTCTCTTTTTGGTTTACCTTTGTCAGCGATATGAGGTTGGCATTGAGCCAATTCATGTAAAATCGCGGTACGTTTGTTTTATTTGTTTCATTGGTTCTCGGCTTAAACGACGTATAATCGATGCGATTGAAGACATGGCGAACCTCCGTCGATGACATGGTCAACTGAGTTAAAATTCTACGAAAAACTGTTTTTGGCGGGAAAATTCTTAGCTCTCGTGTATAAAATTGCAATGACCTCGATTGGGGGGCGTCGTCTCTACGAGCGAATGGGATTGGCTGTTTTTGGGATATACGGGGAATTCCGGCGCTACTAAAATAATTATGGGAAAGCCATAGAATGGCTTACGTTTCATTGGACTAGGTGCCATATACGTGCGAATTTCAAATGCTCATTGCTGGTGAGGATGTAATTATTTCACACATCCGCCATAGGTTATATTGTTTCATTTTAACCCGGTTATTGTTTTGATTGACATTGAAGTGTAAGCGAACATTCACTTACACGAGGCCTCCACCTGTGCGCGCAGAGTGCTACACGACACGCACACAAGCTCGTACAGTAAACTACTCAAGGTGATGCTGTAATGCGTGCGCGTTTGACATGAAAATAGGCTGAATAATCGTAGCAGAAGATGAGCGCTGTGTTTTCTGTTTGAAAGAATTTGTAATAAATTGTAATTTCTTGTGACCTGAAAATATTAAGCAGCAAACTACAAGTATAGGTCGAGGTATGAAGATTGTAGTCGTAAATTCCAGGATTTAAAACGATCTAATAAACGATTTCTTCTGTACCGCGGCCAACATTGGAAGAGGTTTCCATGACCCAATATTCAGCCACCCTCTGATATGTGACATCATATGAATTTTAGGCCATCCCATATTAATGGTCTGTTTGCCATAACCCGACCGACCAGACTTCAAAGGTACCGAGTGAAAACTTTTTTTCTGGGATTCATTGAAATAAATTTTATTTTTGATATAAACGGCCGACCGCCCACTGCCGACGTATGAGCTCTACGTATTATATATGTTTGAATTCAAGTGTGCATCGTGTGAAAACATGCCTTGTCAATGTGGCCTAATTTAAGTTTTCCAGGAAACTGGCAGTGTTCCAATAAGCTACCATTCATTCTCATAGTGACTATATTAAAGCTGGTAACGTAAAACCGCGCACATATTCAATGTACTGTTTCATTTTTAACACAGAGATGACGCTCTGGACAAAGTTATAATTTTAGAATAATTCTCGAAATCTACGCTATTAGACAAATTTCCCGTGCACAACGTAGATGGTTTTTGCGATATTGTTTCCATGTAAAAAGGTGATAAATTTGTTTGTTTTTGCAAAAAAAATTTTTCTTACCTACCGACTCATCCTGAAAAGTTGAGTCGGTGTTACGGCAAACAGACAATTATTTTGGGATGGCCTTATTTGAATATTTTTTTCATATAGTGAAACATATTTTTTTTTGAAAATATAAAATAATTTCCCTGCCACACCTACCTGTACCCTACAAACTTTTGGACGTGGACCGTAACCAAATGTATATCTTTGGTCTTATTTGACTACAAAATAATTCTTTAAGAAAGATAAAATACAATATAAACTTGTGAAACTTTGAAGTCACGAATTAAAAAGATTTTTCAAGCAATGCCCTTACTCCAAACAACCTCTAGCTTTCAAGGTAAACCACACTTTGCCCATGGGCAATTTATTTTCATTTTGATAAAACACATTTTTCCTACATTCACAATCTAGGCTACAGGCCTACGCATATTGACAAAATCAGGCTGAAAATTCGACAAATGTTTTGAAGGCCTATTGATATAATGAGTAATTGCGTGCTCTCCTAATCTCTTCATCACCTCCCATTCTGCGAAATTCAGTGTGTGTGAACAAGCCGATAGCCAGTTAAATTATGATGCGATAAGGACTTTGTTATTTAACACAAGTGCGTTCATTTATCTATTGATGCAAACAGGTATACACTTAAAAATACGTATGCAAAGGTAACATAAGAAAGTGAAGTGCAAAGAAATTTGAACAGAATTTTATTGTAAATTATAAAATACAAAAAACAACAGCGCCGCTTGGAATTTTATGATTTCATTAAATTGTTACAAAAACTTGTATGATCGTTATCATTAATTACCAAACATAGCAGCAAAATTCTATTCCTGAGAATGATTGTGAATTTTCTTTTTCATTTAAGTTATAGATGAAATTTTTGATGAAATATATATATATATGTTTTGATAAAAATGTTCCCATGGAGAAAAATTCAATTTCTTTATTTCTATGAAAAGTATTTGTATTTCTTAATTTGTTGGAAAATGCCAATTCCAATTTTATTTTCTTATAGTTTAGCGAAAATACATGTAATGAACATTCCGCATATGAAACTTTTGTTTCCCTATCATCTTGACATGCAACTGTTTTAGCTCAATCTGGTGAATGGTTTTCATTTTCTATTGATTCAAACCACTGGCCAGTCGGCCTCTCAGAGCAGGTTCTGGAAAATCTGCAGAATGACTCATATGGATTAGACTGTTGCATACACAAACACACGCGCGTACAGAATACACCACTATAGTGATACTGTAACGCTGCTTGCTGGCGCATTTGACATTTAATCAGCAGAAGATGAGCGCTGTGTTTTCTGTTTGATAGAATTTGTAATAAATTGTAATTTCTTGTGACCTGAAAATACTAAGCAGCAAACTATAGGTATAGGTCAAGGTCTGAATATTGTAGTGGTAAATTCCAGGATTTAAAACGATCTAATACACCGATTTCTTACTGCACCAGTATTTTAGCTTCCGCAGCCATACATTCAGCCACCCTCTGATATGTGACATCATTTGAATTTTATTTGAATATTTTTTCATATTATGAAAAATATTTCTTTGAAAATATAAAATAGTTTCCATGCCGCGCCTACCTGTACCCTACGAATGTGGACCGTAAACAAATGTATATCTTTGGTCTTTTGACTACAAAATAATCCTTTAAGAAAGATAAAATAGAATATTTAAAGTTGTAGAACTTTGAAGTCACGAATTAAAAAAATTTTTCGAGCAATGCCCTTACCCCAAACAACCTCTGGCTTTCAAGGTAAACCACACTTTGCCCATGGGCAATTTATTTGGGACCAGTAGCTTCCTAATGGATGCCATTTTTAGCCGACTTGAGACATTACGAAATAGCTACTCATTTAACCGAGCTAAAAAAGGGAACTATGGCTAGATGTGGCTGGTGGTAATTTTTTTGTGGGAAGTGATGATAACATAAATAATAGAAACAATTTCCTTTTTTTAGGCTAAAGAGCGTCCAGATTCTGCTTACGATATTTCTGAATGTGAAATATCAGAGGTAAGAAATATTGTTTACCTGCTACATCAACTACCCAGGCCATCAGTGGCCAACGTACCTTTCTTAAAGTAATAGTCATTGAACATGTACGTGTGCTCGTATGAATTATCTTTTTGAAGTGTCATACATATGTATGTATATGTTTCCCCCTAGGGACCATCGTCATAATGAAATTTCTGGGATCAGATGCAAGATGGCCATCCTTTCATTTTTTATACACAGAAACTACTTTGGGCCTCCATTGCTCATCAGGCCAAATCTGTCCATTTCAAATAATGTGCCCACTCCAAAAACCTAGATCCGTCCTTTTGGGCCTTATTGTTCTTAAGTAATTCACAATGAAGTGAATTTTGTCATTGGGAATTCATTATTTTATTTTGATGGATAATTGAGGGGGGCATATATTTGAGGGTTGACTTCATGAGCCAGTGATTTCTACTGGTGCAGTTCAATACCTCATGTAAAGATATAAAAAGAAACGATGACGGATAACCTTTTTAATGATTTCCCATTTCAGGTTGGCCATGGAACATTTTCTCTATGCAAAGTACTCCATAAAGAAGCCTTACTTCTTAATAATAACTGGCTTTCAAGTTTAAACAGTGGAGGAAACCTAGTTGATCTATCGTCTTGTATCAGGGTTTGTAAAAAATCTTATTCGAGAAACATTAGATAAGTGGTGGTATTTGATAAAGGAATCATTTCATTATATCCCATTTTCAGGTTCTTGATTTGCACGACAATGAGTTTGCAACGTTACCAGATGATATCGGAAAACTCAAAAGTCTACAGGTTTGTGTTATCAAATTTCACAATTTTGGGGGTTTGACAATATTTCTATCCCGCTGTGGACTTTCTTGGAATCATCTACCATGTTCTGTGAAATGGTAAATTTCGAAGTCATTGGTATTCACCAGGCGGCTATAGATAGTGAAATAGCATAGTATTTCCATCTTTTACAATTCCTATACATATTTCAATACCGCAAACAAATTTTCCAACTGTAGTTTTTGTTGGTAATAATGTGATAAACGTTTGGCCATTGTTGCAAGTACTGTGTAGGAAATTGTTATCACTGTTATAGAACATTCAATTATTCCTTTCATTAATTTACTTAATGTCAGTGGTTGAAATGATTTGTTTTTTTGCCAATAGAAAACTATTAGTGAAATTTATCAAAATTGCCCTCAAGCCCCCAATGGTTGAAGCATTTCAGAAAAATTTTGTCATTCGATATATTTTTGCATTTCTTCAAAAGTACAGTACAGCTTAGAATTAACTTTCCATCGTTAACGTTTATTGTCTCTTTCGTGTACGTTAAAAAACGGAAATTAATTGGCATTTTTTAAAGAAATTAAACGTGTTCCATTGATTGTTGTATCGGCTTTAAAACGCTTTCAAATCGCAAACGATTTGCAGTTTTCGTTTAGTTAATTCTAAGCTGTACCATATTCATTCAAAATGAAATGTGTTAAACCTTGTTTTTTCAGGTACTGAATGTTGAAAACAACAAACTAAAAAAGTTGCCAGATTCAATAGGAGAACTACACAATCTGCAAACATTAAATCTCCGTTGTAAGTGTATAGTTGTATGCCACTCGATTTAGAGTTAGTATGGACACATATATGCGTATGACAAACATATTAGTTCTGACCCTGCAAGTGAAAAATGTGTTGAGGACTATCAGACCTTTTGTTAGCATATCAGCTAGTTGTCATAATGATTTATAATTAGTAAATTTGCCAAGGGAGTTCAGTTTTAAAATTGAGGTGAGGGTAAGGAGCAAAAGCCATCAATTTGTGAAATGTTATTTCATGACAATTTTGATTATCTTTAAGGTAATAAGTTAAAAAACCTGCCGACCACCATTTGTTCCATGCAAAGTCTACGCAATTTAGACATATCAGAAAACCATATAACCTCTCTTCCTCTTGAACTATGCCGAGTTAGAACATTAGAAACCTTAACTCTAGACGTGGATCGGATGCATATACCACCAAAAGGTAAAACTTTCTCAATCTATCCCAGTTGGCCTGTACCTAGTAAGGCTTAGTGAATTGTACATAAATTCCAACTGACATCATCCGGCATGAACAGCCAAATGGCATTCTGTAATGTTAACGACTGCCCAAGACATAATAAAAAAACTCTCAACATCTTTTACTAGAATATACTGTAACCATGATGATGAATTTTGTAGAATTGGCTTGTTCAAAACGATACATTTTCAATTTTCAGAAAACTGTAGAAATGGTACAATCGCCATCATGAAATATCTCTGTGAAGGTACAGTTGTTGTTTTCAATTAAGGATTTCTGACTGTTCAGCAGAAACCCTACTTATATCTTGTGTTGCCTATTACATGTATTTTTTCCCCTTTTCGCGCTTTCTTAACTATAGGAAAAGTATAAAGCCTAGCCATTCTCTACCATCATTCAAGTCAAATACTGTGTATCACAAGTTTAGTTACAGCAGTAATGATAAATCTTTGACCATTTTCAGCTACACACACTGAATACATACCACCTTCTAAAGTATTACTTAATGTATTGGAAGTGCCGAAGGGTGTACCTTCGAGCACCAGTGGTCATTCTTTACGAGCACTCCAAATTGAAAATGAAGTTCAGGTAACAACTTTTATTCTTTACCAATGCCCTGGTGTCACGAATATTTATGTTATATTTTACAGTCATTACGCACAAAGGAACCCAGATTAAAAAAATGTAAAAACCGATTCAAATTATTTGTGTATACATGAAACTGGACCCACTTTAAAAATTAAAAGCAAATATTCATTAATCTGACATTCTGAATCCCCATCTTCGGAGATTTATTTGAAATGAATATTCATTTCAAATAGATCTCTGAAGATGAGATGAGGGATTTTACCTGAAATGTCAGATAGAACCCCACCTAGACCTCAGTCTAACAGTTGGTCTGACATTACCCTATCCGAGAGAGTTACTTTCTTCTGATAATTATATCCATTCATAGTCGGAATGTCGCTCCCTCCTCCAGCTGGTCGGACCATTTGCTGCCTGGAAGGTAGAGTGCAGTCTACTTCGCATGTAATGTCGTTGGATTTACTGTAGATTCACTTTGATCGTCTTATTTCCCAGGTCCCGATTTTTTCCTTCTATTAGACCTTAAAAAACGGCGATTATACCGTATTTTCGGTAACATAGATCACTTATATCGTATGAATTATTTGGTCCCAATTAGTCAAATCAACGTAATTATCCTCTGATCTAACGTATCGCAAAAATTAAATATAGCTGCAAAGCAGCGATAACGGGTTTTCTGGATGCATGTGATCGAAAGGAAAAATTAATTACCGGGTATTCGATGAAAAAATAAAATGAGATGATTTGGATATTATCGGAGCAATCCTCTTTTTGACAGATTTTAGTAAACCTGTTTTTTCTTGCATATCGAACAAACTGAGTTCGTGTTCGACCACAGCATGGCAGCACAATATAGTTGGCGCCAATATTTGTGGAAGCACTGGCTAGATTTTGCACATCTGAGAAAATCAACTTATTGGTTCATAAAATTAATTTGATGTCAAATTGTTAGTGCAATTATTAAGTAATTTATAAAGCTAAATTTATAGAATTAAAGCTAGAAATCAGAAGTACGTAAAATACTACTAAATAATAATCAACATGACATGTATTGAAAAAGTTAATTGTGGAAATTGGTTTGGTTTCCTCTTTATCAGCGTTAGAGCACTGGTACAGGCTTGAAAATGAGAAGATAATCATCTTGTATTAAGCAGCTATTGGATAAAATTACAGATTAAAAGCAAGTGCAAAGATTTATGTAAACCCACCATAAATGGACGAAAGAAAAACAGTTAAAAAGTACTATAAATCCTTTATTAGTGATTAAAATTATATAAATTGTTAAACTTTTAAAAGAAATAGATAGCAGTTTGCATTGGATTGTTTAAAATGAAATTACAGATAATAAAAGGTCAAAATTTATGTACACTGAGAATATAAATGCAGATGTTATGATAAAGTGATATCTAGTTAAGCTTGGAATAACTTATTCCAAGATATAAATTGTAAATAAATCTGAAGGATGAAATGCAGTAGAGGTACAAGATTCAGAGGAGATTACAAAAATAGAATAAAACGACATGTACTGGTGTGTATATAAATACTTGTACATGTTTTAACAGATCGTGGAATTACTTGTCCAAAAAGTAAATACTTTGATAGGTAATAAATGTTTTATAGTTGAATAATCATCTATAATAAAGTATTGAACAAGGGTTGAATAAGAGAAATTTTTAACTCTTTATAGAAAATATCAGATTCAGAATTACATAATCCCAGTTACAGATGACATCTCTGAACAGACAAATGGATGTATTAAAAAATTTATATTAACAAGTGCATATGAGGTAGTATATTAAACTTATATAAAAACTTAAAATAAAGTATTACATGATTGTAGGCATTTTTAGCCTAGATCACTTCACAACAAATTAATAGACTTACTAAATGCACAAAAATATTAAATGGTTGTATTTTGCTCAAGATTCAAGGACTGCCAATGTAAATGATCAGTAGCAGAATATGAGACTAAATAATAGGGTTCGTGTACTTCGCTGAAAAAACCACTGAAATTTCAGGGAATTCTTGAAAAACACTGAAATCGTGCTAGGAACCGACTATACACGTTTTGTTATTTCTTCTTAGTCTTTACCTAATCAAGGTAAAGACTAAAGCACGGTTCAGGACTAGACAGCAGCCTGGATGAAATAACAAAACGTGTATTGTCGGTTTCTAGCACGATTTCAGCATTTTTCGGCAATTCCCTGAAATTTCAGTTGCTTTATTTCAGCGCTTTATTTCAGCGTTTCAGCTTTTTCAGCGAAGTTCAGGAACCCTAAATAATAATAAATGTATATAGGATCAGATGCAACTTCAAAACGTCCTACAAAATTAAGTAATCATATGAAAATTAAAATAAAGCATTACATAGCATAAGGTATCACTGTTGCCCTATTTTTAAATAACGGACAAAAAACAATTATATGACTGTAGACAGATTCTCTAAAGTCATTAGTCAGTATATGAAATTACGTAAGAAGGTGCACTTGACTACCAGTTTGCAAAATCAAATGCAGCGATTACAATTAAGGTTACATCATACTCATCCCTACAAATTTAATGTATGGATTTACTTTTTAGCTTTGGATGATTTTGTGGAGTAGTGGCAACAGTTTCAGAGTTAGAAATTATGGTACTGCGTGTACTAGTGGGAGCAGTAGAGAGGACAATAGCACTGGCTACATTGTCGTGAGATACATGAATAGTGATAGGTCCACATTCAAGGAAGTAATCTTCTAACAGATCAGGGTTATCTAATAAATGAGTCTTGGACAAAGGAGTAAGAAAATTAGACAGGGTCTCATCAAAACTCCTTATCTTATGATTCATAACATTCAAGAAAGCACAGGTGGTGGATTTCAGTCGAGAATGTAACTGTTTCATTCCACAGTTGCTGCATTTCAAAATGTTGCTACCAGAGATTTTAGTTTTGCAATTGTTACAAGAATATGACTTAGATACTTTAACTTCTGTAGTTTCACCTGTAATAACTTTATCCTTAGGTATCTCTATTTTAAAATTCAAACGAGGTAGATCTTGAACTTGGGTAATGGATGATGAAGGTGTAGATGTCAAGGTTTTAATGTCATGATAATTTCTGACTAATAGGTCTGTGAATTTATATGAAGAATCTTTAGAAATCTCTCTGATATGGTCACCCCATAAAATTAATTCCATCGAATGTGTTTCATCAGCTATAATGAAGGACTGTTTGTCCATTTGTGTACCACGAACATCAATACGTTTAATTCCAGAGTATTCACCAACTACAGAAGCAATGATGTTTACCTGAAAACAGATGATAAAAAAAAATTGCTTAATAGAGAAGGTATATGAACCAAACAATTAACAACAATGCATAAGAAACAATGATTATACATGAAGAGCCAGCTGTAATTCAGATTTGGAAACAATGCACAAATGTGGGAAGATTGCGCCATATGTTCAAAATGATAAATTCTAAATTGAATTAACATGTGCAGTGCCACCAGGTGGCGATTTTACGATGTCGCAAAAACTTACGTCGTCGGTAATTCATCAATACGTCGTGACATATGGCATAAAATAATACATCGTCGTAACAATTATATAGTGTACGTCGTCGCAGCACTCCCATGAATTGAGCACTTGCAAGTCAAAAATTGTCATGAGAAATCTTACCTTTTTTGGATCAAAGCCACCAGCACGTCTTTTTCTTTTAGGCATGATGGTAGCCTACTTAATGTGAACAATTTGACCTGTTGAATAGATATCAAACCATGATTATGGTTCCAATAGTCAATACCTTGTTACTCGTAAGACTTTAATCACATTCAGCAAACATCTAGTGACTTAACTACACCCACGAGAGACTGGTGTGAATTCAGCAGAAGTTCTAACACTAGTAGATTCTTTTAGATTTAATAAATAAATTCTGGTTTTTAAATTCTTTTAATCTGTAAATAGTGGGATTTTATCTTATTATCCGTTCACCACGCTTGAGTGTGGTCATCGTTCTACTAGTAGATTCTCCTTTCGGAGCGACTGCAGTTTAGGTGTCCCTAATGGTTATGTACCTAACCTAACCATACCACTATTCTTTAATAACACTAGCGCCACACAGTGGAAAGGTGACCTAAACTGCAGTTAGACCCTCCTTTCTACTACTACTAATTATTCTGTCACCCATGCTTGCGACGTTTTGATCCGTAATTGGGTTTTTCCTTAAGTTTTTCTGCTTTCATCTATCAGCGATACAGACAGTAGGGTTAAAACATTGAAATTGAACTGATTTTAACTCAAGAGTTAACTCTAATAACTCACAACTGTGGAACCGGGCCCAGGCAGGTGAATCAAACTTTGGCAAGGGCCGGAGGATGAAATAGTACGGCCCGACTTCCTCCACCAAAAATTCGTGCTGGCTATAAACAACTACAAGAAAGTGCTTCATCCTTACCTTTTACGTTGTTGTTCACTAGAGCTTATACACAACACAACAATACACAAACAAGTTTATAGCGAGAAATCAATTCGAGCGCATGTAAATAAAAAATGGCGTCTGAGCAGTAGCATGATACGCACTAAATTCAAAATTACTTTATTACCAATATTTTCTAAGCATAGTTTCATTGGTTTCCTCATTAATTAAATTTAGAAAAACCAAATCAAATATCATAATATTTTTAATAACCTACAAGTACATAATGAACTTTTGAATGGTCTAACCCCAGTATAGTCCCCCGTGATTTGGAAATTCTCGGAGCCCTCCTTTATTTACTTACTAAATGACGTCACAAACTGTTATTTCCCCGGTGCTTGTTGTCTAACAATACAATTCAATTCTTTATTTACAGTAACCTAATAAGTAATTTTAAGTTTCAAATAGGATGGAAAGTACATTCAGACAATCTGTTGGTTCAGAGAGACCGTTATTACAGTATCAATTTATACATTTCATTTCGAAGCTGTCAGTTGCCGAATCTGAATGAAGATGAATTTTATTTGACGAAATCGGCGGAAAATATATAATAATAATAATAATCAACAGAATTTCAAGAGGGTTTTCGACGAAAGTCAGAAAACCCTAAAAAATGAGAAAAAAGTATAACAGTTAAAACCAAAAGTTTAAATACATTGCAATAGCCCTACTACTGTACAAGCACACACACTCACACACGTGTCATGTCTGAATTATCGATAGTTTCCATGACAACACTTACATATGGGCATACACAATACGCTAACAGTAGTCTGTAGCGCGTTTTTTAAAGCAGCAAGATGAAAAACGGTGTTTAACTAACTACTGTTTCTAGTATACTTTAGTCTATTTTAGTGTTTTATTTTTATTTAGATATTAAGGCTAATGCTCCTTGATAATTGAGTAAACAAAAAAGAAATTACGAGGGCAGAAAAAGTGATTCTTTAATATCAGATCCTTTAGACATAGGCATGGACTTTAAATCTATGATAAGCAAAATGTATTCACAAACATCGGCATGAAACTTTAATAGAATTTCAAGCCTCTTATTTCCTCTCTGATTTTTCAACACATTGAACTCTTTTTTTGCATACAGGCATGTATGGATATCCCTTGGTTTTAAATGACATTCGGATATAACAAAGTTTCTACGGTATATATGTATACCGTATTTTGGTTATAACGTAAAAATTATCTGGTCTTAACTGCTACGTTACATCCCAGGTAGACTGTATATGGCTCCCCTCCCCCTACCATCATAGGGGGTGTGGGATCCCATGGTCCATAGATTTCAAATGGTACCATTACTGTTCTCACTCGTGAGTGTTGCTACTGCTTGCCCCCGGATTTGGGGGCAGGTACCTCCCAAGTTCCTGTTGTCGTAGTTTCCCTGGTGGGCAGACCCGCAAAAACAAGAGAATGAATGAACAGCGTAGTTTCTTTATACAGAACAGAAATGCACCGCCGGAAAACTGTATTTCACAAATATATATACCCAAAAATAATCAGGTGTGAAAAGGCAGTGTATTTGCATTCCAGGATTATCAGATAGTAACAATTTAACTTTCAACTCCTGTTCAGGAATTCAGGGCCCACCGTTGCATCCGTGGCGATGCTTAATGAATTCCTGGATAGCCAGATGAATCGATTCAAATCTGAAGGGAGTCAGTGATCTGAGCAGTCCAGTGGAAGTGCAGCGACTGCAGTGGCGAAAGCCGCGGCATTAATTTACTGAATGACGTTTTTTTTCTTTGAATACCACTATTTTGAAGAAATTAAGTCAATTCGCCGCGGCAATATTAAGAATCTGTCCAAAATCGGCATTTTGCCGCAGCCATAAAACATTGCTTCCACCGCGCCTGCAGTCAGAGACCTCCAGGGAGCCATTGCCCTCAGACACACCTTTTGATTTGTCTTCACTATGTCCAACATCCCTTGCAGTGGAGGAGGACAAATTATTCATGGATGATTGTATGCGCAAGTTTTATACTGACCAGGCCATAGCTGAGCACCAAATCCCTAAACGGTGGATGACTGGTTAAGCGTTCACAGAAATTGGTGGTCAAATCGGAATTGAGCCAGTTTTTCCAACTTTACCAGCATGGCCGTAGAGCAGCAGCAACTGGATGCCTGGCTATAGGGCAAGGTTCAACCAGCATCGTTTACCTTTCCGCTGCAGGAAAGGCCCTTGCAACCATTTTCTCCATCTGATCCAGTCAGAAATCGGCTGGGGGATAGGTCGCATGGTGCCTTGGGCGGGTATTCCACCATTTTGGGGATAGACCCTAGAGGCTGTGAAGGATATAAACCTGTCGTAGGCCTATTTTCAGGCATGCATGAAAGTTGCTACGGCTGCTACCCAGGTGATGAGTTTTCAGGGCCTGACTATTCGTTCCCTTGGAGGGGAGTTACAAGAGATACTGAGTGTACTGTCCTCCGCTCAGGGGTCGGATGTATCAGCGGCTTTTGACTTTTTCTTAGGAGCAGACTGGGTAATGAAGTCTCTCGCCATGGTTTGCTAAGACGCGACTCCTAAGATAGCACAGCTTCAGACAAATTTGAATCTTTCTCCAAGGCTTTCGAATCTTTAGGGTTTAGAGAAAGTGCGATACCTATCCTTTGAGCGGGAAAACCTGCTCTTTAGGTCTCCCCTGGGCTCCTCAAAGAATTTTTCAGGCGCTGAGGCTAGTGAGCAGTGGTCAAAACTGAATGACAGACCCAAGCGCTTTGCGCCACCCGCCGGATACTATGAGGAAGAGGCCATGAGCAGTTTTTTCCCTGCCCCAACTCCAGTTCCTGTCCGCGGAGTAAGCAGTTCCTCAGATCACCGTCCTTCAGACTCCCCATCCAGCCGGTTGGCAGAGGAGCAACCCCCAGAAGAGTTATTCTGGGGTAGTGGGACAAGAAGCAATGAATGTCCAGTCGAAGGCTGCTTAAAAAGCTATGCCAACTGCTGGTCCTACAGGTTTCAGAGATGGGAGGGTTTCCGTTTTAAGTTTTTGGAGAAGCTCCACTTATTAGTGGACCCTCCCAATATGTGTCCAAAAGCTGGCCAACTATCTCGTATCTCCCCAGCTCTGCATGTGCTGTTGGGGAAAGGGGCGATCTAGCCAGTCAACATCTCATCCCTGGCTGGTCTTTCCCAGATATACACAGTCATGAAGGCCCCCAGACTGTGATAGATTTGTCCAGATTTAACAAGTTTCTTTATGTCCCCAAGTTTCATATGACCACTCCAAAGGAGGTAATTTAGTTGCTCAGCCCTGGTTAATGGGCAGCAACCTCGAACCTCAAAGATTAGTACTTTCAGGTTCCTATTCATCCCAGGTCTTCAAGGTACCTGAGGGTAAAATGGTGAAACAAGATTTATCAGTTTTGCGCCTCCCTTGGGCCTCAGCTCCGCACCCTTGCCTTTCTAGAAATTGGTGAAACCAGTGCAGAAGTCTTTGGCCTAAGAATGTTCGTCTATTTTGAAAACTGGCTCATCATATGGCACTCAGAAGAACAGTGCTGTTCGTTAGTTGTGGAGACTCTCGAGCGTACGGCATTTAGGTTTCGGGATAAATCTCAAGAAGTTAAGTCTGGTTCTCAGAATCTTAACACTACATAACTATTGACAATTTGTAAACAAATTTAACTCCAATCTCGACTTTTATTGGTTAGAGATGGGAATCGCTCATCACATTTCACATCCTCAAAGATTATCTACAATATCTTCAGATCTTAACTGAGTCACTCTAAATAGAACTATACCCCAAACTATAGCATGAGTAGAGTTTTCAGTATGTTTATATTGTCACGTATCACTGCAAATCTGAAGCATATGTTGCTACAGTGAATTTATAACAGGGAATCTGGCAAGCGATCTCAAAATGGTCACTTTTCAATAGTTGACTTTGAGAAACGATTTGTTTTGAGAGTAGCTGCTATGGTAGGAGTTACTATCACAAAGTCACTGTTAACAGGCAGGTGGTTTTACAGTCACCTCTACTGCTAGTGTGCACTATCGAAAGCAGATGTTTTAAAATGCTCACTTTTCAATAGTAGACTCTTCGAAACAGCTACTATAGAAAACCAACCGAATTGAAAGCAATACTATTTCAAAGTGACTGTTTTGAAATGTATACTACTGGAAAAGTAGCTGATATTGTTAATTGCTTATTGTTCTCAAGTGTTCTCACATGTTCTTGGATTCAGCCTTTCAAATACCATTGAAATTAATTTGCAATGATAAGAAAAACCTCTAAGAGTTCATGCCGGGCCATTCTGTTTAGGTCAGGTTGGAGGGGTCCAATTGTCTTAAAAATTAGAGGTCATAAAAAGTTCAAAATCCTGAAGATCATAATCCTGTCTAATGCAATCTAACAAAAAAAGCCAGATTAATTGCTTTTGGCGGTATTGAGCTGTTTTGAATTGACGAATTTGACAGAGGCAATGTGTTGGTGGCTGTAGAGAGGAGGCCAGTCAGAAGCCAGTGAGTTGGTCCACGTTCGCAAAGCAGCTTTAACATCAACATCCTGGAAATGTTGGCAGTAAAGAAAGCCCTCCATTGTTTTCAAAGACAGCTCACAGGCTGTCATGTCCAGTTAGCCACAGACAATTCCACAGTCTTGGCATATCTCAAGAACCAAGGTGGAACCCGGTCATGGAACCTATCTGCACCGGCTAAGGTAAATTTCTTGTGGTGTCAGGCATGAGGAATTCCATTGTGGGTATCCCATTTAGCAGAGAAGCTGAATGTTCTGTTGGACGCGTTGTCACATCAGGGCACTGCAATTCCGACCAATTGGTCTACATAAGGAAGTTGCGGATGGGATCTGTGCCCTGAATGGGGATCCGAATTTCGATGTTTCGCAACAAGGTTGACCCCGAAATGGGAAATGCCCGGTGTTTGTCTCCCCCTTCCCAGATCTACTGGCAAGACAACGCCTGTTCATTCCCTTTGGACAAGATTCTGGTTACGCTTTTCCTCCAACTCCTGATCGATACATTTCAAGTAGAGTCAACCGACAACTGTGAATTGGCTCTTGTAGCGCCTTGTTGGCCGTCACAGACATTGTTGATAACCCTAAGGGCTCTGCCAAACTTTCCATCTGCTCACGCAGAGGAGATTCGAGCGTTGTTGGATCTTCATGCATGGCCGTTATCCAGCAATCCCTGCAGGGTGGAGGGGTTTTAAAGCAGGCCGCCTCTCATTGCTGCTTCCAATTGGGAGTCGACCAATAAAGTGTACAACGCCAAATGGCCTATTTATACTGGTTGATGTGGTGAGCGGCAGATCGATTCTTGCGCTCCCTAGGTTAGTTCATAGATATCTCTTAACCAATCAAGGTTTGAAGTGATCACGATCAGCAGTTGCTCATATGGTCAGCTTCTCTGGTTTCCTGACTTCACAGTTGATTTAAGGATTTCAAATCTGATAGGTCTGGGGATTGCAAGGCCATGGGTGCCTGAGGTTTTTGATGGGTTAGGCTTTTGAACCATTGTCAAGGGCTTCTTGGTTGGATGTGATGAAGATAACTGATTTTTTGCGGCTGCTTGCTATGACTGGGCTTGTGTGGAAGAGGGCTTTCCCATCGTGTACCTTGAGATCTCCCACATCATTCCTTATGTCCAGTTAGAGCCCTGCGTTTCTGGACCAGGGAGTCCCTAAGAGAGGTTAAAGTGTTTGTCGATTTATTTCGATTTCAGATACTGCCAAAGTCAAAATATCTAAAGATCGCTGGGTGGGTTTAAGGATTGATAAAGGAGCCCTTAGCTCTAGAGGGCTTTGTGCCTCCTAAAGTGTCGCCACATCAAGTAAGAAGAATGGCGACCTCCTTTTGCCTCTTTTTATTTTGGGGATCCGTCTGGTCAGATCGGTACGCTCGCAACGGGATCAGTGGTGGCTCATCGAGTCATAAATGACGGGCCTCTGCTCGGGGGTTGTATTATCCCTGGAGTCTCTTATCCTTTTTCTACGCCCAGGAGATTTTAACTGAATCTTGAAACTGGTCGTTAGCTAAATTGTGAAGCGGTTTTTTTCAATTTGGCCGAAGGAGATCAGTTTGTCCTTTTAACTCTTTCAGTGCCCTTGTGTGATTTGAGAAAACCCTCAGATTGCCGGTCATTGTTAACTAATAAGTAGGAAAATCAGTAGTACCATTGGAGCTCCATGAAGTGAAAACTCCAGGAGATATAGCTTTATGGTAATTTAAAAGTCTGTAAGGTATGACACTACAAAATTTTGGCGATTTTTCTTACTGAAAGTGACCTCTATCTTGTGGAAATGAACTAATTTGCATAGTTTATAGTTGGTGACCTATTTATTTGATAACGCCCTAAATTTCAGGTATTGAGAACGAACAAATCGGGTATCTAGTCTCACCTAACAGCTGACAATAGAATATTTTATGTCTACTGTCAGAAGTAAAAATCATATCGGTAATTATGTTTAGAAAATGAGCTTATAGTTAGATCACATGACCTCCAGATAGGTACCCACTACTTTCAAGTGCAAAAAACTCAAATATTTTTATTTGCAACACCACAAAAAGGCAGCATAAAAACATACTAATGGGCGCAGACATTCAATCAAGCCATCTGCGGCAGGTTTCTCTGCAGAATTCTATACGAAAAACTAAAAATAAAACTGCCATTAGAAATGTCGATTTTTGTCGACAGGGCACTGTCAAACCTGACAAATGTCGACTGGGCCCTGAATAAATTAAGGGTTTTCCTTTTGTTTCTGAGTTGATTTATCTTATCTAGAGCAGCTAGGCTAGCTCTTGTAATTAGCTCCTCAATTAGATGGAGTGCATACCGGGTTGACTCATTCGTTTGGTGAAGTCCTCAGTTTAAAAAAAAATCTTGGACGGTCGTGTAATATGGCAAGCTTAATGCTGATATTTTCATCAAGGGCAGCAAAGTTTGATATATGGAGTCTCCTCGTTTCAAACAATAGAATGGAGGAGGGTGTTGACTGGGGGCGCTGTCAGGTTCAGTCTCACCGGTTCAACTCATGTTTCATGAGAAATTTCTGGGTTCTAGGTAGGTTAACTTAAATTTTTTCGAGGTCCGAACTTGGTTGCCCTCCTCCTAGTGCTTAATCATTCTAGTCATTAACCACAATCACATGTTTAATTTTGTCATACAGGTAATATCTTAGGTAATACAAATTTTACTGTTAGAAATACAGATTTTTGAAAACCAAAAAGACTGTGTGTATTGCTGGATCCGATCCTGGTTTGAAGCCACCACCTTTTATTGCAAATCAAACAAACTGTCTACCTATACAAAAAGCAATGAGTACAGGACATTTATATTCATTTGTACCGACTATTTATTATCCTGCCATTGCTGTATTTGTGTGCAATGAGTACAGGACATTTCTCTTCATTTGCATGGACTATTTATGAATCCTGCCATTGGTGTAATTGTAATAAGAAAAATAATAATTTGGTAATTACATTTCAGGAAGCACTGATGGAGCAGTACCAGTTTTCAAAGGTATACATCTACACATTGCCTATGTACTGTTGAAATATTAATACTTCTACCTATATCGTTTTGTCATAATATTGTTAATTGTAGCAAAAGAAGAAAGCTGACACTTTATTGCTGGAGAAACAAATTGAAAATGAACAGAGGCAGCAAGCCCATCTGACAGCTGTTGCAAAATCTCAAAAACAAAATATCCTCACAGAAATATCAAAGGTAGGCCTACATTTGAATGTTGCACATGCATACAAATAGCCCAAACCTTATTTTTCATCATATATTTCATTATTTACTGTGTGATTATATACTTTATATGAGTAGGGTCAAGATAAGTTGGACAATGATTTAAATGTTCTTCAACTACAAAAGGAACTGAACCGTAAAGATATGATTGATAAACTATATGAAGGTGAGTTGTATGTCAAACCACAGTTATAATAAGGACTAATAGGAAGGACACTTGCAAGGCAGGTGGTAGAATGTTTGTTCTTTCATGAGTGTTCTCCTCTTTATTTCATATTAGCCGAAAGGAATGCATCGAATTTAACGCAGCATATTTTGGAAATGAACGAAAAACATCGCAAACGGGAAGAAACCATGGATAAAATGGAAAAAGAACGCATAAAAGCAGAAGAATGGTTCAAAGTGCGACAAGAAGAAGAAGCATTATTGCGAAAACAAGAAGTCATAGGTTAGTTTTGCATTTTGCTTCTCAGCGATTCACAGTTGTGGAAATCAGTCTAGAATTAAAAATATGATAACCAGTTTGTTTGTGTGTCCAAATAGCTGCAATGGAGAAAGTTATTTCTGAAAGTGAGATGTTTGAACGAATTCGCCTGAATTACGTTTACAACACAAACGAAGCTGCAAAACGCGCATTAAATGAGTAAGTGTGTTGAAATAAGTGTACCTATGTTTTGAGAGATTGGTTTAGTCAATCTACCATATCTATCGGCATGCAAGTAAACCTGGCCTGTAAGTTGCATCCTCCCTTGGCAGGGATTCGTACCTGATGGCATTGCTAAACTCGGCATGAAACTCTGCCACACTAGCTCAGTAAATTGTTATGTAATTGGCGGCCATCTTAGTCTTCATGCATAGATCTGTAAAATATTTTTGAGATAATTTTACCTGATGTTTTGAGTCTTGACTAAAATTCACTTCAGCGAAACTGAATTCAGCGATATTTTCCTGAAGGTGAGTCTTAGTGTAGACTCAAAACGTCAGATCAAATGAATGTTCATTTGATAATTGTTTTATTTCTATCATCTCGTTTTTTGGTTCGTTTAAACAACAAATGCTAGGGTATTAAAAACCTCTATGGATAAATGAGAGTGATTTCTATTCTGACAGTGAATGTATGGTAGATGGAGCTTTAAGTGAGTTGCTGTTAAACCGAGATGTGGATAAAAGTGAACTGGTGAAATCATTGCATGACGAGGAAGAGATGCAACGTAATGCATTTATAGCATTACAGCTGCAGAAGGACTCCAAACACCATCGTGTTAGCAAACAGATTGAACTCATTCAACAAGAGTTATCTCAGCTCACTCTATTGGAGGTTGAAAAACGTGATCAAAAATTCCAAAACGAAAAGGTAAATATGAAAATTGCTATCCTTTCTTCTGCTGGGGCTCACCTGGTGCCGGCAGTTTTCTGAGTGCAAATATGCTAAATCAAACTCAATATGAATGAAAATGCAATTCTTTATAATGCCATGTTGTTCTTAATGTTATAGAACATTCTGGAAGATAAACGACAAGCCTTGTCCTTGCTGTTATTACAATTGATGCGGGAACGAGATAAAAGAGAACAGGAACTGAGAAATAGACTTGTATGTATATTACAATTGCCTTTCCATCCTGAAAAGGGCTGTTTCAGTCATATGGCACACCAACAAAAGCCATTTGGGTGAGCAAAAGTGGGCTCCCTCTGAATTACTTAATTTAACTGAACATTTTCAAAATAGAAGTCACATGCATTGAACCCCTGGACACCCAGCAGAACGTGTGATCCACTTATACCTATATTATGAATGATTAACAATTTAAAGTTGACTGTGTATGCCATCAAAAGGAAAAGACATTAATTCAGCATTCATACCTAATTGTAACCAAAATTGGAAAGAAAGAGCAAGTTTAAGTTGAGAAGAATGTAGTATACCTGTAATATTTTTCTAAAATTTGTGCACAATTGTATTGTGTTGTGTTTTATAGAATGAAATGGAAAGTCAACGTCAAGATGATCAAAAGGATTACTGGTTAATTCAGTATCAGCGTTTAATGGATAGGAAGCCGAAAGCTCTGATGGATGTAGTAAGTATAATTAAAAATTTGATGAGATTATCAAGGCCCGACTTTACTACATATATCAAAACATCCTTAGAGGATGGGCAAGATGCAGTCAAACTATGGCCTGAAATCTGATGATAATGATGATGATAACATGCACTCAAGGAACCACATGGATAGATAATTTGCTTGCTAGTTGCTCATAAATATGTGCTGTGCATATGTGAAGCACATTTATAAGAACTTGGCTTGACTGCTCACCATTACACCACTCCTAGATAATATGGCTCTGGTATTTGTAGGAAAAAATGTTGGAAATATCGGTAGTGAAGATACTGGAACAGTCTAATGCTGGAGAATATATACCGCATTTTGCCAGGCATCGTATTACGATAGAAACAATGTTACAACTCACGGATGCTGAACTGAGACAAGTATGTTGAATTTATAACATTTTAAGGTCAAAACTTTGTTGAAGATCCTGCGACAATAAAGAATTTACATTTCAGGTCTTGCTGACCGGAAAAGCTATTGATAAAGGGATTTTGCATGCATATTCTCTTGATTATCAGTGAAAAAGAATCAATACGTACTCTTGTCTTCATATATCAACTAAAGCATTTATTTTACTCTATTATGATTTTCACTGGTGACTAGCATATTCAGTGTCTTAGAGAATATGCATAGAGAATATTTCTCTATCACTTCTTTTTAGCCTACATTGTGTTCTTCTTCGTCTGTCCATAGACAGAATTCTATCATTTGGGATGTTTTGAAGATGCTTCAATGGATTGTCTTGATATTTTGATTTTTCATGTATTTACCCTAGACACACCTTCAGCCCAAGAACTGGCCCGGTCAGAATCAAGGTGGCTGACTGGCGGCTATTTTTGTTCACCAAAATCCGTACATTTTACACATCTTTAGGATCAACTGTAGAATGGTCCTGAGAGTAACTTTTTGTTAGCTCTTGGTAGCATAAATTGTAATCAATGAATTTTTCCCGATTCTACTAACTGATGCTTGATCTTGTTTCATGAAATCACAGGGAAAGCCCTTCAGAAGGACATATGGCACCCCAACAAAAGCCATTTGGGTGAGCAAAAGTGGGCTCCCTCTTAATTACTTAACTTAACTGAACATTTTCAAAATAGAAGTCACATGCATTCAACCCCTGGACACCCAGCAGAACGTGTGATCCACTTATACCTATATTATGAATGATTAACAATTTAAAGTTGACTGTGTATGCCATCAAAAGAAAAAGACATTAATTCAGCATTCATACCTAATTGTAACCAAAATTGGAAAGAAAGAGCAAGTTTAAGTTGAGAAGGACATCACTTGGAAATCCCTCTAGAAGGGTTTTCCCATCAACATCATTATCAAAAACTGTTCTACCATGAACTTGTGACTCAACTATAGTGAACTGATATTAATCTCAGTGTAGAGTAAACAGATAAAAAGCCACAGCAGATATATACAAACGTTTATTATCTGGCAGTTGCAGGGTTACTTCTAAACCCCATCATCAGATAAACTAAAATGATACAATTATGAATTGCAGTAATGCAAAAATGTGGTGGTTACCAAAGAAGGGAACCAGGAGCTGAGAATCAATCACAAGGATATACGATTAGGACAAATAGTAAACCTGTATTAGAATTCACAGTATTGGGATTTTCTATGATAATAACTGATTCTATATTGTGTCTTTTTCTAAGGTCATTGCATGGATATTTTAACTTGCTTTGACTGTAACTGAATGTATGACCTGTTCCAAAAGTATGTGTAATCACTGAACTTTCCAATTTGGCATTAATAACATCACATCTTTGTTCTTTTATTCGTGTACAAACTGACCAACCAATCTCTCTGATGTTAGCCTTTTCACATTGACTACAGGGAATTTTATAGATACCACATTCAGTAGGTTCTCGGGATTCTATGTTTCTACACAAGACATTGCTGAGTTAATTATGATATTGCTACTAGTGCTAATTTGCTACTAGCGCTACAGTTCTTTTCTGATCTTGACCAAACTTGGTTTGAAATTAATATGGGCCAAGCGTTAAAAAGTTATAGAGCCATTTCCCCAATTTGACCTTCAGAGGCGCTGTACAGATGGCGCTTGTAAAATCTTTCAATCGCTACTAGTCCTACAATCATTATTCGAGCTTGACAAAGCTCGGTATGTAGATACTATGGGCCAAGGGCTAAAAAGTTATAGAACTGTTTTCCGGATTTGAACACTTGAAATCTTATCGTATAGCAGCAGAACTGTATCAGCCGACTGGCTGCTTGTCATAATTAGGGTTTTCTGTTACATCACAGAAAACCCTATTGAGATTCGCGTGTTTCTTATTATTATTATCATTATTATTATTTTTTTCCACACTTTTTTGTCAAAAGTACATAGGCTTTTTTACATTACCGCTGTTGCCGATACAATCCGTCTGATATCATTCAGATCTACAGATACTCCGTGCGAATTTTGAAGAATCAACGTTACAAAAGCACTGTCGGGCCGTAAACATCCAAAATTGAGCCCCATTCAAAGAGCCGACATGTTTTTTTTTCTAAGTCGTCTCTCCGAAATCTACCGCACATTTCTTGTCACATCGATTATCAATTCAAGCATAAATTAACAAATTTATTACCCAACGATTGCGCATTCAGCCGCGGTTTTTAGCCCACTTGGGACTTTAGTCCCAGCGGGCTATTGCGTTCACTTTTCGTCCGTCGTCCATCCGTTCGTCCGTCCGTAGACGGAATCCAGTTATTTTGGGAAGTTTTGAAGACGCTTCAAGGTAACGTCTTGATATTTGGGTTACACATGTATCTACCCTAGACACATCTTCAGCCCAAAAACTGGCCCTGTCAGAATCAAGATGGCCGACTGGCAGTCATTGTTGTTCGCCAAAATCAGCACTTTTTACACATTTTTGAACTTTTTGAGGGAAATTTGACGCTTTGATCAATTACCTTGATCTTTCGGATATATGTGAATCCCCCCAGGGCCCATCAACATTACAAAAATTGGGTCGGTCGGACTCAAGATGGCCTTCCTATGACCTTTTTAGTGCCCAAAAATGTTAATTTTGGCCCGAATTCTGAGTTCTGTAGCTTCCTACTGGTTTGCCATTTCTCATTACAATTTGTGATGGATATTCTTTGGAAAGGGATGTTTTATACCTGAGACAGGTATTTTTCATCAGCCAATTATGACGCAATTGGCGGCCATCTTGGTGTCACCAGTACTCATTCGTAAGTGGGAAAAAGTTTTTCCACATTATATTGATACCTAAGCGTATTTTGCTACCACAATCAATTAGAAAGTTGTAGCTCATAACGTGTTCTATGATTGTGGTGAGTTTCAAGGTTATTGGATTTCGTATATGGCCACCAGGGGGCGTTGAATAATACAATATCTTAGCATTTCTTTATTAAATTTGTACCTATGCATATTTTGTAACCACAATCAATTGGAAAGTTGTAGCTCATGACATCATCTATGATTGTTGTGAGTTTTAAGGACATAAGTTTTTCTATATGGTCACCAGGGGGCGTTGAATAGTAGAATAACTTGGTATTTCCTTATTATATTGGTACCTAGGCATATTTTGTTACCATGATCAATTGCAAAGTTGTAGTTCATGACATGTTCTATGATTGTGGTGAGTTTCGAGGTCATCGGGTTTTGAATATGGTCACCAGGGGGCTTTGAATAGTAGAATGACTTAGTATTTCCATATTAAATTGGTAACGAGGCATATTTTGTTATCACAATCAATTACAAAATCGTAGCTGCTGACATGTTCTATGATTGTGGTGAGTTTCAAGATCATTGGTTTTTGTATATGGTCACCAGGGGGCGGTGAATGTTGAAATTGTTAGATTGTTGAGCATTTGAAACCACTTCCCAAGTGGGCATGGTGTCCCTGGACCCCTAGTTAAAAACTAATTTTAACAATAGCCCATTTTCCTCAAATCATATTACCAATATACAGGAAATTAACTACATTAGATTTTAAAAGCACTGTCAAGCCGTAAACATCGATGAATGGACATGTGTCACTACATCGTCGTTCCGGGGATCAGCGGAGACTTTCTCCTCATCATGAGAATCAAATCGAGTACAAATTAATTTATTACTACCAGTGATTTGGCTGCGGGCTTCAAGCAATTAGTTTAACAATACCTATTTTTCTTTACCAAATTTACATAATTAAGATAATCATCAGTGTACCGGGGAGTCGTAGGCCTAAACTAAACACGCCGAAGAGATATAGCGGAGAAAAGCTGTTGTGTCGACGAGGTATCAAAATAAAAGAATATATTACTTTATTCGGCCGCGGGCTTCAACCTCTATATCAATACCATCAATTCTCTATATTTCCTACAGTACATACCGATCATTGTCAAATGCACAAGGTATTTACTAAATACAAGTATATAACACACTCCTATCCGTATGCTGGACTCGCACTTGACATTCGGAGTAAGCGTTGGCTGTGGAGGAAAGGAGATCGTTCGCTGTGTCGCTTGAAGTTTTTATCGAGTTTTACGCGACCTTTAGGTTTAGGCCTACCGGTACTGAGCTTTACTGTCTCAAACAAACACAGTATAATTGTTGCGTTTATTAACGGACTCATGGGATTGAACTTCAAAACAAAATTTACGATATTTAGGAGGGTTGTTATTCAATAGGCCTACGACCAATCTGTCCGGATGTTAGGCCTACGCATATACATAGGCCTACATAGGCTAGTAGCCTCTACTAGGTTAAAGCTAAGTCCACTGTAAAGGAGGAATCAGATTTATTAAAATGCATGTTGATTAGTGATTAACTGGTTGTGACTTGCAACGATCAATCACAATTATCAATTTTATTTCCAAAAATGAAGATTTTTTTGAAAATTTCGTCTGAGCAGACAGCTTTATAAGCCAGACTTTTTATTTGAGTTTTTTCATCATAAATGAAACTGGTGTTTCATTAATTCCTAATGACTTAAGCCGGGTGTAGGTCGGCCTTGCGACGGCTTGTGACTCACTGCGACGCCAATCACTGCGACCGCCAGCGACAATTGTGTCGCAACGACTCATCGACATACGCTCCCTTGCGACGGGTTGCGACTTTCAGCAACGCCAGTCACAAGGAGTCGCACGTCTGTCACAACCAACCTATGCGCTCTTGTGACTGGCAGAAAATAGTCGCACACAGTCGCTGACAATCGTATCGCAACCGACTTGCACTGAAACTTGCGACGCAATGCGAGAATCGCATCGCGTCAAAAGGCCGACCTACGTCTGGCTTTAAGTTACTGCGGAGCCCCAGAAATATCTTTTTTTTCGTTCAAAAGACCTTTCGCTTGAAAATTCTTTCGTCGGAACAAAATTGATTTCGTTCCAACCAATAATATTCTGTTCGATTGAACCAATTTGAAAAAATCATTAGAACAAAGTTGAACAAACTTTTTTTTCCAAACGAAAGGTTTTTCGTTCGAAACAATCGTTCGATTGAACAGAATCGTTTTAATTTGAACAGAATTTTCTTATCAGAACATTAAGTTTTTCGTTCGAACAAGTATATTGTAAAAAGTTTTTTCTCCGAACCAAAAGTATTAAGTATTTCGTTCAATCGAACAGAATTGTTTTCATTCAACCAAATTTTTTTGCCGGGACAAAAAGTTTTTCATTTCAACAATAACAAAGCTTTCAGAATGTAGAAAAGTTTTGCTTCAAACAAAAAGCGTATTGTTCGATCAAACAGAATTGTTTTTATTCGAACAAGATTTTCTTGTTGGATCATTAAGATTTTTGGTCGAACAGCGTGTTAAGGTCGTTTTGGAAATTTACTCGGTCTGGTACATTTTGTATTACTGTGTATGTCATTTGTCAGGACATTAAACAGAAGACGACTTAGGATACTACCTTCCGTGACTCCACTAGTTAGACCGACTTATTCCAAGATGAGGCGCTACGTTGATTTCGGCTACAAGTTTTCATTCAGAGTTAATGCTGAGCCATTTCGCCGACCTATCATCGATACTGTTTCCTAATAGCCTTGTTTAGTAATGGCTGATGTTGTACCTTATCAAATGCTTTGTCGAAATCATAAAGAGAAATTATCGCCTAACAGTGGATTTTCCAGAGTCAAATAGGACCATCTGGTCCAGTTGTCCATGGTTTAATGTAGGTCAAATTGACTGTTTGTCGAGCTTCCTCTTATAAAACTGTGTTAACCATTGAACAGGATTCTAAGACTGTGCAGAAAACCCGCTATCGCTGCTTTGCAGCTATATTTTTGGAATTAAATTACTGAATCGTTGTGGTAAGAAGTCAATGGTCTGTTGGGAAAGGTGGTGAAATATTTCATTGATGTTCATGAAAATAAAGTGTTGAATGCTGTTAGGTCATAGTTGATCCAGGGAAGTGGTGAAAGTCAGTTTCATCAAAATTTCACACAAAATCGACTCCATTTTTAGCATTGGTTGACGTCTATGACGTGTCATGCCAATGCTAGTAAAATGGATCGAAAATAGTAGTACGAAAAAATAGCGCCGACTCTTTTCAGTTTCATAGTGACTTCAAATTGTCACTCCGTTCACGTAAAACATTAGAAACAGCTGAAAATGACTGAAAACAATGTTTCAATTATTCACCACAACATAGCGTCGCCAGATTTCTGATTTAATGGTCCAAAAAGTTATTTGATCGCATTTTTCTCGTTCATTATCTGGTAGATGAGAGTGGGTTAAACAATCGCGTAGCGATATGTCCGCATTAACATTGGCAGTAAAGAATGGGGAACAGCCTCTTCTGAATAGAAAAACATAAAATTATGTACCTCCGGTTTATAAATATCACAGTGTTTGGATATCACTGTTATTCCAACTATCAGTATCCATGGGATTATTAAGGATTAATTCTCATTGTCAGAATACATATTTCTAGAGCAGTGGAACGGCAGCCTACTTGTGACTGAAACCCGTATGTGATCGTGCGGGAACGCCTTTACTAAAGTTAAAACCATTTCATGATGACACAATTTTATCAGAGTTGTTTATTGGAGGAAAATATCATTGTTAAGTACGCCGAGAACAACCATGTTTTATTATCAATCAGTTGACTGACATTGTAAAATTCGATTCGGCTATATTCTAATATAAGTTTTGTTTTTAGGATGCCCTACCCGCCTGCTGCGCAATCATAAGGCGGCAGCACCCTCTTACGCACTCGGCAGAGATTCGCTTTGTAATGCGCGCCGGGAAAAAATACCTTTTATTATCTTTTCCATGCGTTAAACAATAGTGATTTAATTTACGTGTTGTTTGTCGTAAATTGTAATATTGCGATGGTTATTTGCCGCTGCTGTAGTTTTTTTGGAATTGAATTGAGCGGCCTCAGTAGCTCAGTGAGATAAGGCGTGCTGTTGTATCCAATCAATGCTGAGTTACAAGTGGGTTCGAGTCCTGCTGGCTGCGAACAGTGTGCGGGCAACACTTCAAAGGCCGTACCGCCATGAGGTTAAATGAACAATCCAATAGGAATAGTCTTGGGAAACCAAGATCCAAACGACGTACGTAAAGCCAAACAAACAAAAAGACAAACAAACAATCATCAGCAGGCCTCAGTGACACCATCGCTCTCTGCGACGTTTTGCATGCGTACATGCACCAGAGCTTGGAGCTCTAAGATCAGAGGGTCTTGCAATTGCATTCAGAAAAATCGTTCTGTTTTTGTTTTCATTATTCGGTGGGGCCTAACAGTTCATGCGTAAAAATTGGTATTTGTATCCAAATCTTGATTGATATAAATATCTTGGCTGGGACATGATGGAAAACATCAGAATAAACTATTTTCGTCTTTTTAACAGAATCGCATTAATGAGGTGTAACAGTACAAATAGCCTTGGCTAAATTGTTCGGCAGAAAATAAATTCATTTTCAGGAATAAAATTGTACTAGACAAATAGACCTTTAAGTCTGTGGTCCTCCTAATCAACATCGTCATAGAAGATTTGCCGGCAGATGTAAAACATTATAACCACTTAATACCACAGTATAATCTACCAATGCTTCAAGGCCCATGGGCCTCTTGTTGCTAGATTTTTTTCTAGTTTAATTTTCAATTAAATTAATTATGCATTACAGAGGGCATATAGATTTTTAGCTCTCGAGGAATGAGAGACTATTACTGGCGTGTCAGCATTGTGTCGTGTATGTTTATCGCGAACCGAAGCATACCGTTTTTACTTTCATTGAATTAACGAAAGATCCGATAAATGGGGTTAAATACGCTGCAAAAGTAACAGTAACAGTAACAGTAACATTAAGTGATGGACCGCTTTGGCGATCTTAACACTGTTTACACAGTTGTTAGATTTTAAAGTTAAAGCACATTTGCCGAGGTATCATTAGCGTCTGTATAGTTTGTAGTTAGTTTTTGGTTCATAGTCTTTCCAATTATCGTCCAGCCAAGCCTTGAACGAATTCACAGATGGTGCTTCCACAACTTCTGTCGGCAGACTGTTCCAGTAATTGATAATTCTATTTGTAAAATATTTCAGTCTAATGTTCTTGCGGCATCGTCTTTTTTCCAACTTGCAAGGATGACCTCTGGTGAAACGGCATCTAGCATCTAACATGATAATATCATTATCGGTGGAATATACGTTAGTTACTAGTTTGAATGTCTCGATCATGTCATAGCGTAATCGTCTATAAGTGAGACTCGGAATTTTAAGATATTTTAATCTTTCTTCATACGGCAAGTTTTTTACATTCACAATCATTCTCGTCGCTCTTCTTTGAATACTCTCTAATTTATCGGTTTCTGACAGAGAAATATTAGACCACACTGGATTGTTGTACTCCAGAATTGGTCTAACCTGTGATTTGTACAGCAACACAAACGCTTAGCTATCACGAACATTGATGGTTTTTTTTTAATGGTGTATAGCACCCTATTAGCTTTCAGAACGACGTCGTTCACATGACGTTTGAAATTCAATTTATCATCAATTGTTATTCCTAAATCGCGTTCGTATTCCAATGTTTTGATGACACTACCCTGAAGTTCATAGTTGAAAGTCGGTTCAATGCATCCAATTCGTAACCTATTTGCCTTATCAGGGTGGAATTTTAATTTCCACTCATCCGACCAACTCATTGCGCTATCAAGACGATGCTGTAGATCATTACAGTCGTCTAAAGACTTGATAACTTTGTATAATTTCGTATCATCCGCAAAAAGTTTCACTGGAGTGGTAATAATTGCAGGTAAGTCATCTATGTAAATTACGAAAAGCATCGGACCGAGCACGCTTCCTTGAGGAACTCCGCTTATCACAGGTCTCCAATTTGAAAAACTATCGTTGACACGAACACACTGTTTCCGATTACTTAAAAACGATTTAATCCACTCAGCGATTTTCCCGCAGATTCCGTAAGCATTCAGTTTCAGAATCAATCGACGGTTTGGAACCGTGTTGAAAGCTTTCTCAAAGTCTAAATAAATGCAATCAACGGAATTGCCTTCATCAAGCGCTACAGTCCAGTCATCAAGCGTTTCGAGCAAATTGCTTAAAGTAGATCTTCCAGAACGAAAACCATGTTGACTATTTGAT